>NW_027397073.1:2878377-2920877 GCF_003265705.2 Callorhinus ursinus | reverse complement strand
TCCTAGAGAGGTTTTTGAGCTCAGTTATGGTTTGGTGCTTTCTCGATTCAATCACCTGCTTGGATTTTCTGGTTTGGGAATATCTGGATTGGATTTCTATTTTAATTAGCGTTAAATTGTTTATAGATTCCATTGTTTCACAGGAAAATCAAACTAACAGATTAAGGTTGAATCACAACTTTGATGTTCTTTTCACTTCATATTTCCTAGGAAGGCCTATTAGCTAAACTGCTTGCTTAACCTTTTCATGTTTTCCAGTCTCTCATTTCTGGATCTGCTTTTTGTTGCCCATCTACCATACTGCTGCAGCGGTAAGCAGTTTTTTTAGATGATAGACATTTTTTTCCTTTCTATGTCCATTGTGTCTTTCTGAAATTCTGCGCCAACACGAACAAGGATTTGTCTCTTGTTTTTAAAGGAAAAAAGTCAAGAATCCATTACCTTATTGTAGATTTTTGCCATTTCTATTTTCCCGGCAAAATGTAATACAGGATTTCCTGATTTTTTGTGATTGCGGCGCATTCTGCAGGAAAATAGCCAAGTAGAATCTCTCCAAGCCACTGGTCGCAGGGCTGTTTCCCGTGCCTGCGTTTCTGTTTCCAGCAGGGCCGGTGTTAACCATCTACACGTTGAACCCTGTGCGCGGTTCCAAATTTGAAATACGGGCGTTTCTGCCTCAACTTGCTAGCTGCAATTTTTTAAAGGTGTGTTCCGTGGCTCCTTTCTGGAGAAAATTAGCATATGGTAAATATAGGTCAGGTACTTACATGCTTATAAATTCCACTCTAAAGCTCGCTAGGAGGCGTGGATATATAAGGAGGGGATGATGAGCTTGGACTGAATGGGGGTTTAGAAAATTTGGTTGTAAAAAATACCCCCAGTTTTTAGTGAAAAGTAAAGTGCATCTTCAGCAGGATCATATGACGAAATAAATTAAATCAGCAGTGAAGGTCAGTATACATTCTGACTTGGGAATGTGAACTTTTCAGAAACCTGTATTTATTACATTTTACTATTTTTAAAAGCCAGCTGCAAGATTCATAGCAAGAAATGGTACGACATACCCATGAACACTGAACCGAAGTGAAGGCTCTTTTCAAAATGGTTAATACGCCTTATTGGCAAGACATCCCTGGTGCTGGTGTCATTGCTACAACACGGCTTTAAAATATATGGATTTAAAACGCAAGTATCGTGACTAATATTTATTTCAAGTACAGAATGTGTCACAGCAGTGGGGCATCCTATTATTAATGCAGTAAACTGTGTAATACTCTATAAGAGCCTGCCCTGCTCCAGTTCTTAGCTACATGAAAATAACAGTAAAACATGTCTGTTTTTTCCTGCTAAGCTTTATTGTTACCTGGGAAGGTACTGGCATCGAGAAAAGCCAAATACAGACAAATAATGTTACCATAAACAATACCTTAGCATTACTATGCTGTGCAGAAATCTCTTCAAACCACCCCCAAACTTGGACTATATGTATATACATATATATATATTTTAATTTTAAAATTTTAAAATTTTAAAATTGAAGAAGACTGCTCTAACTGCAGAAAGTAATTAGAAATAAACACTCTAATAAATATTCTGAGTCGGCCAGGAAGTAATTCAAATTGTGGGTATTCAGTGAATTGTATAGGAAACGCTAATACCATTAATGAAAACAGTACATTGGGGGTTTTCAAAGGAAGAGGCACATAGAGGTCTGGGTTTGTGCGCCTGTGTTGAGGGAGATGGACCTACCTCGTGGAGTGTCATCTTCTGCACCAGAAAACTTTTCCTCACCTCATTCAGCAGGTATGGAACTTGTATAGGTTGTCAATTTCGAATCAGTAACTAGCATTTATTTTAGGAGAAGGGAGCAAGATGAATCTCATCCCCAGGCGAGTTGGAAAACGCGTAGAGGTGGTTTTGAAGCATGTTTTTACCCACTTTTCATGAACTGGGAAAATGAGTGTCTCGAGAGCTCTGGGGGAAGACCCAACTGGGAACTGCGTGGCTCACAAAAGAGCCTTGTCTCCTTCCGACCCCACCCCTTTCCATGGTGCATCCAGGGAAGACCCTGGGCCACGGCCGGGGCGGGGGGGGGGTGGTTGCTGGCCGGGACCCTCCAGCTGTTTCAGGTTCACTCCTCTGACACCCACTGTGCCAGTCCCCAGGGGAGGCAGGAGGTCCTGGCTTCTGCCCCCTTCTCCACCCTCCCTTGCTTATTCTGAGTTACCTGGGGGGAGATGCTGAGTGTTTGCTGTAGATAGGCTCTGTTTAAAGGAGTCCTCAGACTCCCCACTCACCCCCTAATTTTCGTGGCAAGAAATCCACATCCAGTAGGTGCTGCGCACATGGTAACTGGATCCCGAGGTTCTCAGGCAGTTTTCTGAAAGTGGGAGCTTGTTGTGGTGTTTGGCTAAATTTCTGGGGGTAGCTGGCTGAAGGCATTAGGCTGCTGAGAGTCTGGCTTATTCCCAAGGGGTTTCTGCGAATTAATCACCCTATGAGCTAAATTTGTTTATAGACGTATTTGGAATGGAGGAGATCGCATGGGACGCGTCCTCTCCCATTTGCTCTGTGGAGCACCTGCTCAAGGTACCACAAAGCACGGCTCCTCTATCTCCTCCGAGTGATTCAGGACCTGGTACCTCGTGATGGTTGCAAGGGTGATGACAAAGATAATAATACATTTATGCCTCTGTTTTTCCTCCTGGGAATTCAGGGCATTCAGTTATCTCAACCAGAGTTGAGTTGGTGCAAGGGATTTAGGAATACGTGGAGATTTTTTATATATATATATAAATTCGTCTGTTTCTATAGCAATTGCTTCTTAAAAATAATTTAGTAGTTTAATACAAAAGCAGTAGATGGGTTTTATGTGCTCGTATAGGGAAGATTTTTTTTTTCCAGTTTCACACATGTTCAGTTTTAATGGGTAATAATTACATCTTTGTGTTTTGATGTCGGAGGCTGGTTATGAGGCCTAATTCTGCAGGCAGTCTCCTCGTTGATTTGCTGGGAACTGCTGATTTCAGAGAGAGAGAGGGTTGCAGGCTGGGAGCCCTTCTGTTTTCAAGACAAGTTAATACTTAAGTGGGTCCTCAGTTTCCTGTCTGCAGACACGGGTGCTTCCCTGGCCTTTCTTCTCCAGGACCTGGACTTCCAACACACATATGGGTTTGTGGTTGGGTCTTTTTTTTTTTTTTTTGGCGGATTCCTAAAAAAGAAAAAAAAAACAACCCCTCCCCACTGACCTCCCTCCCCACCCCTCGCTGCCCAACCAGCCCTGTTTGCAGGCATCCTCTTCGCAGCCCCTGGTTCCAGTGTGTGGCTTGCGGGCCTGACTGGGGAGCACTGCCCTGTATGTGCTGGGAAGGCAGTAAAAATGAGCACTAATCAATCTTTCAGAGAGAAGCAATGGGCATGCGGAGGCCGCTATCCTGTGACTAAACACACCCCTTTTATGGAGTGTTGCCACTAATAAAGGCAGCTTATTACGGAGGCAGAGACCAAAGCTTGGATGAGGTCAACCCTGACTGACAGTCATCAGTCATTCTTAATGATACTTTTTCCCGTGCTTTCTAAGGGATTCTGAGCAGAGTGCAAATCATTCGGGGTCATTCATAGTTCATGTACCCACAGATGGCAAAGGTTTTGAAAGACTTCAGTTTAAACTTGTTAAAAAAAAAAAAGAAAAGGATCCTCACTTTTTTTTTTTTTTAAAGAAAGGGAAATACCCCAAAACAAAACATAGATTTTTCTTATTGGAACATTTTCATGTTCTTTCAACCTAATAGATGTTTTATACACTACAGTGCTTGTGCATTATTAAAAGAGACATAAATTTATGTTTTATGACGTCTGTCTTCTTTAATTATTACCTTTGATGTCTATTGGTGACTAAAGAGAGCTTAACAGGATTTCTGTCTCTTCTTAAATTTCGTGTCGTGAAACCCAGCAAGTCCCTGACACATGTGTGTTCCTCACCTTCAGGATTATTTTATAAATCCCTTTCTGATGAGCGGAAGTGTCAAATCAAGGACAGGTCATAAAGTAAAAGTATAAACCTTTTAAAGAGGGACCTTGGTAATATATAAACATTCTGCACACTATCTGAATTTTTTATGGACTAAAGAAAAATTATATTTCAGCTGGAGGAAGGGAGAAGTTTAAACATCAGCCTGTGTTTTAATGTATGATTCCTCCCCAACCCCCCAAGCTCTTATTTATAGCTATGGAAGAAACCATTGGCTTTAGAGGCTATTTTAAACATTTGACTCGATTTGGAGCCTGCCTGTTAATTGTACATGTTTAAATTCAGAAGGTTGACTTTGAATAGATTGTTGAGTAAAGTGTCCTCTTTAGGGGAAACCCTGGGGGGTGGGGCAGAGGTCTGGGGCTTTGTTCTTTCCCAGATTTTGTCCCTTCCTTCCTCAAACCCTAGTTTCCTTGTCTGCAAAGGAAGGATTTAGATTATTGGAGGATCCCGAAAGGATTACTGCCCTGCCACCCCGCCATATGCCTTAAAACCATTTTGTCGACCCCTGAGTTGGAGGAAGTAGTTGTCATGAAGCAACAGCTGTCCTCTTTTGTTGGGGGGAAAAAAAAAGCTGGTTGCGCTCAGAGAATTTGTGTTTGGTAAAACTTAAGTGCATTTTTACATATAAAATTGGAAGTAAGCTGAAATCAAGAACTTCTGGGCTCTTCTGCCATTTTCATGTCAAGGCATATGGGAATATGTCACTGCACGTAAGACCCAGGAATTGCACCAGGTGGAAGCATTGAGTGCAGATGCGTCTGATGGCGGGGCGCTGGGCTTCGGAAATGCTTCCTGGGTTCACTTCCTCTTAAATCACAGAAGAGTGGGCTGGAAATGTGGTTGTAGCTTTTTAAAGAGAAATAGCTTCCTTGCCTTTGTTACGGGAATATGGGGTATTTTGAATTGAATTCAGCAAACATTTCTTGAATATCCACTGTCTGCAAGCATGGCATGGCCCTAGGTAAGTAAAACCATGGAGCTCACAGGGATGCTGGAGATGTGGCGGCTTCCCATACTTACTTGTCGGCATGTCAACGTGACTTTCCTGACTGAGGGGCTCTGTTCTCCACATACGTGCATGCCCCGAGACCTCAGTGTGTCCTTTAAACATCAGAAATGGCCTCACAATCTCAACACGCCTTCTGGACACAAGGATTTAGGATCCCACGGTCCTGGAAATGCAGGGCTGATGATGAGCCAGCTGTGCATCTTGCAGATAGATCATGCTCCTGGTGGGGCAGGGTTTTCCCTGGGCAAGGGATGCCTTGAGGGGCGTACCCTTGTGTGCACAGGCAGAGGGGTTAACTGAAGCCTCTATCCTGGTGGAGGTGTTATGAAGAATAGGGATACCTCTAAGCTGAAAGAGGTTTTTTTAGTTTTAGTTTTTGTTTTTTGGCATTTATGTTTAGAACTCAGCCACACCAGAGCCACTGGATTGAGAGGAAGGTTTGCACTTCACTCTGCGTGAATGTCAAATGTCAATTCATTTGGTAAAATGTGAGACTTAAATGATAATCTGTGGTAAACAATTAAGTTTGGGAATAAATGCTAGCTCTGGGAAAATCCCCAGGGATTAGATTTAGAAGATGTAACTCAGTAGTATGGGGGGAGGTGGCTCAAAACTAGCAACATACTTTCAAGGCAGAGTAATATATACAAGCGTAAACGTTTGTTTGTAGTATACAAATGCCTTGGATGTTCAGACGGAGTTAAGTCCTGATAGGAAAGAAAGTATTTGGATGTGGCTGTTATATTTAATTTTCCTTGTGCAGTCAGTAGATACTCTGTCTCCAAGGAATGGGTCTTTCCCTCTTCCCTACTCACTCCCCTCTGTTTTTCTAGAACCTTCCACCCCTTCCCATTGGTGAGCCCACTGTCTTTGATTCCTTCCTGATTGCCCTCTGGAAGACATCTATCAGACACTGTCTTATCTGTTTGTAAGGCAGCTCAGGCCCCAGATTTAAGTCATGGGTTCTGGCTACAAGTTAGAGTGTGATTAATAATTGACTAATGTAGCTTTTATTTATCACAGGCTAGCACATTTCGCCATTACTGAGTTAATTTATGTTAAGTGTAAGCTGTCGTTCAATCTGTTTTTCAACTTTTTTTTTTTTTTTTTAATCCTAAGTCTATCTTTCACTTTTTGAGAAACAAAATCCTTATACAGGGCACAGGCTCACTCGGTGCCAAAAAGTTGATTTCCTTTTCAGTGGAGCCATACATCACCAGCCCTCCCAGCTGCACTGTCAGGCTGTGACAGAATGACATGTGTCATTTATCAAAGGGGCCAGGCTGGGCCTTGGGAAACGCTGCCGACAAAGCCTGAGAGAGTTCATTTTGCAGTCCCCTCCTACCCTCTGTAAGCCCCTTGCCAGGAAAGCCTGTGATGTTTCTGTCTTCACAGCATTACTGTAAGTCCTTCAACCTTCACGGAGTTAACCCTCCCCACCTCGGCAGGCAGCAACTGCTGCCCCTTCCTGCTAGGGGGCTCGGAGACCCCAGCAAGCATCTGTTCCCGCCCAGGATCCCCCCCCAAGTCGCAGAGTCCCTGCACCCCACAGAGTGCGTCTGCCTTGCTCTCCCCACTTCCTACAGCAGGCTCTAATAGTCTCCCTCCCTGAGACAAGGTCAGAGACAGAAAGAACAGGGATAGAGTTTCCCTTCTGTCCTCCCCCGCAAAAGTTTGGTCTTCTGTTTATTTTAGGGCCTGCCTAATAAATGTTTTACTCTGGGCTACTTTTGAAACCACCTACTAAAACCCCAGAGATGTTTCTTCTCTGTTACTTAGAACCCGTAACCCCCTGCCTGCCCTCAGAAAGACAGTGATGAGGTCCGGGTCTTGTACTTGCTCCAAAGGCAAAGTTTTTTCAGGAGGCAAAGAAGAGGCTGCCCTCCCCCCCAGATTGTTTACTTTTTAGATGAGTCCCAAAACCACCAGAAAAGAACCAAAAAGTGAAAAGGGAAAAAAAAGATGCACCAGAGGGGAGTACAGTATTAAAATATTTAAAAAAAAAAAAAAAGCATTTGGTTAAAATGTTTCTTCCCCACTGGAAGGGAAGACTTTTGCATTTTAATCATGTGTGAGAACGTGAGAAAAGTTATTGTTTCTCCCATTCCTACCCCTTTGTACTTTGTATAGTCCCTAGGACTGAAGTTATTTACAGCTTCAGATATCATTTAAAGAGATAGCTAAGCAGACTGTTGCCTCAGCCAGGAACTTTCCAGAAAGAAGTCCTATAAATTAGCCATTGCTCAGGAGTGGCTGTTTCCTAGGCAGAACTGGCCCTTCATTTGTCTACATAAGGCTAATTTATTTTTGCAGCCAGATGTGAGCTGACAGCCATCACTCAGAGCTTCCTTCCCCCACTGTCACGAGGTCGGGAAAACAGTCACGTTTCCCATTTTACAGAATCCCCATCAACATTATTGAAGATGGATGTATCTTTAAAGCAAAGATTGATTGTAGATATCGGAGTTATGGTGCCATTTATCATGGTGAATATTATTTAGACTTGGGTTGTACAAGGCTGTAACTTGAGACCCAGCCAGGGGAGGGACAATCTGGAAACGCGAATCCATGAACTTTAATGGATGGATGCTTTTTTCAAAGCTCAACTCACTATAGTGTGATTTACTTTTCTAACAGAAGGGAAACAAGCATTCCGGTTTTAAAGGGACAGCATCCCCGATGGTCCTGTTCAGAGGGCCCCCGGCCCCCATGCTGAGGACAGTCGGGGTGCAGGCAGAACTGTCCTGGAGTGTAGTGGCGCAGCCCGTGGCCATGCAGATGTGCATGAAAGACCTTCCAGATCTTCCTTATCTATTAGTACCCTGATAATATTAGAGATCAAGATGCACCCTGGACCTTACCATTTTCGGGGATACAGTAAAGACTGTATTTGAAGCCAGCTCAGCTCTCCTCAGGGCTACAGAGCGTGGCTTTATATATCTGACATGGACTGAAGCTGGAACTCTTCCTTGTCGGGGGCATGAAGCTTTGGGAGAACGGGTGGTTATCTCCAAATGCCTAGAGGTAGAAGCATATGCAAGAGAAGTAGTTCTGTCGACCTAATTAATACCAGTCTTTCTCATTCTTCTTCGATATGGCATAGTTATTGACGTTCGCTCAGCTGGGAGTTCTAAGGAGCTTACTGCACAGGATCTGTGCATCAAACAGTGAACCTCCCAACGATTGGTTCTCATATCTCTATTCTTAGAAAACTGTAGAGCTGGACATGCTAGTGAATTTGTTCTTCCTTCTCAGGCGGGGATCCCAGAAGTTCACACATAATTGCCTATGCTCGGGAGCCAGGGGAGACTCCCTTCGTCTCTGCTTGATTCTGAGTCATTCCGTGTGCTGATACCGGGTCCGGCAGTACCAGCTACCTGGGTCACGGCTCTTTGGCCCTTCACTCATTTTGTTCGTGGCTAATATTTCATCCTCCCATTTCAGGGTTTTGGGCTCATACAATGGAGGGGGGAGCTCCTAACAGTGAGTGGAGGGTGAGCTGTGGTTGGTGCTGGGTAGCTACACCCTGCCATCCCAGCACTGGCCCGACACACAGGGCCCTAACGCTGGGCGTTCCTAGTGAAGCCAGGTCACACTGACCTGCACAGGGCCGCCACCACTGGCCCCAGGGCACCATGTGCCTCGGCAGCTATGGTGCGGCTTGTGACTTGGAATGCATGCCCTCCCCACCCCCTTTGGGCTTTTAAATATAGACAGTTCCTCGCGGTTGTGCAGCCTACTGAACAAAAAGTAATTCTTTCTTTGTGGCATTGGAAACTTTTCAGCGTCTGGAGGGTGCACAGTCTGCCGGGGTGACTGTAACGGCAGACAGGACACACACCACGTGACAGGGTCCGTTGGACCACGCATCTCTGTGCGTGATGCTGCTCCCTGCTGTGTCCGTGTCCCAGGGGATGCTACGCTTCTCGCGGGCAGGACTGTGTGGTCCTCCTGCCCCCGGAGCCTAGTGCCGCACTCCGTTTGTGCCTGTCCGGTGGCTGAGCGTGCCCAGAACAGAAGCTGGCTCCCACTAGGACAGCTGAGTGGGGTATCGGAAAGGAAAAGGGGGCCCTCTTCTATTGAAAACCGCTAACCCACGTCTGGTCATGGGAGAGTTCTCTTGGAAGTACCCATCCTTATAACATTGATACTACCTTAAAAGAAGAAAATCGAAGTCCAGTGTAACAAAAAGCAAGGGACAAAGGAAGGGTGCAAAGCATTGCTGGTCCCTGCAATAGTGAGATGAGCTTTGAAAAAAGCATCCATCCATGAACATTAGGTGAGGGGGTGGTGAAATGAGACCTGGAAAAATCGGGGGGTCCCTTTCCTCGCCACACGTCTCCGGGTAGACTCGCTCAGGTCTCTGCTGACATCGGAGGTTTCAAAGGATGTGTGCCAAGATCTCCTATCAGTCTTATCATGGTGGACAGGTCTGTGTTTATTGGCAAGTTAAAAGCACATTCTTGGCCTTTTAGGAACATATGAGATGTCTGCAAACAGGAAGTAGTCCGTCACATTCGTATGAATCATGGCATCTGTAATGGTGGCTGAGGTCAAGTCATTCCACTAAATAGATTGTAGGCATTATGAATGCATGGGGGCCTCTGCCATGTTGGGAGCCCGGGAGCCCGGGGCTGGTGGGCGGCACGTTCACACGGCACACCTTCCCAGGGGCCCCGGGCGCCCAGGAAGACAGCAGGCGGCAACAAAAGTGGCAGAACTTCTGCAACCACGACCGTGCATCCGTAAGGAGGCCAAATTTATCACGGCACATTATGGAGTGCAGCAAATGTCATGAAAACCATTGTTTTTTAATTTTTTTCTTGGAGCGTTTGAATGAGGTGATTTATGGTAGTTATCCATCTTAAGGGTCATCCGTCAGTTTTTAGTTGCTAGGCAATCAAACCAGCAGCTGTTTGCTTTGAATCAAGCTGAAAAGTTGTCAGTCACCACACGCAGGTATGACCTTAGTGGTTGAAAACATCATGTGTGCAAAATTAAAGAGACGTCGTCTTTCTTCCCTGATTCCCCTGCCTGCCCTGTCATTTGTTGGTTGTGGCTCGAGCCCTTCCTGGCTCCTACAAGAGAAGAAAAAAAAAGAACAAAGGAGTGGATGGAAAATTCCTTGACTGGAAACTCAAAAAGACCCTTTAAACACTGTGTTTCACCCCTTCTACGTTTGTGCAACACTTAACTCCAAGTGAGCGCCACCAGGGGATGGGAGGTGGACCCCATGATTTGTAAGATATCTGTCAGCCAGTTACACACACACACACACACACACACACACGCACACACGCACACACACGCACACACAGAGTTCACTGGTGGGGAAAACCAAACCCCAGCAACTCTCAGTGTGTGGCCCTGTTGGAGGCCAATCCGATAGCATTTTCAGGCTGGCCTGGGTGCCATGAGGTGAGATGCAGTTTCTGTCCTGTTGCTGGGGCCTTAGCGGGCTCTGGGTGGAGGACTGCTTGGGAGTGTCACTCCGCTGTGTCTCCTGGCTCCCTCCACGGTGCCCTCAGGCTGCTCAGCCTGGAGTGGGCGCCAAGCCTCTGCCCATCACTGGACACCTTTGCCCTTCACCCAGCTGTCTGCACCTTCCTGGCCTGTGTGTCATCTGGGGCCATTTGCCTGGTGCTTCTCCAACACAGAACTTCTCCCAGATCCTTGCTTTTCCCTTGGTCACCGTGGAGCCTCTTGAGTCTCTCTGAAGAATGCTTCAGCTGACACTGAGAGAACATTTCTCGATATCAGTAGCTTGCTATCCTGTGTCAAGCGTGTTACCTGCTCATACCCTGTAATTTTAGATACTCACAAGACTTTTAAAACTTAGCCCTAGTAAGGAAAATAAATGCATAATAAAACCTATTTTTAGTAATGGAAACTAGATTTCCATTATTTGTGAACCTTCGCTGTGGGAGTTTTTCCTTTGTTTCTCAGTTGGCTTTATAACGTAACTACAGAAGTAAGTTTTATCAGTAAAGCCAAATGTGGCGGAATCCATGTGTCATAGAATAGTATCTTCTTTATTCAGACTTACCTGGGTGGTTTCTATTTACTTGATTTTGCTGGCAGATATTTAGACCATGTGGCTGTAAGATGTTTAGCATGTATTTTGGAATGTCTAAAATAAGTTTTTTATTTATTTATTTATTTTTATTGTTTTTTTTAAAGATTTTATTTATTTATTTGACAGAGAGAGACACAGTGAGAGAGAGAAACAAGCAGGGGGAGTGGGAGAGGGAGAAGCAGGCTTCCCGCGGAGCAGGGAGCCCGATGCGGGACTGGATCCCAGGACCCTGGGACCATGACCTGAGCCGAAGGCAGACGCTTAATGACTGAGCCACCCAGGCGCCCCTAAAATAAGTTTTTTAACTTGAGAATTAGGTTGCCTTACTCAATTTGTCATCAGTTATTCTGTTTTCATCTATTCATTTGGCAGGTGTTTCCGAGGGTCTGAAACATTCCTTCCTATAGATAGTTCTGCCCACTGGAAAAGTATTCCAATGTAGGTTTCTCATATATTGAGTCTATACTGGACCCCAGGGAATCTGTGAGGGGTGCCCTCCATTCACGCCGCACCGCGGATGGGGAGGGACGAGGGAGTCCCCACTACCCCTTACTTGAAGTCCTTGAGGCCAGATATGTTCTGGAATTCAGAATTTCTCAGATTTTTGAAAGGAAATTCAGTGTATGTATTGTATATTTTGCAGCATCCTCAGCTTAAAGAAACATGAGTTTTTCTATAGCAAAGTGTGTGATTTTTCACACGACATTGGGTGAGTAAGCCATGAATACGCTCACATCCATTCAGGTCAGGTTCTGGTGGACTCAGATCAGGTTAGATTTGCCATCACCGAGTCGGGAATCACTGTTGAGTTCTCAGACCTATTCGGATCTCGGAAGGAGTCATGGGTCTGTGTTAGTGCACAAACCCATTTCACCGGCTGCCCATCTCTATCACTGCACCTGCGGTTTGCCTGGGGCTCAGTGGCAGGTCACGAGCCTTAGCAGTTGTGAAATTCGGAGCTGGCCTCATATCTTACTGTGTTGTAGGAATTCTCTTCGGAGTTTTCCTCCCACACCCACACAGAAGAGTGATCTTCGTTACACCTGCACAGCCTCCCCAGCCCTACCTGGTTATCTATTTAAAACTTTGAACTATAGAAACGTATTTTACTCCCAGTATGTTCTCGTGTATCTTGTCAAGTACGGTCTTTTCTCACTTTGTGGGGGAATCTGGAATTAGTAGTGGAGCACAGTTCACTTAGGAAGAAAAAAGTGGAGAACTTCCCTTAACAACGCTCCAGTGTTAGCATCGATCTCCATGGTGCATATATAAATATAGTGCGAAAAGGAGTACGTGGCCCATCATTCCAGCTCTGTAAGAAATACAGCACGGGGCCTGCTGCATTAGGTCTGTTGGTTCTGGAGAGCCAGCATTGGTGTGTGAGAATCACACATGTGTTGGCATCGCTTCTTGTTTTATGGGGTTGGCGGGGCGATGGAGTCTGCCCGGTGGATTGACAGCAGAGTACTGCAGTAGCTCACAGAATCTTGGAGCTTAAGGAACCCCTTAAACAAACTTCCTTTCCGCGGGGTCATATTGGGCCCGCTTCCATTTTTCACTTAGAAAGCCTATTTCATACTTTGACTTGGTGAAGAGGCTATATTTGCAGTGCTATTCTGCGGACACCTGCATGCCTGCCCTGCTCCCCACGTAGGGCACAGTTCACTGGCTGGTAAGACGTTCTTTATGCCGTCGGTTGGGAGGATCGATTAACTGATCCTTAAAATACTTAAAAAAACCCTTTTTTGAAAGCACTGAGTGTAGGGTTATTTGTGCACATATGTATATCCATTTTTGTTGTTGTGGTGGTTTTCAGCCTTGAAATGCAAGGCTACACCTGGGGCTTTGTTCTCTTTCATATCCCATGGAATATCGTTGAGAAGCTGCTTATTTTAGAAGGGCCCCTATCTACAGAGACAGAAGCTGAAACATATTTTCTGTAAGTTTGGGGGATCTTCCGTGTGCCAGGCAGCTGTGCTGCCCATGAAAACATGGGGGCCGGCCGCGGGGCTGGCCCAGGACAACCAGAGCCAGACTGGGGGGCCCTTATTGGATATTTGAAATCACAGTTGCTGGTTCCCTACACACCTTCTTCCCTCCGGCTGTCCTGGCCCCTCTTCTCAGCCACTTCTTTTTCCCATCCTGGACCCTCTTGGTCCATTTATGTCTCTCCCCACCAGTGCTCACTGGCGCTTTGGCTGTTCCTCATCAAGTGTGCGCACAGTTTACGAAGTTATTTTGCAGTATCTTGAGCTCTTCAGAGGACAATTGCTCCGAAATCTAATAATTCATAATAAATATAGTTCTGGACGATGGAGTAGCGGCGATGTGTTAGGAGTAATAGCTGCTTTGCCAGGGCTTTGGGGTGATTATTTGAAAGGTTTTTTTCCCATTAAATTTTGTATTTTTTATCTATGAGATGGCCTTCATTATGGTGCTTTTATGCCAGTTGGTTGGTTACCAACTTAAATTAAGAAAATGCTGTGTGGTTCTTGATATTTCCATTAACTTTTCTGTTAAGTATGACGTATTTATACACACATTTCTATAAACTTATTTCAAGGGTATCAGGAAGAAGGCTTTTTTTCCTCCTCGTGTTTGCTGTTCATAAAACACTTGAGGGACAAATTGTTTCCATGATATTTTAGGTGGTTTTTAAAATAAATTTTAGATATTGTGTTGTCTGCACTACCTTTTATTTTGTTTTCTCACTAGGCCCAGCACATCGAAAGATTTTGTCTATTGAAAAATTGCTTTTACTGAGGACTAATTATTAGTTTCTTTCACTTTGCCGTAATAAAGGCGTGCACCCCGGCCTCCTGCTTCCAGTCCCTGTGGGTAGTTAGGGCACCACACTTGCGTGTGGACGCGTTTGACACGCAGTCCCTCATGTGAGCCCAAGTGAGCCTCAGTGGGGCCTTCCTGAGCATACATCAAGCTGCCTTAAATCCTTCTTGGAATAAGGTGGGGGAGTAAATAAGAAATAAATATTGGGTCACTAACTCTCATTATTTATTACCTTTCTGGAACTTTCTGGGGGGACCCTGGTTGTGCATTGACGCTGTTGGGTAAAGAACACTGGAGTGGCTTTAGTCTCAACCTCAAAACCAACGGGCTCTGTACTCTCAGAGAGGCCACATCTTTTCCTTCAATGTTAGATTTCTCAGCTGAAAATCAGGACTATCGTAACTGGCACGGATTCCTGTCTCCTAGAGTTCATTTGCTCATTTCTCCAATTGTTTATTCATTGGTTTATTTATCCAATAAATACTTATTTTGAGTACCTGCTTGTTTCCAGACAGGTCTAGGGGAAAGAAAAGTAACTAAGAAGGTCCAAGCCTTGAGGTAATGGATCTCACGGTATAGTGAGATTATTTTGAAAACTAAAGTGGTTATCAATATTAACTTTATATAAAATATTTTATTATGCATCCCATGCATGTAAAAATTTCATTGAGTAATGAAATAAATGTTATCAGGATTGAATATGGGAAACAAAAAATCCATTTTCCAATTTATCTTGGCTGTCTTTTCTTCTCTGCCTCTGCATAATACAACCATGATCTGCCACGTGCCTCTGCCGTGGGCAGTAGAATAGCTTCTCGGCTTCCTTCAGGGTCTGCTCTGATGGCTTGGCCTCTTCGCATCTGCTGTTCCATTTCCAGGTGGGAAGAGCACTGTCCCTGCTGTGGTGTAGACTCCGGTCATATTCTCTTCTGATTCCACTTTTTGACCCTTGCATCTACATCTTTCTGTAGAAATTCTTTGCACTACATAGTGTGCATATGTTAAGTCCTAGAAGTGCTGGTCACCATCCAGTGGTCCTGATGGCCACCACCCAGTGGTCCTGATGGTCACCACCCAGTGGTCCTGATGGCCACCACCCAGTGGTCCTGATGGTCACCACCCAGTGGTCCTGATGGCCACCACCCGGTGGTCTTGATGATGGTCACCACCCAGTGGTCCTGATGGCCACCACCCAGGGCCCTGCTGGTATTCCAGGGGTGTTTGTGTGTTTCACTCCTTTCCCATCTGACGGGTGTGTGGCACTCACACGTTCTTCCCTGTGACCTTTCCTGGAGTCACTAAGGCAGGTAGGCAGTCTGGGTTCTTTGGGCAGACCCAATTCTAGCAAATTCTCGTCTCTCTAAAACATGCAGCCTACAGTTGTGCCCTCCTCCTGCTTCTTACTGGGGGAGGGAGTACAGCTGGGCAGGAAGGTGGAAAGCCTGCTGTTAGGTCGTGTGTCCTTTATAACAGAAGACCCATAGGTGTATTTGAGCCTGGAAACGTTAGATCACAAAAATACAAATTTAAGGGACAAATTTAATTATTTGGTTATAAAACATTAAGTCCGGCATTCTTCTAAGTGTGCCTTTGCAAATGGCAAAATCTGATGATAATAAAAGTAATAATAGTGGTGAACATTGTCTCTATAATTTAAGCTTCATGGGGACAGAGGTTTTGTTTAGGTTGCATACACAGTACCTGGAACAGTGCCTGGGAAGTAGTAGGTGCTCAATAAATATGTGTAGAGAGCCTGAATTTATTCCTGCACATGTGTATAATGTACTTTAATTTTTATAGCGATCTTACTCTTATCTCTGGTATGCAGAGTGAAGCTCCCCGAAGTTAAGGTTCTATGGATAGGTCACATAGATTGTCATGAGGTTGTATAGAACAAGGGGGGTACGGCCTTTTAAGTTAAGCCCAGGTAGGTCTGATCCTTTGACCTCCGAAGCCATCCCCATGTTGGTGTTAGTGTTTGCCGTGCGCCTTGCAGAGCCAGTCCGTGGTTGTCGGCGTGGGAATGGCACTGCGGGCGCTGGGTCAGCCCTGTGTCCTTCTGCCCCCAGCTGCTGCGGTGCCGTGTTGTCCTCAGGCGCAAAGCAGGGGAGGCGGACCAGAGGATCCTTGACATCTGTCCTCCTTGGAAAGCCACGTGTCTGGGTAGCTCCTGCACCTCACTTGTGAATTTTCCTGTTGCTGTCATGCTCCCCGCATGAAGTAGGAACAAAAATCTTACCTCTCACATGTGCACACATGCATGTGTATGTATGTTTATATGGGCACACACTTCTTTGTTTTTGTTTCTCCGGTGGCTGCAACGTTATTTTGTAGGAGAGACCGGATGACTTCCATTACATCAAGCTCCAAAGGTTAGGGATGTTTTTAGAAATATTCCTCATTTCTAAATGACTCATCCCGTGTCTCACTTATTAATTTATCTGAAGCCTTCTTGAGCAGTTTTTTACTTTGTTGTTTACTCTTCCAAGCTCCCTGCTGGTTGGCTTGTACTTGGCAGTCTTGTGTGAGAGAGGGGGCAGCAGATACTTGCCGTGAGGAAGTGGGCGGGGACTCCATTGTGCCTGTGACCGCCTTCTCCAGGGCATCCCACGGCTGCCCACCACAGGCGCTGCGCCCCGCCAGACTCCACTGGGGCCAGGACTAGACGCCCAGTAGGTCGCTCCCATTGCTGCGCGTGTGGGGGACCCCGGGAGCTCTAAGATTTCCAAGAATTGGCAAAGTGGATCATTAAATCACAGTGTTATAGGGGGAAAGCCTACATGGAGAGTATTTGGTTTGTTTACTAGGCAGGATGGTGTGCTCCTGGGTGAGCCTGAGGGAGAAGTACTTCTCAAAGGCCAGGGCCGGGCCGGGCTCTGAACCTCCACGGGCCTCAGTAGAGGCCGAGTGAATGACTCCGCTAGCCTGTCTGAGAGGCCAGGTGGACTGGGTCCAGTGCCAGGGGGAGGAGGTGGCAAGTACGAGAAAGGAAATCCCAAGAAACACCAAGTCTTAAAAACCTGAACAGCGTGGCAAAATCGAGAAGAATAGCATATTATTATTAATTAGCTCCTGACCTAGCTGTTTTCCTCAATGTTCTGCACAGATAATCCAGTCTTTGCTCCAAAATGGGTCATGGGAGGGGGTCTTTTATTTCTGATGGGTGTGGTCTGTGAAACATGTGACCTGCTGCCAACTCAGCTTCCCCTCATCAAATCTAGTGCAGGGCCCAGCGGTGGCCTCTTCAGTGGGAGGGGTGGTGGGAGCGGGGAGCAGGGATGAGGGCTCAGACAGCAGGCTCCCCGGCCCCAGTGGGGTGTCCTACTTTTGCAAAGGGTCGGAAGCCACAGGGATTCCTATGGCGCCAAAGAAGGGGCCAGCACAAGCAAGGGGCCCTAGGCTTTGGGGGCGTCATACAAACCCCCCTAAACTGTTTAGAGCCGTGTCTAATGAGATAATGCTGTGAATTAAAGGAACAGTTGATATTTCAGTCCTAACATTTTATTTATTTATTATTTTTGACTAAAATTTCAAGGGAGCCTCAAAGCTCAGCTCCTTTTGAACTCTTGAAAGAAACTTTTATTTGGCATTCCCCAAAAAGCGCGGCCGTGTAATGATTTCATTATGGAAGAATACAGACACCTTGACTGGGAGCTTGTTCTGTGAAGAAGCACATGTTGTTATGCGAAATATTACATAATTTCATCATCACAGAGTTACAGGATAGTTATAAAAATGATAAAATTATGAAAATAGCTTTTTATAATAATTCTAATTTGCGTAATTAAACTTCATTTTAAACTGCCAGCTATAAGAAAGTTCTCACTCTCTTGAACGTATCTTTTTGAGAATAAAGTCTCAGTTCCTTTTTTTTTTTTTAATTAGATTCTACCTGTCTTCTTCCCTGCCTGGGATATATATACACTTCAGTTAGAAGGAAGAGGCTCAGAAGCATGAACTATGAGGAAAACATGCTCTGCACAGCAGGGGGAAAGCCTGGTGTCAGTTTCCCCAGTTTTGAGGAGCCTGGTGCTTCTGGAGTGCTTCGTGCGTCAGGGGCCGGGTGTGACTGTGGCCCCTGCCCCGCTTGGCTCTGCGTTGCTGGTATATGGACCTCACAGGGTCAACGGGCCTGCCGCTCGTGCTTGAGCCCATTGGTAGGACTGACCCTTTAAAGATGAGCTATACAGTGTTGACCTTAGGCAGTAGGAATGTCCTTGGAGGGTGTAAGGTCTAAACAAAAGTGTCATTTTACAAGCAAACCTAAATTCGTATGCTGCTGTCTTCAGTAGGGGGTTTCTTTAAAGGCTGCCCGCTCTTTCTCTCTTGTTCACGGTTTCTGGCACGTCACTTCCCCCCGAAAGTGATAACTCTGCAAATTTCAGGGACAATGACTTGGCTTTTAAAGAGAGAGAGAGAGAGAGAGAGAGAGAGAGAGAGAGAGACATTGCTACTTTTTTTTTTTTTTGGCCAAGTTTGGCATTTGTATGAGATCTTTCGAGAATGTCTGTAAAAGTTCCAGTGTCCCATCGCTCCTGAGAAACTTCGTGGTTTACAGACGGGTCAGTCCTGTGAGGACCCGAATGGTCCAGTGACTGACGCGTCTTGCTACCTTGCGTGCGGAACCCTGGACCAGGCGTTCGGCCCCTGGTGTTGCATTAGCTCTTTGCTGGGAATGTCATGCCAGGCCCCGTGCACACGTGTGTTCTCTCCGCTAGCCTTGGCCGCGAACCACAGATTCCTGTTGAGTGAAGACGTGGCTCCTGCTGCCCACCCTGACGGGGGTCCTGTGGGCTAACCTGGCCTGCCCACAGTAGGATGTGGCCCATGGCATCCTCTCTGGGGACAGCCTTCCACGCTGCTCAGGGACACTCACCGGGTGCTGGTGCTTTCTCTTCTCCCCTGTTGTAAGTTACTTCAACTAAAGGATCCCATCCCACAATTCTGTAACCATCACAAAACACAAACCTACTCAAATTTGATCTTCGGAGTCACTCAATAATTTTTAACAGCCAGTCAAACCTGCTATTTAGATTAACGCGTTCAGAACAGCGGCTCATTTACTGCGTGTTTTCCGATTTTAAGTGAGTGTTTTGATGTAGGAAGATGGTGCTCAAATGACACCTGCTCGGGCACCTGTGCCCGCTCGGCAGGACGCGGCCTGGCTGGGGTAGCTTCTCCTGTGGGCTACTCTGCTGACAGTTTCTTCCTGTCATTGATCCACTCATATTTACTGAGGGCTTATTGTTTTTGGTGCCAGGAACAGTAGTGAGCACATCACGTTCTCCATGGACATGGGTCACCTCTCCAAGACGCGGCTTGAGTGTTCCACAACATTTGGATCTGTGGGTTCCGTCAGAACCCAAGTCCAGAAGTTGACTTCTGGATTGCTATGAAAATAGCTTTTTATAAAAATTCTAAAAATCTAAAAAATCTAAAGATTCTGGGGTGGGGTGGGTGGTCTGGCCCGACAGTCCTGTGACCCTTCTGGGAATTAGAAGAGGTGTGCTCCGTCCCCTTCCCTCCCCTTCACAAACCATAGCCCTGTCCCGAGCTTGCAGCTCAGGATTCGCTGGCCAAGGCCCGGCTCTCGGCTGGCCACTTACTTTGCTGAATGGAGACCAGGGTGGTAGTTCTGCCCTCCCTCCCCCCATCCCCAGGTCAGGGACTGTGGAGGTGTGTGCTTGCAGGTGGGACAATCCCCCTAGAGGTTAAGGACCACACATTTCACTGTATAATTGGGCAACTGGCATCTATTCCATTCGCCTGTGATTCCCTTACCTAACTGCTTTGATTTCTCCTTGTTCCGTGAGGCTCATAACAAATAAGTAAAAATTAAAACCTAGAGGGAATTTAATAGTTAAGCCAGTAGTTACAACAATGGAAATTCATTCTCTCACAGTTCTGGAGGCTAGAATCAGAAATCAAGGGGTCAGCAAGACTGTGCTCCTTCGAAGGCTCTGGGGAGAATCCTTCCTCGTCTCTTCCAGCTTTCTCTGGCTCCCGGCAATCCTGAGTGAACCCTGGCTTATGACGCCGTTCCTCCAGTCTGCCCCCATTGTCACGTGGCCTCCTACTCTGTGTGTCTGTCTGCTCTGTGCCGGAGTGCTCTCTCCTCTGGTTATAAGCCACCAATCACTGGACTTAGGACCCATCCTAAATGGATGACTTCATTGCAACTTAAGCAGTTATATCTACAAAGACCCTATTTCTGAATAAAGTCACAGTGTGAGTTTCCAGGAGGACACGCATTGGGGGGGCACCCTATTCAACCCACTGTAGGAGAAAGTTACGCCTTCTCATTTGTGCAACAGCTTTTAGTGAAGATTGGAGGTAGAGATATAGCCCTACTGTGAGTCATACATGGGCTCAGCATGCTTTGCAAATACTCGCTATTGAAAACCCGTATCTTGATTGTTGATAACGAATGACTGAAAGTGTCATCTCGGCCGCTCGGGGGTTTGCGTAGGGCCATTGCTAGTCCCACAGTGACAGGAAGGAATGGACCCGGCTTCATGGACTTGTACTGGAAGGGTAGGGGCTTACTGATCAGCTGTGAGGGGCCTACAACGTGACCATCTGGGAGGGGGATACAAAGGAAGGGTCCCCAAATAGCTCCTGCTCAAGAAAGTTGCAATACTGTGATTCACTGAAACATCTTGAAACAAACTGGGGTCAGTAAATGAGTGGCGTGTTAGTTATGTGGAGTGTGTTTCCATGACGTTTGATGACTGAATAGCAACATGTTCCCCCCGCTTGATCTGGGTTATAGCGTACCCTCCTCTGTCCGGAGGGCAGCTGCTGTGAGCTGCGCCCGCTGGAGGCACCACACAGCTGTAATGTGGTCCTGCAGCGGGTCCGGCATCTACAGGGCCAGTGCTAACGGAGTGGCCCTTGTTAGGTTTGGTGGTGAAGGGGGTGCGGGCAGCTCAGCAGTGAGCAGCCACTTAAAATGGAAGGTGGGGCGAAGGGGCACAGCTCACGGCTGCTTGGATTTCACGGCCCTCTGCTTGGCTTCCCAGCAGCTCCTACCTACTACCCTGAGGTAGATCTGTCCCTCAGGGTGATGGGGTCCTATTCACCCCCAGTGGTGGCTCCTCTCTACCACAAGGGGCCTCACCAGCAGTGGCTTTGGCTGCCCAGTGCGGGGGAGCGAAGGGGGGTGGTGCACCCTGGGGGCCCACACGGGGGGTGCCGTTGTCTGCAGGACAGATGTGGGGGCAGGGCCTGTGAGGACCGGCGGTTGTCCTGGGTGTGGTCTTGGTGGACCCCTTTCCTTGGGGTTCTGAGGATGGTGTTGGTCCGAGGGCCACTCAGGGACGACGTAGGCCTCGTAGGCCCCACTTAACCTCTTGCTGGACTTGCGCATCGTCTCTGAATCAGGCGGTCATCTGCTGCATTTGTGGTTGTGAGTAGTGGCCCTGTTTGCAGCGACATTTGTTAGCAGGCTCAGTAGGAATAGCTGGGGAATGTTCAGATTTAGGAGAAGCACAGACACCATATAGTTTCACTTACAACATAAATCACCAGTGACCCATCCTAAATTAGCCCAGGAGTCCAAAAAGTTTTTTTTTCCCCCAATGCATTTTCTATGTACACAGTTCTCCTTTGATTTTAATTTGAATGGTTTTGTCTTTTCTTAAAATTATTAATAGGGCCTTCGTGCAGGCTCTTCTGGTGTGACACAACATAGGATCTTGGAAGGAGCAAGGCTGATGGAAAAAAGAGGGCCAGGGCCAGACCATTCAGAACCCACACAGCCTGGGAACCAGAGCACAGACACGAAATCATAATAAATCAAGACACGCTTCTAATAAATGAAGACATACTATAATAAATATGAGGCTCTACGTTGGGAAAAACGTGAGCGACAGAAGCTTATTGGGGGGCAGGAAGGAACACAGAGCCGAGGGCAGAGGACTCTGGCTGTCCTGCACGCACCGCATCCGGCTGGCCAGCTACCATGGGCGACCGTCCCGCTGGGTGTCATCCACCTGCCGGAGGAACCGCTGGGAACACAGGCGCCCTTGCCAGCCTGATGTGGTTCCTCAGTTGACCAATGGAGGACGAGCTGGAGGCTGGCTTTCTCCAGCAGAGTACGCGCCGGTCAGAGCATCGTGGCTGCAGGCCTTCCTCTCCTCGTGGCTGTTTGGTTTGGCCAGTCTCGGGCCCGTTTCAGTCCTTGCTCTTCTCCTGGTGAAGGATGCGTGCTGCGTGCCCCAGGCTCGGACGGCCTTGCTATGATGTTGCCTTCAGGCCTGTGTCCCCGAATCACACTTTTATGACTTGAGGACAGTGGATACTAGTTACAAAAGGAGGTCTTAGCCTACTAGGAGTTGGTAAAGGTAGCTGAAAAAGCGAAGATTATTTGACCTCGTTCTTTTCAAAGATTAAAAGATTAATAATCCAGCCCTAAATATGGGAAAGCGCCTTTTGTTGGTCTCCATCTCCCATGCTCTCTCTGCCCACCTCCATCTCTGTCTGTCTGTCTCTCTTTGTTCCCCACGCCCTGTGTGTGTGCGCGCGTGTGTGCACGTCTGCTAACACCATAGGAGAGAATTCTTTTAAAAGTTAATGAAGGAGTTGCAGTGGAACCCTATTAGATTTTCCTTCCATTAAATGCCTGCTACAGACTTTTAATGGATGTTTTTAACTAGGCATTGTTATCAAAAGGACTATTGCACAAATTAAAACCAGGCCTACAATCTGTGAAGAGAAACTGGATTTACTTTGTGCCTTTAGGTAAAACCGAGAGGAGTAGGGAGGAGGTGAATATGCCACATTGGTATTTTGAGAAGTTGGATTCAGGAAGATCGCCAGGACTACACAGAGCTACGGAAATAGTAAAACACTTTGCGGGGGTCTCTCTTTGTAAAGTTCCTGCTAAGGAACCCTGGATTTTTAGGGGAATGTGAATGTTAATTTTTAGCTATTATACTGATATTTAAAATACCTTCTTAGCTTTTATGGGACTGTGCCGTGCTTTCTGTATTTCGGCGTGTGAAGCTGTAGTAAGGAGGGAAGATAGGGCTTTTCACATTCACTGATCTAGACCTGAACTGTCTCCTTACCATAACCATAAGCGTACGGACTTTCTAGAACTGCTGGATTTTTGGTTTCTCATTTTATTCTGATTTATTTGATCTCAGGGTGTCGCCCCATTTGGCCCTATACAGTCTGTTTGCTGAAACTACAGAATTCGTGTTTCAAGCTTGGGAAATTCTTGTCTTATCTGGGGATGTACCAGAGGCCAGCTCCTCGTTGGAAAGGGACCGTCATTCACGTTCTGTCACAAATTCTTCATGATCACGGCACCCAGCAAATGATGCCAAGTTCCGTAACGCTGCCCACCGTGTGTACCAGAACAGAGAAAAGTTGTTTTCCTATACTCAGTGTCCTGATTATTCTGAGTGTTACATCTCAGCTAGCCTTTGTCTTTGACTTCTATTTAGGCGGTTTTCTGAAACAAAATCCGTGTTCTGGAGTGCTCCCCCGACCCCCATGAATGTGTGCACACATCCTGTCCACCACCACCAGCTAGTGAGGCATCCTTACCTTATAAGTATCCCACCAAAATGGGTGTTTCGAATTTTACTGCCCTTAAAGCAGACGTCTTGAAGAGAAGGTCCAGCACCGAGCATGTGTGAGTTGGGCATTTCCTGCAAAAGATTGGATCCAGTCCTCTAGCAGGAAGTCGGCCGAGATGCATGCGCTGCAGGGCTGTCTCGCTGCCTGCCACAACGTGAGCAATGTGGGCGCATCGAGTGGCAAAGGAAGAAGAGGAAGTGCTGTGGCTTTCGTGGGTCCTCACCTCGGGGATGTGGGGGTGACGTTGAGAGTCCCAGACCTTTGTTCAAACCCTGATGGGGCATCACAGATTTCTGTGATGTTGGCACACAGACCTGGATGGGTGTGTGTGTGTGTGTGTGTGTGTGTGTGTGTGTGTGTGTGTAGAGCCCTTCATCAGGTCCGTCGAAATGTGCCCCAATGCAGAGCTGTCCATCACTTGGCTGCCTGTGAGCCCAGAGCACACAATTAGTGCTACTGAAATCTCTGATAGTAGATTTAATTTTATCAGCTGTATTATCCAAGAATACTAAGCCATTTAGATCATGTCCGATTCACAGGGTATAGAAGAGGTGATGCCTTTGATTCTTTGTGTGTGTGTGTGTGTGTGTGTGTGTGTGTGTGTGTGTGTGTGTGTCAGGGGGTGGAATTAAAAACCCGTGGCCTCTTTTTCTTTTAGGCACAAAACTAGTTTAATTGAAAGAGTAATTTGATCTGCTGCTACTACAGCAGAAGAGCTTGAGATGTGGCAAATTTTCTCTCCTTTCCTCCAAACTCAAGAATTTAATGCTAGCAGGTGAAGTTCTGAAGGCTGCTATCAAGTATACAGAGACAATAACTGTCTTCAAAGCGGAATTTTGTCAATATTTTTTGCTGTGGGCCAAAGAACATTCACAGTAATGGAGTACTGAAGCTCTGCTTGGAGATGTTGCGGCGAGCGAGGGACGGGAGGATTTATTCCAAGTTTGAGCCCTCAGTAATTTGGCGGTATATATGGCTTCTTCATAATCTTGGCTTCAGCAAATGGAGGCACCCGGACACAATGTCGTCTTCAGGAAGGGCTTTGGTGGGCGCGCCATGCGGGGCCGGTGAGCGGTCAGCTCCTTTTCTGACGGTCCCATCAGCCCACTGCCTGCTCCCCACCTTCACCAGATGCCAGTGTTTGCTGAGGATGAAGCACCTGGCACAGGTGCCGCCAGTCGGCCACGCTGTGGGTGTGACCTTGTGTTTGCAGCCGGGCGGTGCAGCCTGCCACCTCTCCTCCACACGGCTGCCCGGGCTGTGCTTCCCCCTCCACCCCTGGCGGCCGAGGCACCCCTGCTTCTCAAGATGCCATTTCACCAGGCTTTCATAGGAAGTTGGTTGAATCGCAGATTGCACAACCCACAAGATCTAATGGCCTTTATGACTTAAAACAGATGTGAGCCTCAGTTCACAGATTGCCTTGCCTCCTGAGTTACCTTACTTTGAAAAGAATCCATCCCCTGCAATTTCAATTTGGAAAGCATCTTTCCCCTCATTGTGTCTGCATTGTGAGGGCTCTTCTGGGAAAGCAGTCTCTGATACAGAGGGGATGCCATTTTTGCACTTTTGCTAATATTCTCTGTGTTTAGCATAATTAGGGAAACAGAAGAGTAGCCACACACCCACCGAGCAGTGAAATGGCAGCTTTGTCCTTCTCCTGAAGTGTGTGAGATAGGGGCGACTTTATCATTCAATGTACTTGTTGCGGGGCTCATTTGAAATGTTTAGACTTTACCATTTTTTTTAAACTTCCTGTTCATTTTAATGGAGAAGGGTGATAGCTAAGGATTTTATTTATTCAGAGCCACGGTGCCGGCAAAGTGAAAGTAAACCCTAGACTTCCGGCTGCGTTTAAAACCCAGAAAAACAGAACTCTGTTTTCTAAGATACAAAGATAAGGGCAGTAATCAAATGTATTTTTTGTGAGGGAGGGAGAAATTTCGAACAACAGAAAGCACCTAGAACTATTTTTTGAGGATAGCTATGCAAAGTATATGCAAGCTTACAAAAATGTTTCTAGCCCTGAAAAATATGCATCCACTCACCAGACAGGACGTCCATCATGCTGAGGGACAGCGTCCGAATCATGGCTCACCACTGTAATCAGCACCTTTAGTGACTGCATTCTCGTTCAAGTGTCAAATTCTTACTTGGGGTCCAACTTCATAATTCTGGCTCTTAATGAAGACTTTTTCCCTTCAGAAATATCATGGCATGAAGTTTCATGTGGAATGTGATAGAAATATATTCATCCCTAGGTTAGCATAGAAAGTACTAGATTTGGGTCCAAGTATTTCTTTTATGCTCATCTTCATGTGTGTATTTCAGGCATTAATCTGGGATTGTTTAGATGCTCCTTTATCATTACGTGTGATTAAAAGGTTATTTATCATGATGAGGTAGAGTGAGTAATAATGAACTGAGAAATGTAGAGACTAAAACTATTAATTTATTTCTGTAAATACAGTTGGGAGTTAATTGGCCTATACTGATGGAGGCTTGAAGTAAAAGAAAATAGAAAAACTACAAATTCTAAGAAATGTATTTTTTTTTCTCATTTGGAGTCCATTTTTTATAGGAAGCTACTGTTTCAATTAAATATGACATATATGTGTATATTTACTTGCCTAATTATATTTTTCCTGTTAATAATACAGATTGGTCTAGTGTGTCCAACTTCAGCAACTGTGATCATTTAATTATGCTCTATAGGGTCTGCATTCCTTGCTAAGTCTTGTGTGATGAAGCTGAGAATTTCTTTGTAGACAGTTAAGACATAACAGCAGAAGCAAGGACTCAGAAATCTGGTGTGTTAGGAAGCAGGTGGAGTTGCACACCAGTGGGCTTAAGGACAAGCCCTTTCTGATTGGAGGATGCGTACGTGCTTTCCAGTCGGGAGGGAACCATCCCCACGCCTGCAGCTTGTTGAATGAGAGGGGCAGGAGTGGTCCGGTTAGGAGTCCCGGTGGCTGCCCCCCGCCTCTAGGCAGAGCTAGAACGTACAGTGCTGCTCCCCAGGGAACTCGCTGCTCCCCACTGGCTCTGCTCCCCTCCTTACTTCTCTGTTCATGGCCTCTTCGAGGGTGAAACTTCAGAGGCTTTTTGCCACCTGCCTTCCTGGGGCTCCAGGTTCTGGTCGTGCTGTCTTTGCACACACGTCTGTACAGGGGACTCCCCCCACTCCCGCCACACCCCCAAATTGACTTGGTCACTTAATGCTGGGCGAACTGCTCAGACATTCCTCACCAGGCTAGTCTTACCCATGGCTCTTCCCATAGTGATCCCGGGGAACACTGTCGTGGAAAAGTTGAAGAATCCCGAGGTTTTTGCGACATCCCGGTTGTGGGTCCTTGGAAATGAATGTATCCTGCCCAGGCCCCAGTTTCCTCATCTCTGAAGTGAAGGGGTGGGCTTAGAAGCAGGCTCTGTTCTGTCCTGGGCTCTGCCCTGCACTCCACCTGGGTCTCCTTCCTGCTCCTCCATCCATCAGTGATGAATCCCAGACTTTGCTTTTATACTCTGTTCCCTTGGGGCCGCCTACCCCAACCGCGTACCTGAAAGAACTTCTCCTCACTGAGTTCCTGCCACTTGAGGGGTCTTTCCTTCCAGCGCTGTTGCCAGTATGCACCCGTCTCTGTTCCCCGAGTCTGGCCCTGTTGCAATATGTCTGTCTTCCTTGCTAAAGTGAGGACACCTTGAAATTGGAGCTGCCTTCCCTTTGCCTCCGCTGCCCAGCATGGTACCCAATGCACAGTAGACCCTGAGTAAATTTTTGGTGAGTGAATGAGTGGATGGACAACCAGCCAGGCAATGAATAAATGGATCATTCAGTCTTACTGGTTCTTTTGCCAAGATCTCTCCTTCCTGGAAGCTAAGAGAACAGTCCCTCAGCGGGAGAGCGCGTAGAGCTCTTTGGTCTCCATAGAAAGCTTGGTCACCTTAGGGCTCCCGGCTTAGCTCTTCGCCAGAGTGTTAAGTTCCTACGTGAGCTTATGCATCTTTGCATCAGAGATGTTTCTTGACTAAATCACCAAACGGAGTAACCCAGAGTTACTAGCCATGTTGGAATCATGCATTTAGGGTTGGAGGAATCGAGGTGGTCTTCAGTAGGATTCCTTCGGTGTGTTCTGAGCAGAATGAACCCAGGCGGGCTGGGCGGCTGATGGTGGCAGGTGAGGGCTCCGGACTCCCACTCCAGCGTCTGTCACTTGAAGGTGCCCCAGACGTGGGAATGTTTGCAGGGGAAGGGCCCCTGCGGTTGAGTGTAGCAGTTTAGTGTGCTGCAAGATGATGCTGTGTTCCTGTTGCAGTCTTTCTCTGTTCCCTTGCTCTCACCAGCCATCTATTTTTATTCTTTTTATTGGCAAAGTCCATTGCTATTACTTTATTTTTTTAATTTGTGAGAAAATTATGGGGAATTCACTCCTCTGTTACTAAATGATTTTCTTCTTTGTGTAAATGTTCATGTTATGTGGAAAATTTGTAAAATATAGATAAACAAACCAAAAGGCATCATTCATGACTACCCAGATATAGCTGCTATGCACATCTTACCTGAATTCCTCTAGGATTTTTTTTTTCTTTGCCTCTACAGATATTTTTTTAAACAAAAATGGGGTAATGGTAGTATTTATTAGTTTACTCACTAAATGGTGAACAGCTTTTTACACATTACTCTGTACATTTTCACAATGATTTCTTTAGTGAAAAAAAATTTTTTTTTGACTTGACGTTGCTTGATCAGCCATTGGTGTCTATTGCGAACCTGTCCTCAAAATATATCAAGGTATCTTTTCATTTATAGTGCGTAGAAATTGCCAACACAGGTATTTTTAATTCTTTGCCAATTTAAGAGCTTTGAAATAGTATCCCCATGTTGTTTTCATTTGTATTTCTTGGGTTCCAGGTGAGGGTGAACGTTTTTCCATATATTTTGTTAGACAAATGTATTTATTAGACAAAATCCTTTCTGAATTACGTTTACCCATGTTTGTTCATTTTTCTATTGCTTTGTTCATTTTTTTATTGATTTGGAAAAGTTCTAATAAGGATGTTCAGTCATCTTTCTAGTATTTCTTTAGTAGCAAACCCTTTGGTATAACATTAAAAATTAGTTTGTGGAGTTTTTGCCCTCTTCTGTTATCTTCTGTTAGCTTATTTGAAATCCTATCCTCTAGAAATCAGCAAAGTTGATATTTTGGTATATATTCCTCTGGATCTTTTCCTATGCAAATATATACATATAAGTATTTTCCATGTATTTTTATCAAAGTGGTTTCTTCCTACATATTTTGTTTTGTAGCTTATTTTTTAGCTCATAACATTTACCATGTCATATAGACCTGGTTTGTCATTTTAAGTACTTGCATAGCATCCCATTTTATTGACATGCACAATTTAGTTGAGAAATCAACCATTGTTGGAAATTTCGTTCTTGC
Source organism: Callorhinus ursinus (assembly GCF_003265705.2). Lineage (NCBI taxonomy): Eukaryota > Metazoa > Chordata > Mammalia > Carnivora > Otariidae > Callorhinus > Callorhinus ursinus. The sequence goes on along the minus strand of NW_027397073.1, from coordinate 2,891,943 downwards.
TCAGTTTCACAGATGTAAACAACTGTGTAATTAATATCTCTGTATGTATATCTTGGCAATAGTATCATCATTTCCTTGATAAATTCCCAGAAGTAGAATTACTAGGTCAAAGGTTTTGGCTGTTTTAAATTATTTTGGTACATATACTGCCAACTGGCCTTCTGGGAAGGCCGTGTACATTTCCATCCCCACCAGCACTATGTGTTTCCCTGGGTTATGGCAATTTTTTTTGCTGGACTGAGTTGTTTTTATGTAGTTTAACTGGTCCTTTCCTGCATAGTTTCTGCCTTTGAAGTAACGTTTAAAAGGCGCCTTCCAACCTTCAAGATGATGTAAATATCCAGTTTTATTGTCTTCTAGTACTTTTATGGATTTATTTTTTTATATTTAAATATTTGGTATATCTGAAATTAATTGTGGCATACGGTGTGAGGTGGGTATCTGACTTTATTATTTGTTTTCAAATAGCTGGTTTTCCCAGCTCTGTGTACTGAATGATCTGTCCTCTCGCCACGGAGTTCTCTTGCAGATGCTCCTTCATTGTGCACAGAGTTCTAGCATATATTTGGGGTTGTATCTTCAGGTTTCCCTGTGATTTCAACAAGCAGTCTGTCTATTCCTGACTTGTATCCCCCTTCCCGTTTTAATTAATGTGGCTATGTAATATATTTTGAAATAATCTAAGAGCTTTCTATCCACTCCCTGTACCCCTTCTTCTTCTTTTTTCAAAGAGTATTTTTTTTTTCCTATTCTTCTGTATTAGAGGAACTTTGGAACCATTTTTGTCAGCTTGAAAAATAATACTTCCGGTAATGTGATTGGAATGATATTAGATTAAGAAATTAATTCAAGAAAACAGCATCTTTATGATAGTAGTTTCCATTCTAAAAATGAAAATGATATATTTTGAAATATATTCAAGTCTTTTTTTTTTTTTTTTGGTACTTTTACAGAGGTTTGTGGATTTTTCACATAGGCCCTTGATACTGTTTTTTGTCCTGATGCTGTCTCCTAGGCTATTCATTTGTTTGGTTTGGGTTGTTGCTCTCATGAATGGAGTTACTTTTCTGTTCTGTTTTAACTGGTTATTATTGGTGTATTGGAAAGCTGCAGATTTTTGATAACTTTCTAGCAAGTTTTTTTGTATCAGCACATGCTGTTGTTTACCTTTGCATACAGTAGATCCATCCTAGATTTTAGTACTTTTTTATTGCTACCTTCTCTTGTAGCTTTTTTCTTTTAGGAAAAAAAAAAAAACACAACAGCTCATCAACACTGATGAATGTTGGAGAAATTTTGGATTTTTTTTTAAAGTCAAATATCAGTTGAGAAAGATGCCTTCAAGGATCTTCTGCAAATAAATCACTGAGGATGAGAACACCCCGAGTGGTGTCTGTCGGGGAAGCTGCGGAGCAGAGATTTCCCTCTGCTGGTGGAGGGTTAGGCAGATATTGGGCCTATTTGGCCTCAAAAGGAAACCATCTTTACGTCTGTGAAGGCTGGCTGCTTCAAAAGTGAAGTCTTTTCAGAGTGAATTGGCAGGCAAAGGGGCTTAAACATGGAGAAAGAGTGCAAAGGACTCTATTTGAATATAAACACCGCCCTACTGGAATAAGGGGTGAGGAAGGGAGGGGAGGACCTGATTTTTAAAAAGTGTGTTAATAATAATGCAATCTCTCTGATTCACCCAGTCTTCAGTTTTAGGGATGGGCTTTGGCACGTAGCTGCCAAATGTGCCACTTTAGAACATACACATTTTTTCAGTGTTATCTGGTGACAGTGCATAAATCTTTAAAAACTTAAAAACTCACACGGGTTTGCCTTTGTATTGTTTGTTTTTTGTTGCTCATGCCTAATTCTTGCTGAATATCCTGAAAATCTTCTAGTGCCTGGGCCTGGGCCTGGGGTAACATCTACTGAAATATTTATGCTTCTTGGGTAATCTCCCATGGTCAATGTAAAATAGTTTTTCTTTTTTCATGATTCTGTTTAGTTCTAAAATGAAAATTAAATCTTGGTGTGTTGTATTCGGTAGAATAATTTGGAATTAACAGTTGTGTCTTCGTTCAGCTTTTAGAATACGTTATGGTCCCCTCCCTACCACCCTGCGTTGCCCCTTACCTATGGAAAGGGAATGCTTCTTGCTTGGTGGGGCTCCAGGAGGGCTTAATGTGATCATGTATAAATATGGCTTTGAGACATTCATAAATATATATGTATATCATTTTTGAAACAGTAAAACCTCACCTATCTAGAAACCAGTTAATTACAGTCTTTATTTTTCTGGGACAGAGTGAAGAATCGGGGGGTGGGGTAAAAGGACATCAGGCATCACAGTGCATGTGCTGAACTCATACATGTATGAGTAGACGGTATCTCTAGGTCTTCCCTCCCCATGTGTGAATTTTATTTTTCTGTTACACACAGTTGTAATAGTCACGAATATCTGTTCTCCTAGGCCACTGCAAATTAACAGTAGCAAATTGGAAGTAAGGAAAAACACACAGATTAACAGTGAGAACTGATAGCAGAGGACCAAATAGTAAGGGAGAGGAAGTGGCGGGGGGGAACCTGTTGTAAAAGAATGAATCCCATGAAAAACACAGCATTGCAGGCTTGGAAATGGAATCGTTCTCTGCCCCTTTGTGGTCGGTACGGACTGTTCACAGTTTTTATATCTAGTCAGTCAGCGAATTTTAATTGTGTAAGTATACTTTGAGTAATGTGGCAAAATCATGTCCATTTTGTGTAGATTTTCCAGGGTTTAAACATTTCTTTAAAATTCTGCTTAAAAGAGTAAACCTTCAACTATCCAGATCACCCAGCTTACCCACATGGGTCCTAAATTCTTGTGGTTTTCAGTCAACAATATATTTTAAATCATTGATAGGATAAATTCTTTTTGTATTTTTCGGAAACACTTTCGCGTATAATTTCACAATGGTTAAGTCTGCTTTCTGCGTCTGTTTTAATGTATATATATTTTTAAGTTGAATTGGCTGGAAACTATTTGGTTCTGTTCTTCTGCCATGCCTATTTCCTTTCGTCCTCCCCCACCATCTGGGATGCTTTCTGAGCTCCTGCCTTGGGAAGCGGGGTGCGCCACTGTGTTGTTTCAGCTCATGTGGGTCTGACTACACCCACAGCTGCCCATTCAGCCCATTCACCTCCAGGTTTTCCATTTGCACACTTGGTGGAGGGGAGGTGCAGGGTGCACTGTCTGAAGGAACTGGAGACAATGTTACCAAGATCTGCGAATTTGACCACCAAGGTACTCTTAGCTCAATAGGAAACAAATAATGCTAAATACAGGTATACTGTTTCCACTTCCATGGAACTTTTCTATTTTCACCAATCTTTTTTCTTTTCTTTTTTTTTTTTTCTGACATCACTGGGGATACAGTATAAGCCAACTACCCCTTCTTAAAATGTAGAAAAGAAATCTGACATATGATACAGTCTCTGAAAATAATCTTAAGAAAATGCTACTTGTATTTTTTGGTACCTATGTGAGGTCTGGTTTCTAACATTTCTAAGAAAGAACTTTGAACATAGCCGCCTGAGGGCGCCTGGGTGGCTCAGATGGTTAAGCATCTGCCTTTGGCTCAGGTCATGATCCTAGGGTCCTAGGATTGAGTCCCACATCGGGCTCCCCACTCAGCGGGCAGCCTGCCTCTCTCTCTCTCTCTCTCTCTCTCTCTCTCTCTCTCTGTCTCTTATGAATAAATAAATAAAATCTTAAAAAAAACACTTTGGTTAAGGAAACTAAATAAAAAGCTAAATATGAAATGGAAAAAAAAATAGCCACCTGAATTGTTTGGTTGCTACCGATCCCAGTGGAATTGTTACAGTGGTTAATGTGGTTACAAACACAGAAGGTAGCAAGTAGACCCCCTTTTGTGTATTTTACTTCTTGTGCTCAGGAGGAGACTGAGCTAATGAAGAAAAATAACATTTGAACTTCTGTCCTAGAAGAATGTCACAAGAACTATTTATTGCTCACTAAAGAAATTAAATTACTTAATGAAGGTGAATTATTAACTTAATTTATTAGGAATTTAATTTGGGAGCTATTTTCATGGGGATATTGGCCAAGGCATGGACGATAACACTTTAATGCATAAAGACACTCAAATGACTTTAAATAGGCAACTAAGTGTCTTTCAATAGAAACTGATATTTCTATGTTTTAAATAATAGCAATTTCTCAAAAAAGACCTATTGTCAATATAACTATGCAATCAGTAAGGACGTATGATTTCTTTAAGGTGAATTCATTTTCAAAAGGCATGTTGCTGATCATTGATAGGCACTGTGATATTACTATCAGTGAGGTTCCATTTCTCAAACAATTACAAAGTTGTTTCTCCTTGTGGTGTAGCTGTGCATTGGTAATATTGAGTCATTAAAGACCAGAGATCAGACTGACTGACGTGTCTCCGGGTCTGGTCATAGCAGACAAGCTGGGTCACAGAGGCGTCTGAACCACATAACCCATATTAGGTCACATGTCCGTGGGGTGATTTCCAGATCCCAAATTGAGTCTGCTTTTCCTGGCCTTAAAATAAGATGTGTTGTTGTTGCTTTTACTAGAGAGTTTCTGCTTTCTCCTTTTAGAAATACAGTAGGGTGGGGGGCAGATTTTTAATATCTGTGAATTAGTGATTCGGATGAAAGCTAGAACTGATAATTTAAGGACAGTTCACTGGAATCTTCTAGAAATATCATGTAATCATTGTTTTAGTGATTCATGAATTAGGTGGAAGAATTATGAGAAAAAACATTTCATTCTCTGAGTAACCTTTTTTTCTAAAATTTTAGTGATTTTGGTAATTTCCATGGTTATATGCAATATGGGATCTTTCTATAATTTCTAAAGCAGCACATCTAATGTATATACAGAAACCCACCAATAGTGTGCATTTTCACCTACCCTTTTCCCACATATAAACACAGCTAATGAGGTCAGAAGAGGCATTTTTCTGTTTGAAATCAAGACTTTTGCTTTATCTTTGAGCTGTAACATTTCAGATGGAGTAATTTACTTATGACAGACTTATGGTGAGATGCTTTTCTTTTAAAAATATCTAGATAACTTTATTTTATTGCCTATTTATCTGAAAGTAGTGGTGGTGTATATTTATTGCCTCAAAGGTGTATATGAAATACCCACTTACATCTGCATCCCTCATGAAAGGACCCAAACTGCTCTTTGCTGCAGTTTTCAACAATTCAGTTAAAGCTCTTGATCAAATTGGGCTTCAGTTAGGAGATCATTAATGAACTAATCCCCTTCATTGACAGATCACTCAAGACCCCAAAGACACGTGATTTCAAATGCAGTAATGCATTTGAAACATTTACCAAAACTCTTAATGTATATAGAAACTGCTAAACTATTCTTAAGTAATGGATCATTTTTATTGCTGTTCTAAACCATGCTTCTCATCATGTGCCAAAAAGAAGCACACAGTTCGGTTGATGTTCCAGAATCTTGACTAGGACTAAGCACAGGAAGTGAAAATTTAACTTATTCGTGAGTAAGTGCTTCCTATGAGAAAATGTTTTTAAGGTTTATTGATTGAGGATATTTAGTAAGTTACGAATCTAGGAAATTGTTCATTTAAAAAAATTTAGTCTTAAGTTCCTTTAGATGCTCTATGTTAGCAGGAAAAAATGGCTGGGAAGTATAGATAAGTAATGAAAGTCTTTGCTTTTGATTCTGGACTATTTCTGTCTGATTTGGTGTCTCTGTTGTAGAAAGTGTAATCCCAGAGCACCCCCAGTCCCTGGTCGAATCTGTATGCTCCGTTCCTTATCCGCATAGATTCAAACAACACTTCTAATTTCAGCTGCTTTATGCATGTCCCTTTGGTCACAGAAACTCAGCTACCTCCTAGCTGAGGCACGCCATTTGCCTCAGTTTCTTTGTCTGTAAAATGATGGAATTGTGAGGAGCAAGTGCTTTAAGATAGCTGATGTGCTCAGAACGGGATCAGGCACACAGCGCCGTTGGAAGTGCCGGCTGTTGTCATCATTAACGGGGGCGTCTGGAGAGAGCGGTGCACCAGACATTATTATTAGTGCAGGAAGAGAGGAGGAGCTCCCTGCACAGTGCCCCTGGAGGCAGCTAGCACCTACTCATAGGACCTGCCTGCTCTTTAACACAGGTGCAACACAAGGTGTCTGCAGGATTCTCATGGCGTGGGAACACTAGCACGGTGGCCCCCCATCTGTGCTCCGCCACAATCACAACTCGGGATGAATTGTTGGGATGAATTGATGGAGAGTGCGTGGTACACACTGTCACAGTCCTCTCTGCAAGCCCCACTCCCCCACTGACATGTATTTTGTATTGAAATGGCATCCTCAGGGTGTACTAGCCAATATCTGATACCCACAGGCACTTTATTCCCCCCAACTGTAGGCTAATGAAAATGTTCTGAGCACATTTAGCGTAGGCTGGGCAAAGCTGTGATCTTTGGTATATCAATTGTATTAAATGCATCTTCGACTTATGATAGTTTCCATTTAGGATGGATTTAATCAGGATGTAACCCCGTTGTAAGTCAAAGAAAGATCTGTATATTCTATCCCATTATAAAAATGCTGCTGCATTGATTTTATGACCCATTAAGGAGTTATAGCTCTCAGTTTGAAGAACATTGTCCTGGGTTATCCATTTAGGATTTCCCTCCTTATCTTGGCTCACAGTGAACTCAGGAAGGATGACTGTGCTAGCAACTCATAGATGGTGGTGACGATGATAATGGTGATGGTGCTGATGGCGCTGATGGTGAGGGTTTTGATGGTGATGATGGTGGTGATGACGGTGGTGGAGATGGTGGTAGTGGTGGTGATGATGGTGATGATGGTGATGATAATGGTGATGTTTGTAGTGGTGATGGTGGCAATGGTGATGATGATGGTGATGGGTGAAGATGGTGATGATGTTGATGATGGTGATGGTGGTGGTAGTGGTGATGATAGTGATGAAGGTAATGATGGTGATGATGGTGGTGGTGATAGTGATGAAGGTGATGATGGTGATGATAATGGTGATGGAGGTGGTGGTGATATTGGTGGTGGTGATGGTGGTGATGATGATGGTGATGGTGAAGATAATGGTGATGGTTATGATGGTGGTGGTGATGGTGGCAATGGCGATGATGGTGATGACGGTGGTGGTGATGGTGGTGGTGATGATGATGGTGATGGTGATGATAATGGTGATGGAGGTGGTGCTGATGTTGGTGGTGGTGATGGTGGTGATGGTGATGATGAGGGTGATGATAATGGTGATGGTGATGATAGTGGTGGTGATGATGGTGATGATGGTGATTGTGGTGGTGATGATAGTGATGAAGGTGATGATCGTGATGATGGTGGGGGTGATGGTGCCGATGATGATGGTGATGGGTGAAGATGATGGTGGTGGTGATGATAGTGATGAAGGTGATGATGGTGACGATAATGGTGGTGGTGATGGTGGCGATGGTGATGATGATGGTGATGGGTGAAGATGATGATGGTGATGGTGATGATGGTGATAATGATGGTGATGGTAATGACGGTGACAGTGATGATGTTAATGTCAGCTACTGCTTATTCACATGTTCTTACCTTATTTTTTCAATTTTAAAGCAATACATGCTTATTTTAAGTAATAGAGTAAGGTGTAAAAGATAATTAGCATTTATAATAAAAATAGCTAAAGAAAGTTATTAATCTTTTCCCCTTCCCTCCCTTCCCATCTCCCTCCCACAAAGGTAATCCATGAAAACAGCCTGGTTCTGTTTTCCTCACTTTCCTCTCTACTCATACCTATGTGTGAAAACATATGTATTACATGCAGGGTTATCTTTATTCTCTAAAAAGTAGAATCCGTTCGTGCAGTTTGATTTTCTCACTTAAAAATGCATCATGATCATCACTCAGAGAGAGGTCTTAGTCTATTTTTAGGCTTTATACTTTTCGAGCTATGGCTGTCCCACATTTGTTCAGTTTTTAGCTCATTGGTGGATGTTCAGGTTGCTTCTGGCTGTGGACCCCCCAAACCGTGCTGCTGGATATTTCTGTATTTCAAAGGACACAGTCTCCAGTAGGTGCCTTGTGGGGTCAAGGAGTTTGTGTCATTTTCATCATCAAATTGCTTTCCACAAAGGTGTCATCAACATCCACTTGCCGAGTGTGCAATGTCCCAGGCTCCGTGTGAGCCTCTTATGATGCTCATGCCACCCACACCAGCTCTGTGCTTGTTCATCCCAGCAGAGTCCTGTGTGTGGAGGGATGCATGGGTGCATGAGTGCGTGAGTGTGGGCCTCGGCGGCGGGGGGGGTCCTTCTGTGTCCTACCCCAGCTTCTTAGCCTGCTGTTTCTCATATGTCCTTGGCATTGCTCACTAGGGTATGAATTTGCTTCAACAATAAACATTCGTTCATATCTTCTTGGACAAGGTAAGGATTTCTTCTGCCCTTGCCTTTTCCCTAGCACTGGCTCTGCAGCTCTTGGGAGAGTGCTTCCAGCATTATGTCGGGCATGAAAACGAGTTGAAGGTGTCCTTCTCACATCCTACTTTTCAGTTCTGTGAAGACAAAGGCTGCCTCTCCATCGTGCATCTCTGCAATGAGTAACCTGCTGCCAAATCGCTGCAGCTCCGTCAACGGTGTTAGAATATGCAGAAGAGTGTGGGCAGAATCTCTGTGTCCATGTTTGTGGACAGAGTCATCTCTTCCTGCCATTTTTTCATGCCTCACTACGACACCTAGGTTTCCCATCATCTGTCCTGAGATGGAGAGGCATAAGCCAGCTGCTGATTCACCCATGATCAGGGTTTGCAGAGGAAAGAGGGGGGTGGGGGTTGGCAGCACCCATGCTTTCCCTGTGAGCTTCCATGGATGCTGAGCAGTTTTCCTCTGTGGCGCCATCATTTGGCATTGGCCCGAAACAGTACGCGTTCACTGAATGCCCAGGTACGAGCCACAGATGTACAGCCATAATACATGCCCATGCCCAGGGAAGCCTTCATCTCCCAAGTTTGAAGGGACTCATGGGCTGATCGGCTTCAGGTAATCTCATAGTTTTTTACTTACTATCTCTGTAGTACCTCCGATGTCAAACGTAATGGATTAAAATCACCCAGTCAGCTGAAAGTGTACTTCTGTCTCCTGGCTGCCAGTCTTGGTCTGGGTCTGCAGTTCCCTCTCTCTCTCTGACCTCATTTTTCAGCTCTCCTCGAAAGACTCCTTCCTGGAGGTCCTTAGCCTGCCAAGTTGCTAAGGTGATGGCTGTTGCACCCCAGCTCGAGCATGTGGGGTGTGAAGGAGGTAGGGGACTGTGTCGGACAGAATGGGTATGCAGTAACCACAACCCGCACACCTCTGTGGTTCAGGTAACTGAACTGGCTTTCCCACGCAGCCTCCACGCCCGTCTCCACGGAGGCGGCACGTTGACCCCACTCGGGCCCTCGGCTGATGTGCTGCCACCATCTAGACCATTGCTGGTCACCGTGGCAGGTGTGTTGGGTGGCACGCACACCGGCTCTGAAGGCTCCCTGGAAGGGGCATAGTATCACTCCTGCTCACATTTCCTCAGCCTCAGCTGATCTCAGGGAGGCAGGGGAGGATGGTTCTGGAACATGCTTGGAAAAGAAGAGCCTGTATATCGGCCCGATGCTTGCTGCGGGGGCCAAGTAGAAAGACAGGAGAGAGGAAAGGGCAGCAGATTCTACGACTGTAAGGAGGTAACTCTGTCTTGTAAGAGATGAACTGATTCTGCCAAAAGAGAAGTTCCAAAAACACTTTGATTGATGGCAGCATCATTGGAACAAATTTATGGCCTCCTGGGTGATTACTTTGAAGGACAGCAGTCATCTCTACAGAAAGATGTTCTGTACAGAACGTTGGACCACTTGTCAGCTCACATCGGCGTCTTTAATACATGGCCTGACCCACACACCCATTACCATAAACTCAACCGCCGGCAGACATCGGAGGTGAAGACACCTTAGTACTCCCAGGGGGCCCTGGAGAGCCCGCTGAAAGTGCCTCCAGCAGGGGGGCTCCCCCAGCTGACATGCACCTTCCCACCCCCCAGGAAGCTGGGAGTCCTGTTGTGGCTTTTTTCAAGACGTCTGTTTCTTTCTACCTTGTTGAAAACATAATTTCTCATTTCATAGTTACATAATGTATTCACCTCTTAACTGTGACTGGTAAGAGGAAGTCATTGCACACTTCTTACAGCTGCAGCGTTTCAGTGCTGGGGATCATTGGCTGAGACGAAAAGCCATGCTTTTGGAGGATTTGAAATCAAATAGGAGTTTTGATGTGGGGGAACATGTTAGTTCCCATAAAGGGTGATTTTACAGATCAGCTTAACAATGATGTGTAATAAACAAGCAAATGAATGGCTACAGCTCACATGGGATTTGGCTACCATTTGAACGAAACCCTTGAGTTTGCATCCTCCACAGGAGGGAGGAACTGTGCATTACTTCAGGGTGCAGGGTGAAGCTCTGGTCCCAAGGAGATGGTGGCCTCCAATCCAGTCACGAGACGCAACACTAGGTCTCTAAGGCTTTTGTGTTTTAGAGAGAACTTGCACTGAACTAACAAAACTCCCTGATTTCTCAGAAAGCATTTGTGTGGTCCCTGGAAGTTTACCAGGAGATTCTGGTTACCATATACATTCTCCTTTTGTTGTACTGTTAAAAACAAACAAACAAACAGAAAGGCAAAGATGATGAAGTCAGGTAAGAACATTGTATGGCACGATATTGAGTCAGACTAAAGACAGTAATATGCTTTTCTGTATTCTCTTATCCATTCAGTAAATCTTTATTAAGTGCCTGCTATGTGCTAAGCACTGTTACAGGTGGTCTACAAGCTATGGTCTATAGGATAAGGTGCATGTAACTTTTGCAGGCTTATGATATACACATAAATTGTCAGATTGCCTCTTGGCTAGGGCCATCTGCTCTGTCCTGTTGAACCTGAGAGAGCAGTACACTGGATTAGACATAGCTCTTGCCTCAAGATTGACCCTGTTGGAAGGAAAGCCAATGCAGTCTTCACATGCTGGTAGAAGCAAGGCCCTTTGTCAGTTCCCAAGGGCCACACACTCTACAACAGCCATGCCTCTGCTTACGCTGCTCCCTCTTGTCATCTTTGCTACCCTTCGCTGACTTTAGAAATCCTTTCTGAGTGCTTAGGGCAGCTCAGTGTTTTCTCTTTGAGAAGCCCTCCTACTGCCCCCTCCTCCTTCGGAGAAGCAGAAGCTCTTCCTTCACGGTGTGGCCAGCACCCTTCCCTCGACTGGTTCAGCACGTCACTCTTTCACACTGTCTTGATCACTGTGTTCTTACTCATTGTGTCTGCCCTGCGTGTTGCTTCTTCTGGCCCCCAAATACTTGAAGAACATTTTCAGATTGGAATGGGTTTTAAGGATCATCTGCTGTACCCCTGCCTTTTTCATAGATTAGGAGATGGAGACTCAGGGTAGTTTCTGGATATTGGTCAAGGTTTCCCAGTGATAGCAGTGATAGAAATAAGATGAGAGGAAGCTCCATTCTATTCAATATGCAAGTTCATTAAATATTTGAGTAAATATGTGACTGGCAGTCATATCTTAAAAAAAAGAAAGAACACGCAATCATTTGTCAGCAACGTAATCTATCAAAGTAACACTACTTCTGTGTCACCATCAGATTCATCTTCTATCACTTTGATATGATGCCTTTCCGAGGACTAGAAGGTGCTGTAAGGGTGGGACCTGTCTGCATTTCCATTCATGTTACTGCCTTTGTCACCCTCAACCCGTGTAGTTTTTTCTTGACCTCTTAGACACACACTTCTGTTTTGGGTTAAGTGCCCATATAAATAAGTTACCAATAATCAATATATTCTTCTGACACCACGTTGTCTATTTTACAAGTCCTTTTTCTTGCAAGCAAATATTAGCATTCCTAACTCTTAATACAATTAAATAAATTGAAATAGGTATTTATCCGTTGAGGACGTGGCTTGCTGGAGTTATGGGGCCAAGAAATAGTGACTGCATTCAATATGTCTACGTTTCTTGTTTGCATCTTGGCAACTAACCATAGAGGTTGTATTTTTTTTTGTTGTTGTGTTTGTATCAATATTCATACAGATACAGTAATTCAGTGTGAAGGAGAATCAGTGTTTTTCTGAGCTGATTTGCATATGAGTGTCAGATCTAGCTATGCCATTTTTATGGCATGGAGGAAAACAAAATGACCTTTTACCAAGTTTTTGATTCTGGAGGATTCTGTGTTTTGAGTTTGGAGGGGAGGGGCTGCAGAGGAAAAGGGAGGAAGCAATTGTTGATTTATATCATGATGCCAGCAACAGTCAGGAACCTACGACGCTTTTCAGCTATACTTGTATCTTTGCTCAAGGCTACTGTGGTTATACCTCATTCAGTTCCATTGTCAGTCCGCTCTAGAGTTTCAAGGAGCTTGCGCTGATGCTGACCGTAGGATGGTCCCAACTATTCTTTGTGTTTCTTCTCTTGTTATATACAGTTTTATTTTATACACTGGAGGTAGTGCATCACAAGAATACATAGTATCACTCATTGATAGGATTATGATACAGTAAATAGAAATACGTGTCAAAACTTATCTAGCTCGCTCTCCTCTTCAAGTCCTTGGTTTTCATTATAATTATTTTCCAGAAAGAAATCGAAAATAAAATGTCATTGTGAATAGCATGTATCTGAAATGGATAGTTTACCCTTAACAGGAATAGTAAAACACACTACAGAAGCTTTCAACTGGCTTCTATCAAAATAATTATCTTAGCAATTATCGCTGCCATTCAGTTAACTTTTGCATGCGGATGGTGTTTCTCCGTCTCTGTGTTCATCAACTTCTCACTTAGAGTTCTCTCAGGAACTATTATACTGACAGATTTTATTTTATTATTAGTATTATTATTACTTTATTTTGTTTCTTACTACAGAGAGAAAAAAAGAAAGAGAAAGGGCTATTTAAAAGGAATTGCACCGGGATACGTAAGCAGATAGTACGTTCCTTGGAGATCATGGTGGCCACCTGCGCTGGGAGGTGTTCTGGGCAGGATCTCCTGAGGACAGTGGGACCAGCCAGCCTTGTAAGGCAAAGCCCCACAGAGATGCTGGACGTCAGAAGTCAGTCCAGATAAGCCCACGAGGATGTGCATATTTCAGCATCTTTTAAAAACTTTCATTCCTCAACTGTACTCACAAGTCCGTTTTTTGAAATTGAGGGGCAGACGTTCTCAGTTACAAACTCTTCTGTTCAATTACACTTGAGTCAGAGATGCGCCAGCCCAGCAAAACCGACATCTCCTTCCTGTTCTTCCTTACTTTTTCAGGGGAGTGGAGCATACAAGGAGTGTTACGAAAAGGGTTTCTGTTTGTTTGCTTAAGCGAATACATTAAATTGCTTCTGTTTTAAATTTTTTTTTTCACTTCGTGGAGCAGTTTTCAGAATGTGACCCCATTTGTTCAGATCTTGGACCATGGTGGACAAATGGTTTGGAAAGAAGCCCACTTTGACCTCTA
>NW_027397073.1:2825877-2873377 GCF_003265705.2 Callorhinus ursinus | reverse complement strand
GCTCCATGAGCTGCAGTTGCTACGCTCTGGGCAGCTCATGGGTACCCCCATGCCCCCGTGTGCCCATGTGGAAGTGGATAGGAATCGTGGGCATTCCCCTTATCGCTGGGGAGACCCTGACTCAGGTAATAAATACAGGGCACTTCAGATAGTGTCTGGTCCAGAGAAATGTTCAATGAATACTACCTGTTATTAGTCAAGGACGTTTCAATCCAACTCATATTGCTGGTCGAGCAGATAGTCTATGGGTATGAAATGTTTACCCAAGAACAAGCAAATTATGTCTTTCAAAATAATAGTATATGATTAATCCTCCAAATAAATTTCTAGTGTGCCAAAAAAAGTTCTCTCTATCTGGGTGGATCATTATCTCAGAGTATATTTTATTCCCGTTTGGGACTGGATTTCAGTGTTGTCATGGAGAAAATGCTTCTGGTGGTCATGGCGGGCTCTCACACTTTCCACAGAGAATATGTTCATGTGCGCGTACCTTTTTCTTTTCAGGCTCCCTTGTAGGGATTTGAGAACCGTTAGCGGTCAGCAGCCTTTTTTCTACCCGTGATTTGGCTTTGCTAATTTCCACTGAATATTTTCGTTGCCTTTTCTTGGCTTAATCATTTTAACATGCCCAGCATTTCTTTGCAAGTGGTCTCTTCCCCAGAACCAATGGAGACAGAGAGGAACATGGAAACTGTGAAGTTGGGAGTTGAGTTTCCTTTAGCTGCTCTTAGTGAGAAAGGCTGTCCGGTGGGAACAGTTGGAATAGAATTTGTTTTGTCTTTTCTGTTCCACGAATGAATCTTTTATTTTCAGACCTTTGCCTAGAAACTATCGAAACTTGTACGTCCTCCAAGAATCCTACCTGCAGCTGGAGCGCTGGGTAGACTCAGGGCGCCACACGTGGCCTTCGCAAGAGATCGAAGGGCAGATGTCTTAGACTGATTAGGAATTGCTGTTTGTTAAATTTCTGAAGAGGAAAGTAGTAACTAGTTTAAGGGCCCTGAGTCCCCCCAAAAAAACCCCCCCCCCCCGCCCAGTTATGTGTAGCATCCTTTTAGCCTCTATTTCGGATCTCAGGGAGAAACAATGTGCAGCATGCACCAGGCTCGCGCCTAGACTGTGACTCCAGCGCCTCTTCCATCGTTTTAGCCAAGAGACTGCATCTCCGGCTCCACTTAAGGATGCAGATGGAGAGTGAAATCCATTCCCCTGCCGGATTCACTTCTCTGGGTGCCCCAGGCATCCCGGGCCTGCAGTCTGCCTGCGCCCCATCCCTGGTGTGCTCAGTAATGCAGCAGGATTTTGCTCCACCAAAGTGTCACCTGTCTAGGTGAGTTGTGCCAGTGTCTGTGTGAAGTGACAGCCGTCTTTGAGCGCCCGCATCTCTAACTGACTTCTCGTTCATCATTTGTGTTAGAAAGCTAACATTTTCGACAAAAGGTTGTTTCCTTTTCCCACACTTGTTTCTCCCCACCTCCTCCCCTCGCCCGCGCCCCTCCCCACTCTCTTAGCGCACCTGATCAAAACATCATCCCTGACAAAGGTTTCCTTCTCCAAATTAAATGAACCCACCTAGCCTGGGAGTTTTCATGAAGAAAGCAAGTGAAATGCGGATGTGCAAAGTTAATAAATCTGGTAACCGAGAGAACATTATTGAGCCTGGACAATATGATCTAGCGGTGTTCCGTCTCCTCACAGTTCCTGGAAAGAATGTATGGAAGTCAGTTCCGGGCCGTGATTCTAACATCTGTCCTGCCCCGTAATGGTAATTTGTAGAAGTAATGGAAACAGGTTAAATACCTTCCATTCTAATGTTGCCAGCAGGGATGAAAATGAACATTTCAACAGAATCATCTTGACAGGGCAGAGCGGGGAGGGGCCTGGACTGATTCACCTCCATGCCTTTGGTGGTGGAGCCCTAATGAGAATGCCCACACATATGCGTGTATAGTTCATTGGAGAGAGGGGAAAGGGCAAGGAATTCTCCGAGATTAGAACTGCAGCCCAGCCACGCCAGCGCGGGGCGCCGTGGCCCCCCACGCAGAGGTCTGCTCACTGCACGCTCTCCCTTCCGAGCGGCCGAGGGGGTGAGGAGGGGCGGGGCTCTTTCCTCCTCTCTGGTGGGTGGCCAGCAAGGGGTGCCTTTGGCTGGCGAAGCCCAAGGATGGTCTCACAGTGATTCTAGAACCTGGTCTCGAAAGCGCGAAGGGACAGAGGAGAACCTATGTTTTCCTCATTTCCCTGTAATTGTAAATGGTCAGCTTTTTGGATGTTTTCTTCTTTGCCTAAAAAGTCATTTTCCATCCTAGTTGTCAAAGAAGAGCCATTTTATTTGAGTAGTTGGTGCTATTTCACCTTTTTTCAAAAATTAGAAACTCGTTCCTTTTCACTATGTTCTATACACATGACTCGACGTCTAGAGAAAATATCGGGGCGTCCAGCAAGAGACATGTTCAGTTATGCGGGTGTCCCATAATGTCCTTGTCAATTCCGCTATGTGAACGTGGGTTAGTCAATGTGTTCTCGTACTAAAATGCTGAATGCGCACACTGTATTTTCCAGTATCACTGCCTTCCTCTGATCTAGACATTATTACTTCAGATCCAAGTGAGTTAAACATGGCAACACTGAGTTGGCTAGCCTGTTATATGAAATACCAATATCCGAATGATTCCAGATATTTAAATTGAGGGGCGGGGGGAAAAGCGGAGCATCTTTTATCTAAAGGGCACATCTTTCACTTTATATCAGGATATTTTGTTATCAGGTAGGTACAGACATGATGGGTGCTTGTTTCCTTGTGTGGATGGGTATTTTGAGTAACCTGCTAGATTTTGAAGCACGATGTAAAACTGACTTTTAGAAAGCAAGTCCAGTTCTGGGGAAAGCCTTTCTTCTCCTGCTTCAGCTTTTAAGGCAGGCAAGGCACCCACACTACTTTCTGTTCATCCATCTGAGGAGCAAGGTTCACGAGGAGGCGGAGTTTTGGAGCATTCACCTCCTATGGAATAGAAAACAGGAGGGTTCAGGAGAACACCTTTCTGTTGTGTGTAATTGGGTTGGAGATTAAGATGCAGGCTGGGGGTATATGAACCTAATTGCTCAGAGCCAGTGTTATTAAGACTCCAGGGAATTTGGAACTTTTCTACATTTAGCCATTAAAAAACAAATACAGCTGTCACTTCTCACCATTCTTAAAATGACTGTCGAATAGAGCAAATCTTGTTTTCTTGAAAGAAACAAAGATGTTTTTTTAAAAATGTTGGGCTGCAATTTGAGAAATAAAATTTTTATCTAATTTGCCAAAGATAAGATGTTTGTGCCTCATTGTATAATTACATTTGAGATGAAAATATTTTTTCAGACAATATGTGTATATTTACATTGTAAAGCAGCAGGGCACACATTGTTGGTGTCAGATTAAACTCTAACAGGGACCATATACATTGCCTTATGTCCACTTGCATTAGAATGCACAGAATTTCATGTTGCTTAAGATGACAGCACATCTTTAGGGACACATTGGCATCCAGAAGGCACATTTTATGACAAAAAATATTAACAAGTTTTAATTTTTTTTTTAAAGTGAAATCTAACCAAGATCTGGTTGTTTTGTTCCCATTTTGGGAACGATAAGGTCTATGTATTTTTTTTTATTCATTCACACATGCATACACACATGCACACATGGATGCACACGCACATGCATGCACACACCTGCACATGTTTGCATGCACACACATGAACACATGCACAACACAGTTCACATGCATGCACACACACACGAATGCATGCACGCACACACCTGCACATGTCCACACACACACGCACACAAGAACACACACACATGCACACACTGCACACATGAAAACACACGGACATGCACACACACCTGCACACAGTCACATGCACACACGCACACAAGAACACACACACATTCACACAGTGCACGCATGAAAACACACGGACATGCACACACACCTGCACACATTCATATGCACACACACACACAAGAACACACACACACATGCACACAGTGCACGCAGGAAAACACACGGACATGCACACATACCCGCACACATTCACATGTATAGACACAATGCACACATGAACACATACATGCGCACACATGCACACATGAACACACAGTGCACACCTGCACACACCTGCACACGTTCACATGCACCCACATGAACACACACACACACACGTGCATGCACATGCACATAGAGCTGGCAGCACCTTCTCTCTTGCCTCGCAGGTGCTGGTGTGTGCTTGTTCAGATGTTCTGTATGGCTGCTAGGCGTGTTCTCCCACTGACACCAGGACACACCGCGTGTGCTCAGAGTGTCACGCTCCACACCACGTGCTAGGCTCAGGAAGGGCGGGGGATGATGGCAAAGCTGTTTTGACACAAAAAAGTGGCAGAAGATGATTTGGAGTCTTTGTTTTATTTGATGGGGAGAAATGTCATTTATTTCTGTAAGTAATTGTAAAAGGAGAATTTTATACAGCAGCTACCATTTCCAAGCTTACTCATTCATCAGATTTTCACGAGGGGGTGGCGAGGGCGGAGGGGGACTGGCGGCGCCAAGTGGGGGGTTGGTGGAGCAGACACCACGGCGTGGGGCTCTTTCCTGTGCAGCAGTAGCTGCTCTCGTAAAATCTCCTAGGCTAAGAAATGGTATTCATTCCCCTTGTGAAGTATAGTGTTCTCATGGTTTCATCACTGGAAATAAAACAAATACTGTATTTTGGTACATTTGTACCCATGTGGATTTTTAGGAAGTTGTAGCTTGTAATGAAAACAAAAAATCATCACAAATAATTGCCTAAACTTAGGAGTTTTTATGAGTCAGTCTCTTTCTCTCCCCCTAGGTAAAAATTTTTACAAGGCATCTAGGAAAGCAATTATGAGAATTTACCGATAATAGTAGAAATAAACCCCATTATTATGATGAGAGAATGCTACTTTCAGTCATGGTAGTGTGGCTGTTCCTGTGATTCAGTCACCATGTTGTTACTCGGGGGTTTCAAGGAAGTCGGGTGTTATGTGGCCTGGTGTTAAGCTTCCAGTCGGGTTTAGAAATTCTTACGTAGGGTCCTGGGGCTCCTGCTGTATCACAGTGGCACGGGATTTATGTCTGGCCACAGTGTACTTAAGGATAAAATCTCCCCTGAATTTCTGGTATGAGTCAGCCTGACACCGACATCTGCAAGTCTGTGTGTCTCCCCGCACCTGATGATGTCATTGCCCCAACCCCCCAAAAGTTCAAGTTCCCGTGTCTCCTCTTCTGTCCTGTGCATTTGTGAGAATAAGACACTGGATTTGGAAGTGGGGACACACGTCTGTGACATGAGCCCTGGGTGGGGTGTGGAGGCTGTAAAGCCCTTTCTCTCCCTCCTCACTCACGTGTGTGTCCCAACACCCCTCTTTAGGGAAGTTGACTCCCCAACAGAAGACACGGTGGAGGAATTGTGGCGGCACACCGTGTCTCCTGGATGGGGAGATACTTGCTACTGGTTCTTCACGATGGCTCTTGTGTATGGTGGGTAGTACGAGCGCGAATAGGTGCTTGAGCTGAGTTACATTTCTTGTGTTGATTTCAGCCATTTGAAGAGGTAGTTTGTGCACAAGTCTCCCCTCCTGATTTCCAAATGTCATCTGTGAGGACGAAACTGACCCTATCTGATCAAAGTCTTTTCTGGTGTCGGTGGTCAGTAATACCAGGTTGGAACCCGGTGTTTTGGGCCTGGTTTGCTGATGTTGGATTTGTAGGCCCAGACTCGTCAGACCACCAGAGAGCAGTGTCTGTCCTTCCTCAGTGTGGAGGCAGGCACCGAAAACACGCGACGTCCCCATGCTTGGCATCGGGCATGCACCTGTTGGCGATGGCTAGCTTTTTAATTCATGGAACGAGAGAGCGTGTGCACAGTTTAACAACATACCATCCAGTGGTAGTGACACATACCCGTGTTTTCTCAGGTTCATAGAAGAATATTTGACTTCTTGTTCTTCTCCATTTTAAGTTCCTTTTTAATTTTGCAAGGTTCTCATACGTTTTTCCTCTTTTTCTTCCTGAGAAGAAAAAGAAAGAAGCCCCTGCTGAAAACCAGTGAAAGTTTGTGGTCTCTGTGATCAGGTTTAAGCTCTAATTCATGCTGCCCCACTGGTTTGGTTGCATTAATATAATGGGCACAAGGATAATAGCGGGTGTGCTTCTTGGGAGGAGCCTCGAAAGGGGGTTTCTTCTTTCTCATTAACGCGACACCGCATTCTGGGGTGGCGAGGAAAAGAAGGAATTACAGTTAAAGAAGTTACCTGTGGATTCCTAATTAAAATTAGAGATGGGTAAAAATTACAGGCCATTGTGTTTACAGACTCTGCTGTTCTTAAAAATGGCTTCTATTGGGTTTTACATAAAGAAACGATTCCAGTATTAATCAGATGGTGTAGCAGCTCAGTACAATAGTGATTGGTACCAGGCAATTAAAATCTGCCAAAGCGATAGAAAATTTTTTGCTCCTATCACATATGAGCAAAAGTGGCCTTTCAGCTTTGCTTGGCAGAGTGTCAACCTTCTTATAAAAAATCAGAACTTATGTTTGTAAATTAACATATATCCTGCTTGTCTGTTAATGTCCTTTTCAGAGTAGGAAGGGAGGAGCTCTGTTCCTATACCTGCTTTCTCTGCATTTTTTATTTCCCAGTATATTCTAACTTTTATCAAAACCACCTGCTCTCTTGGTAACAGAGGTGAAGTAACTTTACAAGTGATCAATTATAAATTTTGGAAGGAAGTGTGTTTTGCAAGATTCCACAATGAATTGCAGCTGTACATTTATCACTTAGGTGTGTGTGAGACCCTTTTGTGAATTGGCCCCTTGGAGGAAATGTATTTTGCTATAATGGCCATCTGTTCGTGGATATCACATTTGCCGGTCTAAAACCGAGTTTGGTGTAGATAAACATGTAATTTGGTACGATTGCATAGTTTCACCAGGTGGCAATACGATAGCGAAGTTTGGTATTTACCGTAAGCCAGTAACCAAGCAGGGACGAGACCTGTGTTTGATATTTGTCACTTTTTTAAATATCCATTTTCCTTATTCACAGCCAACTCTCAGTTATGCGTGCTAATGAGGAAAAGAGCTTGGATAAACAAAGCTTCCCAGCCCGATTCTTGTCATTCATTTCCACCGCCTCCCGCGTCGGGCGTCGGGCGTCGGGAGGAGCTGCTAACCAGGAACCCGCTTCTGCTCCCTGCGGGTTCCCACTGGCCTTCTGTGCTCTGTTCGCTGTTGGAAGGTGTGGTCATCAGGGGAGCTGCCGGAGGGCAGACAGAGGGGCCTGGGTGATGCAGAAGGACTAACTTCCTGAATGATTCCCTGGCCCGAATTTTGAGTGTGGTTGTTAAGTGCACCAGCTACCCGGTGCTAAAGGCCAGTGATGGGTCGGCTCTCATCGGGACAAACGTTCCTTATTTTGTTCTGACCGTTCAGAGGTTGGCAACAGCTTGTTAGGCGTGAGGCTAAGCAGGGGTGCCTCTGCCAGCTTAGGGGGACGGCCCCTGCATGCACATTTCCCAGTTCATTTTGCATCTGCAGGGTGTGAGGAGTTCGCAGAGGGGCCGGCAAGCATGGA
This sequence comes from Callorhinus ursinus, assembly GCF_003265705.2. Lineage (NCBI taxonomy): Eukaryota > Metazoa > Chordata > Mammalia > Carnivora > Otariidae > Callorhinus > Callorhinus ursinus. The sequence goes on along the minus strand of NW_027397073.1, from coordinate 2,865,732 downwards.
CTTGGGCTTGTTGAAGACATGCTGCCACCGCACTTCCTAGACCTCCCCCCCAAGCCCCCCAGAAGACACCAGTAGTTGTCATTAATGCGGTTTGGGGAAACTGAGGCCCTGACAGGTGGGTGGCTGTGTGTGTGGGGGCCACACTGTCCATAGGTGACTGGGCTGGGGCTCCTACCCGGGTGTCTCATCTGTCCGTCCTCATGTCAGGAAAATGATGGGCATCTGTCCTTCAAGAGGACGCCACAACAGTGGCCTCATTTGCCTGGACCCTCTAGAGATAAGCAGGTGGAATGTCACCCTCCCCCACCTACCCTGGCCTCCAGGTCCAGGCTACCTGGGTCAGCCCTCTCTTCAGTCACCCCTTGCACACACTCTGTGCACCTGCCATGTGTGACAGATGCGGCTCAGGGGGCCTTGTCTTGAAAAGTTGGTTGGCCCATTCCTCCAGTTACAGACGTGGTAAAACCAAAAGCCTCCTCCCCTGCCTCCCGCTGAAGCCCAGTGTCTGGCTGGTTTTATCAGGCACCGTGGGGTGGGTGTGGTGTGAGAATTTCCATCTTTAGGGCAGCCCTGCTGCAAGGTCCAGCTTTCTCATCCTCCCCAGGCCCAAACTCTTAAATTGAGACTCAGTAGGTTTTAGAGCCTTCTGAGGGCTCTGACCCCCGGGTGTGAGTGCTCTTGGCCTGAGCCCAGATTTGGAAGGCAGGAGCCATTGGGGGTGGCCCCAGGGGGCTTGAGCATTGCTTTTAAAGGGCCAGGTCAGTAAGCAAGGCAGAGAGGGTCAGAGCCCAGCCCTGGCCCTGGGGGAGCCTCAGGAAGGTCCCTCCATCAGCTGCCCAGGGGTTAGGTGGAGAGCAGTGGAAGATTAGGGGTCCTGTGCGGGGTGCGTCCTGGCCGCTGGTGAGCACACAGGAGGTGCTGCTCTGGGAACTCTGTGTTTATTGTCATCATTAGTGCTGGGGCCTTGGAGCCAAGTCAGCCCTTGAAAGTTCTGAGAATGGAGGGCAGAGGGGTAAGGGAGGCTGGCTTGATCGCTCACAGAATCAATCTGGAACATTCCATGGGCTCCCTCACACCTTCGTTTGTGTGGAAGCTGAATCCCGTACACCTGTTACAGGCTGTGGCCATCCCATGTGACCCCGAGTGTCCTGACCTGCTCCTCGCCTGGCGGGCCGGTGGAATCCTCCCCTGGAATGCAGATTACCAGGTTGAGTGGATGTGCTATCTTCAGAAGTCAGTTTTACCCTGCCAGTTTCATCCTAGGAGGGGGCAAGAAGACAACTCTAGGGTCAGAAGGGTGTCACAGCACGGGCACAGGGCAGGTGGCCCCCGGTTGCCCCTCTGGGTCCACGCTTCCCCCGGCCCCTTGTATGTTAGCATTGAAAAGTGAACTCATTCAAAGAATAGGTCAATGGGCTAAAACAACATGGTAGAAGAGCAGAATAGCTGGGGAGTATCAACTTACCAGGACGGATACACTGGAAGAGTAGATGGTGAAAGTGTAAACCCTAATGTTCTAAAACAGGAACGTTCTGGAAGGCTCAAGCGATGCAGCATGGTGACTGTTGATCTGGCGGGCTGAGGACCGACGGAGAGGCCCTGCCACCTGTGCTCGTCCGTGGGACTCGCTGGCCCTCTCCAGGGGGAGGCAGGACAGGGAACACCTGGGGGGGCGCATAGTCCAGGAGCAGGAGACCCTCTTGCCAACTGCAATCCCTCTTACCAGAACCCAGATACATCTCGGGGCGCCTGGGTGGCTCAGTTGGTTAAGCAACTGCCTTCGGCTCAGGTCGTGATCCCAGGGTCCTGGGATCGAGCCCCGCATCGGGCTCCCTGCTCCGTGGGAAGCCTGCTTCTCCCTCTCCCACTCCCCCTGCTTGTGTTCCCTCTCTTTCTGTCTCTCTCTTTCTCTGTCAATTAAATAAATGAAATCTTTAAAAAAATTAAAAAAAAAAAGAACCCAGATACATCTGCACCCCTCACTATTCCTGCCTCCCCTTTACTTTTTAACATGTTTTGAAAAACAGTAATTAACCAAGCCCTGTGCATATTTCTACCCCCAGGCTGAGCCCTGCCCTTCCCGGGCCCCCTGTTCCCAGGGTCTGGCTAGTGGCTGCTAGGTGCTCACCACAGGGTTGCTACCGGCTCTTTTATTCCAGGAACAGTATGAAGAGGCTAATCCTTGTTTGCTGAGCTGAAAACACCAAAGAAGATTTTGAAGGTAGAGATATTTATCAAGAGCCGTGTCACTCAACATAACTCATGGATATTCATTATCTAGAGAAAAACCACTATTCTTTTAAAAGAATTTTTCCCTTATACCATGTATGCAGTATTTGTTTTTAGCTTTTTTCACTTAAGGACTTTCCCCCTGTCATTAAAGATACTTTTTAATGCCTGAATAACAGCCCATCCTCGGAATAAACTACAAATCACTGAATTATCTTTTATTGTTGACGATTTACAGCGTGGCACATTTTGTCTGGAATGATACTATTAAGGACATCTTCGTGCATAAAGCTTTTTCTGTATTTCATACCGTGTTCCTGGCTATACGTCCAAAAGTAAAATGATTGGACCTAAGAGTGTCCACATCTCAGACTCTCTCCTTTTGCTTCTTTGGTGAGACGGTCTCCGTTAGACATGATGACTGGCGCATGAGAGGTGTTCTAAATACTCACTTCGGAATGGCTTTGGGTCACTCACGTCCACGGCATTTACTGGATGTACTCCCTGGTGTGAGATGCTGACAGATGAAGGAAATCAGCTTCATCCCGAGGTGGCTGAATGGAAGGACCTGCCCGGGAGTCAGGTAACCCAGATGTGGGTACCGCCTGGTTCCTTCCCTATGGGACCCGGGGAAAGCTGCTCGGCTTCCTCGTCGGCAGGACAGGCATCTCAGTGATGCTGCCCCAGAGGCTCGTGGGGTAGACGATGGTGATAAAACGAGCACCCCCCCCCCCCCCCACGGAGCAGCAGGCAGGGTGGCCTCAGCAGCGTGAGTGGAGTGAAAGCTCACGGTCTAAGAGGACGGGCAAGTAGACATCTCTCAATCCTTCGGGGGGATGGGGGATTTTGGCAGGGATTAAGAGAGGCATATGATGGAGGTGACATCTGAGCCTCCCCTTGAGGATAAGTGTTGTTCACAAGGTGGGAGTGGGGGGGTCCTGCCCTGGACCAGGTTGCACCCAAGGCTGGACATGTGGCAGGTGGAGGGGTCCGCCTGGGGATCCGTAGCCTCTGTGCAGGACATGGCTTTCGTGGAGGTTTTCGCTCTGGGATTGTGAGAGTGGGCCGGCCCAGAGGAAGGAGGCTGCAGGACGAGACGGCGAGGCCCGGCTGGAAGGCTCTGCAGCGCGTGCTGGGCCGTGTGGGATTCTGCATTATGGAGGCGGGGGCAGTGCTGGATGCAGGGCTTGGGAACAAGGACAACGGTCGCTTTTCTGGGATGGGTAACTTGTTTGGGATGGTTCATAACAACTGATTTAGGGGATTCCTAGTTCAGGAGAAAGTGTGCTGTTATTTGGGGAGGGGACGGGGGAACATTCTGTTTGCACATAATTGACTTGGGAGTGTCTGGAACACTCACATCACGACAAATTCATGTCATACCAGTTGGAGCTCCTTCTGTGTGCCAGACACAGGGCTGGCTCTGAAAGCATGCGGGAAGGCATGACAAAGGCCAGGCTTCAGGTGCCGTCCCCTGACGGGCCTGTGACCAGCAGACCCCGGGGTGGGGGTGGGACGCAGATGCAGGGGTCATAAGCTTGCGCTGGAAGACTCCTGGAACCGGTGAACACCGGCCTGAAAGAGACCAGAGTGCGATAGGCAAGAGCCACGGGAGGGGTGGCTGGCGGCAGCCGGTACACTGGCCCAGGGGCAGGAGGGTCAACACGTGCTGTCCCAGCGGCGTGGCTGGGGCAGGAGGGACCTTGACGCTGCCTCCCCACAGGGGCGCTTGGAAGGTGGGCATGCTGAGCCCGGGTCAGGGAAAGCAGGTAGGATCCGGGGCTTCAGCTTAGAGTGTGCTGGGGCCCCCTTCCCGTGAGTCCAGCGAAGCAGGCATGTTGGGGATCCCTCCCGGCCACACCCTACCTCCTGGAACACCATGGACGCAGGATCCAGGTGGGGGAAAGGCTCGCTGAAAACCCATACCTCTTAGGAGGGTTTCCTTGTGGAAGAGGCTGGGGGTAGCTCTGTGTGGTTCTACCTGACACTCTGGTAATGGCCACACTGGGGGTGTGGAGTTGTCCATGAAACTCATCGCAGCTCAACCCAGGAACTTCCGGGTGTAGACCGGACGGCCTGAGGAGGGATGGAGTCTGGTCTGATGACACTCCGCTCCACCGGGGCCAGGGGAGGGAGAGCCCGAGGGAGTAAGCAGAGGCCAGCTCAGTCATGTCTGTGCCGTTCCAGACCTGGAGAGGCCACCTCCCAGGGTGAGGGCCAGTGGGCAGGCAAACCCTAGCGGTGGGACAAGGGATTTCCCATCCGGGGTTCCCAGAGCCGAGACAGAAGTCCTTTCTTTATTCCGCACACACGGATGGGTGCCCACCGGCGTGTAGACAGTGGGCAGCCCTGCTTCCATCCAGTGAGGGAGACAGACCAGCTGACAGGTGACACAGGGGACAGACCCAGAGCAATGGGCCTCCCAGGCTGAGCCAAACGGGTTCAGATTAAAAGCTTTCCTTGAGGGACACCCGGGTGGCTCAGTCGGTGAAGCATCTGCCTTCGGCTCAGGTCATGATCCCGGGGTCCTGGGATCGAGCCCGTTGGGCTCCCTGCTCGGCAGGGAGTCTGCTTCTCCCTCTGCACGCCCCCCTCCTCCTCCCCCCTGCTTGTGTGCTCTTTCTCTCTCTTTAAAACAACAACAGCAACAACAACCCTTTCCCTGAACTTAGTTTTAATTACTTGCTGGGGCATGAATGTTGCTTTCACAGAAGTGGACAGCCCAAGTCTCGTAGGCAGGCTCCTCCGGTGGACCCGGGTTTGTGGAGCTGCCTGTGGGCGTGCCACTGGAGGTACTTGGGGACGGCCCTGCTGGGCCGGTGCCGGTGCCGGTGGGTTCACGCCTGCACCTTCCCATGGACTCTGCCCTGCCCAAATGCTTCAGAGCCTTAGCTGCCCCCATCAGAATCCACAGAGGTGGACCTCGGGGCCCAGGCCCAGCTTGCAAAGAGGTGGCAAGGCCGCCTGGGGCCCTTGGCTAAGGACCTGAGCTTCGAACCTTCGGAACCCCGGACCGTCCTAAACCTTTAATAGTTATAGACAAATGAAGATGACGTTCAACTCGGCAATCTTTTTTTTTTTTTTTTTCTGAGCTTTTCCTTTTACAGGAGGGCTGTAGGATTGTCTGGAGCATAATCCAGATGCCAGTGTGTATAGTTAAGTCTCCTGCACGAGTGGTTATTTTTCATGCTGGGGGGAAGGTACTAACTGTAATGGCCCCATTTGTTCGTGGACGGCTCTTCTGTGTGGGATTCCAGCTGTGAACCACGTGAGCGTTCATGCTCAGATGGCTTCATACCAGCGCCAGGGGTGGGGATGGGCCCGCGGTGTGTGCAGGGGTTCCGAAGGGTCCAGCTGGAGAGGCTGACCAAATGACCGAGTCGGTGGGATTCCCCGTGCGTGTGCGTGCGCGTGCGTGTGCATGGCTTGTGCGCGTCCTCGGGGCACTGTGAGTGCTCGTTCCCTCGAGTGCTCGCCTCTGCCCCAACCTGAAGCCGTCTGCTTGCAGGTGCTGGTACTCCCCTGTCCCTTCCTCCTGCGCCTGGCGTCCAACCCTTGGGCAGCTGGGATGTTCTCCGTCTCTCCTCCCAACCTTTCCTGAAGACGCGTGTGCTCTTTGCCGCATTCCCTTAGGATTGGGCTCTGATAACGTGATAATGAGTGATCATATTTAATGAGACACCCCTCTCGCATCATAGCAGTGCATTTTTCTAGGGGCTTCCTGGAAAATATCTTAACCCCAAATTTCCCAAGGCGTGCATGGAACACGAGTTCGGCTCGTTGTTTCCTCAAAAACAAAAATTAAAAAATTTAAATAAAATTATGTTGGTCAAATAAGTTAAGAGGTGGTGTGGGCAGTTAGTTCCCCTTGGGAATTAACAAGACTGGTCAGCTATTAAAGTATCTAAAATGTCCTGAAGTAAAAAAATCGGGTTTCATCTAACGATTTATGTGCCCTCCAAACCGCTCAGTCATGGGACACCTGTCAGTATCCTGGAGTTTTTCTCTGGAAGGTGACGCCTTCAACCCCAGAAGTCGCTCTGCTGCGCACCTGTAGCCTGAGGTAGGCTGTCGGAGCGCATACATACTGGCTCTGTTAAAATTAAAAAAAAAAAAAAATGGGGCGCCTGGGTGGCTCAGTTGTTAAGCGTCTGCCTTCAGCTCAGGTCATGGTCCCAAGGTCCTGGGATCGAGCCCCGCATCGGGCTCTCTGCTCCGCGGGAAGCCTGCTTCCCCCTCCCCCACTCCCCCTGCTTGTGTTCCCTCTCTCGCTGTGTCTTTCTCTGTCAAATAAATAAATGAAATCTTTAAAAAAATTTAAAAAAAGTTTTTATTGTGGTAAAATATTCATCACACAAAAGTTAATATTTTAACCATTTTGAAGTGGACAGTTCCATGTCATTAAGCACGTTCACACTGTTGGACCACCATCCCCACCATCTGTCTGCAGAGCTTTCTATCTTCCCAGCTGAACCTGTGTGCCCACGAACCACGGCCTCCCCCTCGCCCTCCCTCAGCCCCCACACACCCCATGGCTCTCTCTGTCCCTGCGAATGGGACTCCTCATCACAGGTGCTTCATCTACATGGAATCCTACAGTACGTGCCCTTTCCTGTGTGGCTCCTCTCCCTGCAGTGCCCTCCAGCTTCACCCACACTGCAGTGTGCATCAGTTTCCCCACTTTTCGAGGCTGAATACTATTCCATCGTGTACGTACACGGATTTGGTTCATCCATTCATTTGTCCACAGACATTTGGGTTGTTTCCACCTTTTGGCTCTTGTTAATAATGCTGCTTTGTACGACTGTGTGGTGTCCCCATGCAGGTGATGTCTGCACTGTCCAGGCAGGGGGCCGAAGGTGCTGTATTTTGGCCTTCTTTTTGGGGAAGACCAGAGTGTTTTTTATCGCTGGCCTTTGAGGAAGCTCTTTATTTACAGAAGCCGCTATGCTACTGTCTGTGGAATATCTTGCCCTGCAAGTTGACAGGTCCCACCTGATGGGGAGGCATGACGGACCTGCACGTCACTTAGGGAAGGAACAACCCCCAGGAGGAGGTGACCGGGCTCCCCCTCGGGCCCCGCTGCCCCGCTGGGTTGGCCAGACTGATGTTTTTAAGAAGGGGCAGATACTGGCCCTTTGGTGGAGGCTGCTTTGCTGGTTGTGTTCAGTCGGGAGGAGAGGGGTTACTGTCCTGCTGGAAACCTTATTTCCGCAGGAGCTGAAGACGGGATTGTTCCATAAAGCAGGGGGAGCCTCGCAGGCTGGGTGCTTGGCTGAGAAACATCTTTGTAAGGATCATGTAACTGCTGGGGAGGCCGCGTCCTTGAAGATGATTTATTTCTCCTCACTGTGTTTCATTTGTCTCTCCTAGCTTATGTTCCTGAGGAAGAACTGAAGGCAGCAGAAATAGATGAAGAGAACGTGGAGGAGGTTGGGCTGTCCCTGGACATCCCGGAAAGCGACTACGTGTGCAATGAGGACACGGACATCAAGGAAGCTCAGAGCTACCAGAACTCCCCCGTCAGCACCGCGACGAACCAGGACGCTGGCTACGGGTCGCCCTTCAGTGAGAACAGCGACCAGCTAGTCCATTTCCAAAGCTCTTCCTCCAGAGAAGAGAAGGAGGATCCACAGGGCCCAGACAGCGTCTCCTACCCCCAGGACAGCTTGGCACAAATCAAGGCTGTGTATGCAAACTTGTTCTCTGAGTCCTGCTGGTCCAGCTTAGCTTTGGATTTGAAGAAGTCGGGTTCGACCACCAGCAGCAGCGATGTGGGCCAGAAGGAGAGCTCCACCCCCGCCCCCACGCCCCCCGCCAGCACGGCGGGCACCACGGGCACCACAGCCAGCACCCCCAGCTCCGGTTCGGGCTCCGGCTCCGGCACCAGCGGCGGCGGTGGCTCCGGGTACGACTGGCATCAGGCCGCGCTGGCCAAGACGCTGCAGCAGACGTCCTCGTACGGTCTGCTCCCCGAGCCCAGCCTCTTCAGCACCGTGCAGCTCTATAGGCAGAACAACAAACTGTACGGCTCGGTGTTCACGGGCGCCAGCAAGTTCCGCTGCAAGGACTGCAGCGCCGCGTACGACACCCTGGTGGAGCTGACCGTGCACATGAACGAGACGGGGCACTACCGTGACGACAACAGGGACAAAGACTCCGAGAAGACCAAGCGGTGGTCCAAGCCCAGGAAGCGCTCGCTGATGGAGATGGAAGGCAAGGAGGACGCCCAGAAGGTGCTCAAGTGCATGTACTGCGGCCACTCCTTCGAGTCGCTGCAGGACCTGAGCGTCCACATGATCAAGACAAAGCATTACCAGAAAGTGCCTCTGAAGGAGCCAGTGCCAGCCATCACCAAGCTGGTCCCTTCCACGAAGAAGCGCGCCCTGCAGGACCTGGCGTCGCCGTGTTCCCCCGAGCCGGCGGGCCTCGCCGCCGACGCCGCGCTCAGCGAGTCGGCCAAGGACCAGAAGGCCGCCAACCCGTACGTGACGCCCAACAACCGCTACGGCTACCAGAACGGAGCCAGCTACACCTGGCAGTTCGAGGCCCGCAAGGCGCAGATCCTCAAGTGCATGGAGTGCGGGAGCTCCCACGACACGCTGCAGCAGCTCACCGCCCACATGATGGTCACCGGCCACTTCCTCAAGGTCACCAGCTCCGCCTCCAAGAAGGGGAAGCAGCTGGTGCTGGACCCCGTGGTGGAAGAGAAGATCCAGTCCATACCTTTGCCCCCCACCACGCACACGCGGCTGCCGGCCTCCCACATCAAGAAGCAGCCCGACTCTCCCGCGGGCGCCACGCCCTCCGAGGACAAGAAGGAGCCAGAGAAGGACAAGGCGCCGGCGGCTGGCGAGGCAGAGAAGAAGGTCAAGGAGGAGAGCGAGGAGGCCCCCGAGAGGTTCGAGCCCACCGCCCTGTATCAGTACCTCCGCGAGGAGGACCTGGACGACAGCCCCAAGGGCGGGGTGGACATCCTGAAGTCCCTGGAGAACACGGTCTCCACGGCCATCAGCAAAGCCCAGAACGGCGCGCCCTCGTGGGGCGGCTACCCCAGCATCCACGCAGCCTACCAGCTGCCTGGCGCCGTGAAGCCGCTGCCTGCGGTGCAGAGCGTGCAGGTGCAGCCGTCCTACGCGGGCGGCGTGAAGTCCCTGGCCTCGGAGCACAGCGCCCTGCTGCACTCCCCGGGGAGCCTCACGCCGCCGCCGCACAAGAGCAACGTGTCGGCCATGGAGGAGCTGGTGGAGAAAGTCACCGGCAAGGTCAGCGTGAAGAAGGAGGAGCGGCCCGCCGAGAGGGAGAAGGGCTCTCCGGCCAAGGCTGTGTCCCCCGTGGCCAAAGAGAATAAAGACTTCCCTCGCGCGGAGGACGGCGGCGGCGGCAAGGCGCAGCAGAAGAAGGGCCCCGAGGCGGAGGCGGGGAAGGCCAAAAAGGAGGGTGTGCTGGACGCGCACACCCCAAACGGCACCGAGCCTCTGAAAGCCAAAGTCACCAATGGCTGTAATAACCTGGGCATCATCACGGACCACTCGCCGGAGCCCTCCTTCATCAACCCGCTGAGCGCGCTGCAGTCCATCATGAACACCCACCTGGGCAAAGTGTCCAAGCCTGTGAGCCCGTCGCTGGACCCTCTGGCCATGCTGTACAAAATCAGCAACAGCATGCTGGACAAGCCGGTCTACCCTGCCACCCCCATCAAGCAGGCGGACGCCATCGACCGCTATTACTACGACAACAGCGACCAGCCCATCGACCTGACCAAGTCCAAAAGCAAGCCCCTGGTTTCCAGCGCGGCCGACCCCGTGGCGTCGCCTCTCCGCGAGAGCGCCCTCATGGACATCTCCGACATGGTGAAGAACCTCACGGGCCGGCTCACCCCCAAGTCCTCCACGCCCTCCACTGTGTCGGAGAAGTCCGACGCCGACGGCAGCAGCTTCGAGGAAGCGCTGGACGAGCTGTCGCCTGTGCACAAGAGGAAGGGGCGACAGTCCAACTGGAACCCGCAGCACCTGCTCATCCTGCAGGCCCAGTTTGCCTCGAGCCTGCGGGAGACGCCGGAGGGTAAGTACATCATGTCGGACCTGGGCCCTCAGGAGCGCGTGCACATCTCCAAGTTTACGGGGCTGTCCATGACCACCATCAGCCACTGGCTGGCCAACGTGAAGTATCAGCTGAGGAGGACAGGGGGTACCAAGTTCCTGAAGAACCTGGACACAGGGCATCCTGTTTTCTTTTGCAACGATTGTGCCTCTCAGTTCAGAACTGCTTCTACGTACATAAATCATCTAGAGACACACTTAGGCTTCAGCTTGAAGGATCTCTCCAAGCTGCCACTAAATCAGATTCAAGAACAGCAGAATGTTTCAAAAGTCCTGGCAAACAAAGCTTTGGGCCCGATAGGGGCTGCCGAGGACGATGTGGGCTCCACATTCCAATGCAAGCTTTGCAACCGGACTTTTGCGAGCAAGCACGCAGTCAAACTGCACCTTAGTAAGACCCACGGCAAGTCCCCGGAGGACCACCTGATCTATGTGACGGAGCTGGAGAAACAATAGCGCCCAGGTATGCGAGGGACCGCGGCACATTGCACTACACGTTGTCTTTGTACTGCACTAGGCCTGGCTGAGCCTCCGAAATCAGCCTTCCCTTTTGTTGCCGAGCTGGCTGTCTGGACCTTGGTTTTTCTTACACATATTTTGTAGTTATATTTATATGCTCTTTGTCCGATTGTGCATGTTATTTTTCTTTTTCCGTGAGTCAAAGTCTGACCTTTATTTTCAACATCTGTTCTTGATGTTAAGCTATCTTTTGTAGGAAATAGTGGGGCACACTACTCAGAGACATTTATTTAGCAGAAAAGAAAGACACAAATAACAATGATAAAAAGACATCCTAAAATTACAAAGTTGCCATGACAATAAAGGTCATAGAACCTAGTAGTGTCAAATTTAACCCTTTGAGGACTGCAATTGCATTTCTGTGCCTTTCACTCAAAAAAAAAAAAAAAAGAAAAAAGGCTTAAAGGCATTTCATTCAGATCAAAAGCTGTGTCAGACACAAAACTTATTTAATAATTAAAAAATGAGCTTTTTATATGCAGAACTGGTTTGTGAAGGAAACATGCATGCAGCTGTTGGAAGATAGAAAGTTGTCTAGGACTCGTGGGGTTAGGAAGCCACAGTTTTACACATTGAAGACAAAAAAAAAAAAAAAACCACAAAACAAAAAAACCCACCAATACCACCACCACCACCACCACCACCACCACCACCACCACCACCACCACCACCAAACACCCCAGTTGCCACTATGCCCAGACCCTCTGGATGCTGAAAAAAATGCCACTTTCGGCAAAAAAAGTATGCAAGCTATTATTTAAAAACGTGTACAAATGCTATTTCTTTTTTCCTGTAAAATACTGCGGTTTATAGTTATTTACAAATGTAAGCTTTGGTATAAGCTGACCTTTCTATAGCTGCATTGGTAAATGAAAAAAACATGGGGCAAACGGAGTCCTTTCCTTGTAAATTGCCAGCATCAGCTTAAACCCCCTATATGTTACATATCGTACCATTTTAATCTATTCAACTTTCTTTGTACCTTCTGGCTGTATGCTTTCTCTTTTAACTTTTTATATTGTCATTTTATATTAAATTTCTGTGTATATAATGTAAAACCACAATTTTTGAATAAAATTTAGTTCCTGCAGCTTGATTTAAATAGAGAAATTTTACTGGCACCTGCATCTTTCCAGATGCATGTATATCAGACAAAAATAAATAAATGAAAACAAAGCAAGCAATGCACTATTAATTATACATTTTGATGTTCTATCATTAATATTGTACAGTACATTTTGGTTCACACAATTAAATCCACTGTTTTCTCAAATGTAAAATAAACCCACAAGCAGTTCTTGATTTACATAGATTGTCATGTCGTCATTATATTGCCTTCGAGAAGTTATTTCGGCAGCAAGAGGTATTGCTCATGCGATCAACCAACAAAAATTCTATTCAGAATCCTCGTCTCATGATTTGTGTGCCAACGTGCTTCCTTCACATGATAAGTATTGCATTTTTTTCAATGATAATTAAAATTGTTAACTCTGCTGGGTGCCACGGATGACTGAGTTGAGCCACTGAGCGATGGCTCTTCTGTATTGACACGGACTGAGGTGCTTCATTCAGAGGATCCTTGTGGACTGTCTGAAGACGTTTACAGTTATCCGTAGTGTGAATCCAGGGCCGCAGTGAGGGGATAGAAGGGTACGTCTTGCTCTAAAGGCAAAGACCCTGGGGGCCTTGGAACTAGTTCTGTGTTGCTCCAAAGAGGAAAGCCTGATTTCTGTACTTTTGACACTGCACAGTTTTGGAAAACTGAGCTGCTCTGTGCTTCCGTGTTGGGGACCCATGTGCCTTCCGTGGGTCCCTCCGGAGCACCGAGGGGCTCCACCGAGGACACCACCAGGACTCCTGGCGTGTGAGCCAGTGACTCCGGAGCCCTCAACTCCAGGGCTTACTGCTTCTGTCTGCATTGAGGGGAACACCGACGTCAAGGACCCCAGCCTCTTTCCTCTCCAGAAGTACTTCCTGACATGAGCAGGAAAATGTCTTTTTCTACCTTTTGCTTCAATTTTCATAAAATTATATCCCGAGAAAGGTTAGAAGGCACGGCGCTCCGCTCAGAAGCCGCAGAGCGCCGGCCAGGATGGCTCTGTTCCTGCTAATGACTGGAGGAGGGGCAGGTCGGGGCGCCATGTTGACACAGTCTTTGTGCTGATGCCCAGAGCGCCAGGGAGGCTTGCTACAGTTTTTCCCACTTTTTTCATTGGTAAATAGCTCTGTCCTTTAGGAGCTTCAGCCATTTAGACATTTCGGTTCAATTACTGGGCGATTATGTACTTTGGGCTCAAGGGGTGACAGAGAAGAATCACAATGAGGCCTATGGCAGGAGCAGGGGGTCTTTGCATAATAATCCTGTGAAGTCATATCTGTTTTACCACAAGCCCCCAGGCACGTGGTTCTTCGGGGTCCCCCTGTGGCAGAAGAGTCAGAAGAACAGGGCGGTGTGTGCAGGGAGGTCGGAGGCCCAAGCAGGGTCCGCTGGGTTCCGTCCCCGCGGGCAGCGGCTAAGACGTTTGGAAGCTGCTCGCACTCGAGTCCTGACCGCTGGGGCTTGGGCGCAGAATTTGGGTTTTCCTTCTTATTTTCTTCTTTTTCTAATTCACGATCACACTGCTATCTTGTCACCGCCCCCCGGTTGTCATGGACCGGTGGATGGGCGGCTGAGTTGTCTTGCTACTACTACTACTACTAAAATGGTGGTCCTAGTTCCCTGTATGGGGCGCTTCCTGGTGCCTGGGACTGTTCCGAGTTCTTCACACGTGTTCCTGCGCTCAGGCCTCACACCTGTGTGCAGAGGGTCTTGTCATCGCACCCTTGCTTGCACATGAGGAGCCCAGCACAGCAACTGCCCACGGTCACATGGCTTGTGGATTGACAGAACGTGGGCCCAGCTCTCCATCACTCCCTTTGACCTGCCCCGGGTGGGACCTGCCCCAGGTGCCTAGGTGAGGGTGTGGCAGGGAAGCGCTGGGCATCTCTGGGATGGGGACCACAAGGAGGGCTGAGTGGTCAGGTAATGCTGAGGAACAGGATGTGAGCAGCCACCCTGAGCAGCCCGCACTCTTCAGGTCACCTCCCGCCACAGCCCTCATCCAGTCACAAAACGGGACAGTTCTGTCTTCTGTTGGATCTGAAAAGTAAGTTGAAATAATGTTTGTCTTGAGGGTGTAGCAAGTTCCGTTGAATACAGGTCTACACAGTTATACAGAAACTCAGTTTGTATAAGTACGGATAGAGAGATTGACTAATCCCGGGAAGAAATTGGCTACCTCTGATTTGAGGGTTTCCTTATAGACATTTCTGTTCCTTCATCTGAGTTTGAATAAACGTGCCTACCTCTCCTTCATCTCCTGCGTCCTCGGAATGGACTCTGCACATGGCATTGTGTTCTCTCCATTTCTCTGTGCTCCTCTCTTAACCCAGGGAGTAGGTCTGCATCTTCTGCAGCAGGAGGGCAAATGGCCCCAAGCAGCCAGAGAGAGCTGGCCACCCGACCCCCTGCTGGCAGGGGGCTGTGGGGGGCTGGGGAGAAAGTACGTGACGTGGCAGTCCAGCATTTCCGTCTGGTTAGGCTAACAGTCTGCACGCATTCACATTTGCGGCCTGAGTCTTGGGTATAATGACTAATCCAATATTTTTTTCCTGTAAATGTGGGACTTTTAAAAAGTTTGAGATCTTCCGTAGAATGTGGTTTGGGTGGGGAGGGTCCTTGTCATTTCATCAATATTTAAAGAGATATAAAACCTGTAAAATATTGATAGGCAGTAATTTAGGGGAAGCAGGCTGTTAGGCACTGTAGGTGAAAAATGGTTACAAACTTTAAGATTTATGTCCCTGCATTCCTGTGTTTGGTAATCTTTGAAAAGCTGTTAACATTAGCGTAGATCATGCCTAAACTCCTTCTGAATTCTCAGAAACCTGTGCGTACACACAGGCTTCTTTTTTCCAAGGTGAAATTCTTTGTTATGCACTTTATTATTATTTCTCTGAAGGTGGTGGGAACCACTGAAAGCCACTTACTGAATTGTAAACCTAAAAAAACACCAAAGGGTAACATTTGGGGAGCATTTGTACTTTTTATGTAACTATATTCTTATAATAAGTCATTGCAGAAAACTCGCAACACAGAGAAAGAAAGAAAAAGTAACTGTTACCTTCATCTAAAGGAAAATCACTGTTAGAATTTTAGTGCTAAATCTTTTCTCCGGGTTCCTAAAACACAGAGATCGTACTCATACTCTTGTACTTTGCTTTCTTTACCTGATAGTAGATAATGCATATTTTCCCATTTTATCAAAACTTTCTAATCTTACTGAGATGGACTATACTTAATCAATTCTCAGCTAGAATTTTAGAAAGCAACCTTAGATTCCTCTCACGTTTTCACTATTCCAAATGAGTACAAAGACCACTCCCCTCAATATTTCTGATTATTCCTTTTTTTAAAAAAATATTTATCTTAGAGAGAGAGAGCACAAGCGTGGGCAGGGGCAAAGAGAGGGAGAGCGAGAAACAGACTCCCTGCTGAGCACGGAGCCCGACGAGGAGCTTGATGCGGGGCTCGATCTCAGGACCCTGAGCCGAAATCAAGAGTTCGATGCTTAACTGACTGAGCCACCCAGGAGCCCCTCAGATTATTCCTTTAGAACAAATACCTAGAACTGAGATTTCTGTATCACAGTGGGACTTCGTGCCCAAATTGTCCACAAGGGAGTCTGTACCAGCTCGTAACTCCCATTACCAGGAGAATGACCCACCCTTTCTCCACATGGACCTTTTCTTTGTGAACACAAGGATTTTTTTTTTTTTAATTTTAAATACCTGGCTATTTTCTCTAATTGGCCAATGGAATCTTGATGTTTTAATTTATAATGCGTTTAATGTTTATTGCCCATTGATGTTATTTAAAGAAAGGATGGTTTAAGAACGTATGAATTTGAAGAGTATTTCCACATGAATTATGATTTCATTTAATTGAGCGGCCCGTACACGTACTTTACAGATAACACATCAAAGAGGAGAGAAAGGAGTTAGCTGAGGACTGCGGCTTCCCCAGCTCAGGGCTGGAGCACCATGGCCGTCCTCCCCGCCGCACTCTGTTCAGCCCGCTCTCCCGCGGCTGGGCAGACCACGCCCAGGGATACCAGTAAATGATGTACTTGGACTATCTTTAAGTTGCTTGACTTGTAAGTGGAAGAAAAGTTCCAGATTCTGTGGTTTCCATTACAAACGTGTCATTAGTATCATCGGGAAAACAAATGGCATCTCAAAGTAAAGAGGATCACCCCAGGAAGATGAGACTGGTCGCCTGGGATGACCTCACGCAGTGGAGCCCCGCGTTGGGAGTTAGAAGGACAGGGAGAAGAACCCCTTCAAGAGCCTGAATCGGGGATCCCTCCCTCATGTGAGCTTGCTCCAGAGCTGAGAACCTAAGCCTCTGACCCAGGTTTCGGATGAGAAGACGCAGAGGCTATAGTAAGGCTATAAGTGGTGACGCAGAAGGCTCTTCACCTGGAGGCTGACCCACATCAGGTGGTTATTCGGAGTACGGAGGGCAGCGTGTGTTTTCACCAACAGCTGTTTAGGAATTGACCTGTAACCAGTCATTATTTTTCTTAAATGACACAAAAGTATAATGTTATCTGACCGGTGTAAAGATGGTCCTATGATGTGTTACAGGGTCACTGACTTCCACCAGTTGAACAGACAGAAGCCGTGGGCTCACATGTCATCACGTTTTGTTGACATATTTGAGATATGGGACACATGTTCTTCTATTGAGACATAACTGATAGAGGACAATATGCTAGTTTTAGGCGCATACGTAATGACTCTGTACATGCAGGTGCCACCAAATGATCACCACAGCTACTGGTTAGCATCCGTCACCACACATAGTGAGTTTTTTTTCTTGTGATGTAAGCTTTTAAGATTTATTCTCTTAAGCAACTTTCATATCTGCAATGCAGTATTATTAACTACAGTCCTCAGGCTGAATGTCATATCCCTGGGACTTCTTCTTCTTCTTTTTTTTTTTTTTTATAACTGCAAGCTTCTTCCTTTGGACCCCTTCACACATTTCAGGCACTCTCCACCCCTGCCTTTGGCAGCCACCTATCTGTTAATGAGTTTGAGTGGGTTGATTGGTTGGTTTTTTGGATTCCATATGTAAGTGAGATCAGACGGTATTGGTTTTTCTCTGTGTGACTTACCTCACTTCAACATATTTAAGTATAAACTAAAGAGGTAGTTTCTGGGCTGGAGAGAATGCATTGCTTAAAGATGAATTTTAAAGGAGTTTTTTAAGACTGTGAGCTTTCTACACAAACCTGAAATTCTAGGGATGTTTTTCTCTAAAAGCTTGTTTGACCAAAAAGAACACTGATGAAGAGGATTGAGGACAGTTACATTGGGATCAACAGTTTCTAAAATATGTACATAATAAGGAAAATCCCATTCTGCATAACTGGAATCATTACCCTAATTCTTTCAGTCAACTGGTATTCCACTGGATTTCCTAGGAGCTGCTACAAAGCACTCAATCAGTCCCAAGATTAAAACATTTTTCTCCCTTCAGTAAATTTTTATACATTTATGCGTGTTTTCAGAGTAATTTTTGCCCTTTCATCCAGCTGACTGAAACTAAGAATTTCCTTTCCTCTTTGCAGAATAACAAAACATGTGGGTGTATAATAAGTAATATGTAATAATAAGACTTCTCAGGGTGGGAATTTTTGAATTCTTTATGACCTGTGCCATTTAAAATTATATATTGCATCATATTTCCAAGCTATAGCCTTCTGATACATGTCTCATGCCATTATGCCCCGTTAATATTGATAAAGATTGATCAATTCATCATTAGACTTACCAATTTCAACCCATGACTCTTTAAATGCATTAAAATTATGGAAGGCAAATAGGTATGTTTGATTTGTCAACTTTAAGAAACAGTAGAGCCCGAAATACCTTCATTTCACTTGTAGTACACTTATTTATAAATTAGTAAAATCTGATGCCCACTTTCGAAGTTATTTATTCTCCTTTTGGAGATTCCTCATCCTTTTAAAGTCATGATATTCACAAAGCATTAACTTGGGTTTGCAAATTCCAGGATGGTGAGCTCGGGTACAGGTCTTGCTTAACAGGAGCCTGGGTTTTGCATTGTTGGATGGCACGACAACTCTGGACAGATCGACCGGGATGCCCTTCCTTCCATTAGTTAGTGGAAACCAATGGCATTACCATCTGAAATAATCTCCAAGCAGAAATCTGATGGAAAGGACTTTGTTCAAACTTCAGACTACTATGAATAATATTTTTTAAACAGAAGGGCATTTAAAGTGGCAATTTTTCTCATGGTGATGGTTTTGTTAAAGATAATGTGAATATTCATCTTTAAGTTCTGGTGAGATCGTTGGAAATTCACGGTGATAATATGTAACATCTTATTTGTTGTCATGGAAGCATTGCAATGTCACAAAATCCTTTTAAGAAAACAATGAAAGCTGCAGAGAGGCGCATCAGGTGCTCATCACTCTAGCTTCTTGGGAGAACACAAGAGATTTCTAAAACGGGAGTCACAAAGTTTCTTTCCAGATGACCTCTCACTTTTCTTAAAATTTCTGTTTCAATTCTGTTGGCACATCCCCTTTTTTTCTCTGAGACACTTAGGTTTTTAAATTCCTTGTTATTTGTTTCCAGAGGCTTCCCTTTTTAAGAGTGGAATTCTGTATCAGGAATCCAGAGGATGCTACTTAGGATACTGATTTGAACGTCATCTGTTTTGCTAATGGTTTCCACGCTCAGAGAATAGTCTAATTGCATCGTGTTGACATGAATAGATGCAGGCAACTTTTTCCTAACGTGATCGGCGATGCCCTTGCACACACTTCTGGTGGGGCGCGCACGGCCTTCGTTCTTCCCACTGCCAGGTGTCAGCATGCTACTTCTCAAGGGTGAATTTGGCCTATCTTAAGCCTCCACTTCTCAAAGACATTTTTTCTCCTGTACTGATCACATTTCACCTTTTTGCTCACCTTCTGGGTGTTTTCTTGAAAATCCCCACTTCCTAGAGTCCTTCAGGCCAAACACTGCAATGTCGTAGGAAGCCCAGGAGGAATGAGCCCATGGGGAAGCAGGTGCGTGCTACGTCGGTGCCGATGTGCAGGTGGGCCATGCGTGGTGGGAACACGCTGTCTTGTTGTGTCTCAGTAGGAGCAAGAGGAGGCCTGAGACTTGATGCAGAGGGCGGGCTCAGCAGAGAGTCGAGAGCCTGGAGAATTGTGTTGTATGGGACTGGGGTCTTGTCTCCACTGTGATGCTTAAAGGTTCTGGTCATTGTGTCACCTGTCAGAGGAAGGAGTGAAGTCCAGATGCGTGCTTCACACGCATCACAGACACACGTAGTGAGTGTTACGCATGTGGATGGACACAGCTAACCTGAATAGTTGGAAGAAAGAAGGAGGAATAGCATGGATGTTGAGTGGGCCGTCCGGGACTGGTGGATGGAGAGCCTGTTCCAACCACCATAGATGGTTCATAGATTTCATCTGGAAAGAAAGAAATTGCCAAAAGAGTGGTGGAGCGTGGCCTTTCTAGGGTTAAAGATCCTTAAGCTTTAGAGAGAATGTATAAAAGAAAATTTCTTTCTGAAATAATTTATGGAAATGCCGTGCTCCCTTTGAAGGTTCCATGTCACCGCATGGCACTGCGCAATGTTCTCTTTCTTCACCTGTCAGGCAAAGACCACCTCGAAGACTCTCACTGCTGATTACTAGTTAATTGTCATTAATAAGTGACAACTGACATTATGGGGGCTTAATGCAGAGAGAACAGAAAAGAGCCACAGATATTCTAATGAGCTGACTCCTACGTGCCCTCTATTGTTGTCGAAAATGAGGAGCTGTCGTCATTGTTCAGGAGATGGGCTTCAATTGCTCTGGAAAATATTCTCTTTTAATTTCTTTATGCATAGCTAATTCCTGGTACTCTGTATTTCTCTCTCCCCCCACTCCCCCTTTGATCGGGTGCATGCACACACATACACACATACATGCACGCACGCATGCACGCACACACACTCTCTCACTTTCTCTTGTGAGCATGCTACAAACTCCCAACTTAGGAGGTGCCATAACTTATTCCTAGACAAGGAAATAGTGCGCTCTAAAAAAGCTTCTTTTTATAGAGCAGATAGAAAAGAAAGGCAGTTTAATGTCATAGTTTTAGTTGACTTGGATGGGGACAGAGGTGGAGAGGACCGGAGCTGAGAGAGGAGGGAAGGAGCCTGGGAGGAATTGGTAAGGTCTGCTAGTCACAGCAGAGAGCTGAAGGATGGTCAAGAACACGGGAGCACATGTGACAACTGGTCTACCAGAGAGAAGCATTACCCTTCCCAGCCCATAGAGCTTAGAAACAAAGACAACAGGTAAACAAACAAAAATCCCCACAGAATCTTCTAGAAAAGAAACCAAACATGAGGGGCAATGATTTGGTAGGTGTTGACCTTTGAGCTCTGTTAGTTGCCATTTGTTTTTGGCAAACTTGACCTAGACGGCATTTGCTTGTGAAAGTCCTTCATCATCAGGACACCTTGAGCAGGGACTCGAGGTTCTTGCACGTGTGCGCTCAGGTATGTGTGTGTGCGTGTGTGTGTGTGTATGTGTGTGTGTGTACAAATAATAGCCATACTGTATTTTCATGTTTAGGGTGGAAAATACAATACAAAACATACAGCAAAATAATTTCTGTGTTGACTCGAGCCCACTAGCTGTATTCTCTGTCCGTCTGTGGCCAAAGGGCGAGGTGTTAGAAACGCCCGTTGCATTCAGCATCGGCTCTAATACCAGAGATTTCCAAACAAGGCCCTGTGGAATGTTCTTGGGGGAAACTCAGGCTGAAGCCAGTGGGAACAAGATGTGTTGTTTTTCAAGTGCCAACACCTCCTAACAACAATTTTGCGTGCTATCAGATCATTTCACACTGTGCCATGCCACCTTCTATCAAGGCTTATCACACAAATGCAGTTTCAAGCTTGATATTTGATGGCTGTGCTGCTAAAGAGAAAAAGTCTGTCTTGCTCCTTAAACGCTGCTGGGCCTGTGACTCCTTTATGCGATGGTAAAACCCTCTGCCTGTGCTTCTTGCTGCTCTGAGATGGGTTTTGGAAAGGCGGCAATATTTTGAATCGCAGTGGGCAGTGGGTTCTGGCTTTCTCCCCACGTCAGTGCCAACCTGGAGTTCCACATGATCCTAACAGGATGGGAAGAGATGGCAAGAGATGACCATCCCTCTGTTCAAATTAGCTTGTTGGCAGCCATATCACGCTGTTGATGCACGTTGTGATCTCAGTAAAAGCATTTCATTCCTGTGCACGTGTGCTGCTGAGGGACCGCATCTGGAGCATTTATACTGTGTCCTTGAGATTTTGGACCCAAGTTCTCGGCTTTGCACTTGGGATAGGTTTGCTTTATTTGGAAATGCTGGCGATTGGTCCCGGCTTGGTATCATTTGTAACTGGGATGAGCAGGACACCCAATATCCTCACCTAAGTTTTGCACAAAAATGTGGAAAGGAGCATAATGAGCTTGTTCCAGGCTCTGCATGGCTGGCCCTGCTGGACACTGATCCGTCTCTACTCAGGACGTTTTTGGCATCATGCTCTTGTGGAGAGAGCATGGGATTTAGAGGCTGAATTTCAGACTAATTCACAAACCTCTGTTTCTTTATCATCAGAATTATGCCAACACACGGAATGTGCCTCACTCTGTGCTCAGCACATTGAAGGCTCCAAATAACCTGTCGATATTGTCACTTTTGTCATTGGACTTGCTCAATCAGTTATAGGGATGCCTTACAGCTGTTCGCTGTCTTGTCCACAAAAGTATCAAGTGAGATGTGGTGGCAAACAGGCACATGCACTGGTAGGTTGGTGAGACTAATCACACACTTGAGTTGGAAATGTACGATGTTAGCTGTCTCATGGGGTTCAACGGCATGGGGTGTCACAGCTCCAAGGACACCCTCCTCCAGTACCACTAAACTTCAGCTCAAATCGAAATGTGAGCTTTGGTAAAATCCGAGCTGGGGAGAGAGAAAGGGGTCTGGGTAAGGAGATAAGTTGTGGAAAGTGTGGATTTGTTGTTCAAGGTAGAATCAGATATGTGGTTGGAATCCAGCACTGCCATGTCCTTCCCCTACTCACCTGCCGAGGGAGATGTGCTGAGGCGTTACTTGGGTAGTGAACAGTGTTTATCACTGTAGGGTTCTGATCAGGACTTCACTGGGCTCACCATCATATGAACTAGACTGGAATGTGTGTGGTCCAGGAGAAGACATCGGTGGCCCTTCTAGTAGCAAGTGGAAACCCCTAAACCTCCCTTTACCCGGAGCCCCATGGGATTCCTGCTTGGCTCCCGGGGGCTGGGGTCTGAAGCCTGAAGCCTCTTAAAGAATAGGTATTCCTCAGAGGACCAGGAGCCAGGTTCTTTCCTCTAGTTAAGACGTCACCCTGAAACCTAATTGTTCTATTTTGCCCTGACCTCTTCTTTAGCTGCAGTAGGGGTGAGGCAGAGAGAGCCTGTGTCTTCCCCTTGAGTTAGAGGGTGGAGCCAGCAGGTGGCAGGGTGATCTCCACCCCGGAAGACTTACTGCTTCCTTTTGCTCAGGTGGCTCAAAAGGACTTCAGTCGGCCCCATGATCTGGATGGTTCAGAGAACATTCAGTCAAGTTCTGGACTGTTTTGGTGCTTTTATTTTGGTGATGCTCAGTTTACGTTCCAGACACATGCATCCTTTAGTTGCCCAGGTTGACACCTTCTTTCAGACCCCTTGAGTTCAGCTCTATAACTTTCTGGGTCTTCTGCACTTAGATATTCTCGGCGGTTTGAGTCCGTGCTTGCCTGGGCTCCTTACCTTCCGTCTTGTTTTAACTCCTCACTCTTTCTGTTAGCACCACTAGCTTCATCAGTGGGGTCCATTGATGATCAAATACTCAGTGTCCCTAGGTGTCAGGGGAGGGAATAGGGCTCAGTATCACTTATAGCACATCCTCTGCTTCCATGTAGCTTCTAGTAGACTCGTTTGTGTCCAGCTGCAGTTTCCTGGAAGCACAGACATGTTTTCCCGTTAAAAAATCTCACTCATTCATACGTTCAGACCAACATTTACTCCTAGGTGTGTGGTATTTTGATAAACATAGGAAAAATATAAATAAGGCTTTTACAGGTTAAATTATGATTTCAAGTGGATACAAAAGGGCTGGTTAAGGACCAGAGAAATTGCACAAGGGGCCAGGAGGACACACGGAACTCCCGAGTTGAGGGAGCTCCTCAGGGAGGTGGTTGGCCCATGTTTTGGTTATAATTCTTTCATTAAAATGAATCTATTTTGAGTTCATCGCAAAATCAACTTTAATATCAGTACTTGATGACGTGAACCTCCCTCTCCAGGTGGTACCTACGATCGCGTTGGGTGACGGGTGCCATGTGCGAGCCGGCTCCAGCACCAGTACCAGCATCCCAAAGAACATCCGTGTGAGCCTGAACTCCGTGTGTTGTGTAACGAGTCACCACAAACCTAATGGCTATAAATAACACCTGCAGATGTAACTCAGTTTCTGTGCATGGGACATCTGGATCCTCTGCTCAGTTCTCAATAGCCTGAAGTCAGGGTGTTGGCTGGGGTCTCCCCTGAAGATCAGGCGTCTCTTCTAAATTCTGGTTGTTGGCAACATTGAGTCCCTTGCACTGTAGGACTGGTGCCCTTAGCAACAAAAGGCTACCTGTAGTCCCTGCCACGTGGCCACCTCCAGAACATAGCCATTTGCTTCTTCAAGGTGAGTGGGAGAGTGTCTTTCGTGCTTTAGAGTCCCTTTTAGGAGTTCATCCTGCTTAGGTCAGGCCCACCAAGGATAATTTTTCTTTGACGAACTCAAAGTCAACTGACTAGGGACTTGAATCACATCTCAAATCCCTCCCCCTTTGTACATAAGGTAACCTGGTCATGACAGTGACAGCTTCAGCTTCTGACAGTGCTAATATGGCTCACAGGATGCCGGCTGACTATTCTGGTCTCCGATCTTGCTGTGCTGCCGCCTCCCTGTGGCCCCTCCTCTGCGCTTCAGCCAGGTAGCCTGGTTTTGTTTTAAATATGTTCAGTTATCTCTAGCACCTGGGCCTCCTCTCCTCCCCACCTCTGCGAATCCCCAGTTTCATGGAAAGCTGGTCTCTCTGGAAAGCCTCCCTAAATCCCCTGGACCGAATTTGTTTCCATATGGTTTTGCCATTGAAAAAGGCTCCTATTTGGAGCGCACCGTGTGTGAGATAAACCGATGGTGCCCCGCCCCCCCCCAACCTGACCACAGCGGCGGGGCCCATTCAAGGCACCGCATTCGGGAAGGAGGGGGGTGGAGGGAGGGGTGCAAGGATGAGCGGGGTTTTTCCTGCCCTGAGCACAATTGGATGGAACTCAGAAGTGCCTGCTGAACTCGGACCCACAGTGCTAATTAATGTGATGGTTCTGGAAGGGCCAGTCATGAAGGCCTGTTGGCATGTCCTCTTTGGTGTCATTAGGGTCCAACGTAGACACACCCGGGGAGGGCCAGCGTGACGGAGCCCACGAGAGACGAAAGACACAAAAATGACCACGGGGAGTGCCGACTGGGCTGCCACAGCTCCTGCGGGGCCGGGGTCCTCTGCGTTCTGGGGGACTCGGCCCTGGGCTGCGGTGTCTGGGAGAGGCCGCCCTGGCCTGGCGAGCCTCTCGGCTTGCAGCCACAGCGTCCAGGTCTGCTTGCCACCAACAGTGTTTTTGTTTTTTCCCTTTTCATTTTCCCCTTTCTGGAATTCCCACCATTGCCTGGAAGGAACATATGGCATGCTGATTGCATTAGGATTGTTTATACATTTAGCTAGAAGGGACGCACCGCGAGGAGAGAAAACAATTCGCTTTGAAACACGGGAGCAGAGAGTTTAAGGCCTTGTGTTCATAACCTTCCCAGAAGCAGATCGACTGTAGGTTCAACGCCGACTGGGAAGCGGGGAGGTGGCTGGCCCCACTGGGAGTCTGGACTCCTGAATATGCTCAGGCTCCAGGGAGACAGCAGGATTCCAGGCCTGCCACACCCCGCCAACGTGCCCTCCAACGGCCTTCCCTGGGCTACTTTGCGACAGTAGGACACCCTGGGTGCATCTACTGTCCCACAGGTCCCAGCGTAGATTTCCCACCAGTCTGTGCCAATCAGGAAAAAAAATACAGGAAGATGACTTCTTTAGGACAAGAGGGACACTTCTGTTTTTCCTCCCAAATCCAACCTCCCCCTCCTTCCTTCTCCCAAGACCTCCAGAGCTGTGTTTACATACAAATGTTGTGTTGCTCTTCAAAAATGCTGACCTGATATACTCTTTAATCTGGGTGTGTCATGTCAGCAGAAACCCCAACCCACTGGTGCTGTGACCCACTGACTGCCACTTTAGAGGCTCCTGATCTGGTGGCCCTCAGACCAGTCGCTGTGTGTTGGTGGGTGATAAATGCACCAAGACAGGGTTCCACTCTCAGCTCTCTTTAGAAACACTGGGCTAAACACAGACAGATAGACTTGTTTATGGCAGGATTCCTGAGTCTTTAAACATGTGCCATGAATTTCCTTGTATGCATGTGGCCCATCCTGTTGTGAAAGAAATTTTTTAAACAATATTTATTTGTTGGTAAAATATACATAACATAAAATGTCCCATTTTGCCCCTTAAAACTGTACAATGTGGTGGCTCCCTGCACATTTCCACTGTGGCACAGCCATCCCACTGCCCTCCTCCAGAGCTCCTTCATTACCCCAAGCTCTAACACGGTCCCTGCTAGGCAACCGCTCCCCAACCCCTCTACTCGACTTCCTGTCACGGTGAATTTGCCCACTCTGGGTCCCGCATATACATGGAATCATGCAATCTTTGTCCTTTGTGTCTGGCTCATCTCACTTACCATAATGTCCTGCGGGTTCATCCAACAGTACAGTACGTGGCAGATTTTCTTGCCTTCCTAAGGCTGCATGATATCCCACTGTATGGATAGATCACACTTTGTATCCATTCATCCCTTGATGGACATATCAGTTGTTTCCACCTTTTGGCTGTTGTGAATTGAGCTGCTCTGAACATGGGTGTACCAGTATCTGTTCGCGTCCCTGCATTCACTGCCTCTGGGGATATACCCAGAAGTGGAAGTGTTGGATCATAGGATGATTCTCTGTTTAACTTTATCAGGAGCCGCCAACCTGTTTTCCACCCGTGGCAACACCATTTTCCATTCCTACCAGCAATGTGCAAGAATCCCAATTCTCTACATCCTTGCCCACACTTGTTAGTTTGGTAACAGCCATCCTAGTGGGTGTGAAGTGGTATCTCACTGTGGTTTTCATTTGCATTTCCCTGATGACTAGTGATGTTGAGCATCTTTTCATGTGCTTATTGGCCGCGAGTGTATCTTCTTTAGAGGAATGTCTGTTCATGTCCTTTGCCCATTTTTGAATTGGGTTGGTTGTTTTTTGATGTTGAGTTGTGAGAGTTCTTTACATATTTGGGGTATTGATTCCTTATTAGATAGAAGATTTACAAATATTTTCTCCCATTCTGTGGGTTATCTTTCATTCTTTCAATTGTGTCCTTTAGGCACATTCTTAATTTTGATGAAATACAATTTATCTAGTTTTTCTTTTGTGACCTGTACTTTTGGTGTCATACCTAAGAACCGTTGCCAAATCCAATGTCATGAAGCTTTTCCTTTATGTTTTCTTCTAAGACTTTTATAGCTGCGGCCCTGTGGTGAGCTCTTTGCTCCATTTTGAGTTAATGTTTGCATGTGATATAAGGTAAGGGTCCAACTCTAGTCTTTTGCATGTGGGTCTCCAGTTGGCCCAGCACAATTTGTGAAGCTTGTCCTTTCCTCACTAAATGAGCTGAGCACCCTTGTTGAAAGCCATTTGGCCATAGGTGCAAGGGTTCATTTCTTGGCCCTCTGTTCTAGCCTATTGCTCTCTTGTCTGCCCAATGCCAGCACCACCTTGCTTTGATTGCTGTAGCTCTGTAGTCAGTTCTTAAATCAGGAAGTGTGAGTTCTCCAACTTGGCTGGTCGTTTGCAAGATTGTTTTGGCAATTCCCTGAAGTTTTGATTATCAAACGCTTCTTTTTTTTCCTGGACCTATTAACATCTCTCAGGTAAATAATCCATAGAACCAACCACTTTGAAAGTACTTTTTTCCAGCTTAGTTCTGATTTGTTTTTCTGAAGTCCTTAAGAAAATGACTGACCCGATTTTTGTTCACATTCGACATAAGAAAATAATGGTCCAGGCTGTTAAAAAAAAATGCAGGTGAATTGAATTTCATTCTTGTCCCTGAAAACCCATTGCTGTGTAAAAACTTGAGTCTCCTATCATCCTTTCAGGTCTAGTGACTGAACTTTTCTGTGCCTCTCCTTCTCCTTTTTCCATTCGTGAGACTGGATGGCAGCCTGTTCAAGATGTTGTGACAATTAATGAAATGGAATCTGTAAAATGCTTTGAGTGCTTTGAAAGAAAAGTGTCATGTAAATTCAAGGAAAAGTACTAGTATAACTCCTGAATCAGTGCAAACATAAATTTTCCCCAATCATTTTGTGGAATGTTGCAGGTGGCACATTCCCTCTTCTGGCAATTCTGAGATCACCTGAAATCTAGGACGGGCACTCTTCCCCTAAGTTGCATGATGAAGTTTTGTTATGAAAAGGCTCAACTAAAACAAATCAAATGTAAACGCGCATCTGCTGCAACTTAGACACTGAGCCCCAGGGGATCTCAGACGGCAGCCCCCAGGTGTTTGTTCCTTGTCAGGCCCACATGGAGACACAGCTCCCCCTTCATGTTCTCATGTGAATTTTTATTAATGTTACATAAATATATACATAATTTTTAAATGCGCATAGTCCTATGGGCTTATGATGGGGGAAAAAATGCCATCCCTAAGTCACCCTTCCAATGTCCTCATCCCCGTGACAGTGGGTTTTATTTTACACTCAGAATACTACATGACGACGTCCTACTGTGGACAGCAGCAGGGCTGTGTCGCCACGCCCCCCACCATACCTTGCGTTGCTCACCACCACCCCCGCGGTAAAGTTATCCTCTGTGTTTTGGTTAGATCAGTGGTCCACTTTGCCATGACTATGACTTTGCAAATATGTAGAGCTGAACCGTATAGCATACTAGGATTACATTTCTTTTATTGTGCATTGTTTATTTTTCTGGTGTTAATTTTTTTTTTGAGGGGGGGGTGAGGCTTGAATTTCTATGTTCCCGTTACCGATCCATCTCCAAAGGAGTTGGCACAGTTGATTATTCCCATCTTCTTGATATATTATCTTTACTTGGGTTCCAAAATGCCACGCTCTTGCTTTTCTTGCCTTTTTTAGTGTCCTTGCTGGTTCCTCCTTTCTATCTGGCCTCAAGTTCTTACAAGATTTAGAAAGTAAACACAGTACCAGCTGGTATTGGAAAACCTCACCGGCCTTGGAGAAGGCAAATCCGGGACCCTCTTTTCCACACTAGAGCTGCTATAGCCTGGCCACAATTATCAGTCTTCTTCAACTTATTCTTTGAGGGTGCCTGGGTGGCTCAGTTGGTTAAGCGACTGCCTTCGGCTCAGGTCATGATCCTGGGGTCCCGGGATCAAGTCCCACATCGGGCTCCCTGCTCAGCGGGGAGTCTGCTTCTCCCTCTGACCCTCTTCCCTCTCGTGCTCTCTATCTCTCATTCTCTCTCTCAAATAAATAAATAAAATCTTAAAAAAAAAAAACTTGTTCTTTGAAAAGATTAACTTAAAAGGTTCCATTGAGGAAAAGAAATATAGAAAGACTATTTGAGAAATAGAAGCATGTTTACATGCAATAATTATCTCCTACGGGGCCACTGCCAGGGATGGGGGAGCTAGAGATATTTAGTGTTACACACACGCACACACGCACACGATTTATTCTCAACAAGGGGCGCTGAGTGAGAAGTTAACACACAATTTCTATTAACAATAATGAGAGCTGTGAGTGTGTCTCCATTCACAGCACTGGAAATTTACCCCTTAGGGTCCACATAAATTTGAGCAGTTGACCATGTGAAATGTTCTTTTATGGGCAATAACGGCACTGAGAAGCAGCTACATGTTTTCCTAAACCTGACCACCCACCAGTATATGTCTGCATAATTCTTCAATTTTTTTCCTGGAATCCAGATGCAGTGAACACTTTGCTGATCTCTGGTCTCTCTGCAAAAATCATGTAACAGTTGCATCTTTTGATATTAAATCTAACCTGGAACTACAATCCCTCCCTTTAGGTGATTTGATTAGGACTCTCGCAGCTGATCTAGAGCAGTGAACTCTATTCCTCTCTCCCAGTACTTTGTGCAATATGGAGAATCCTGTTTGAAAACGGAGGTTGTCACTATAAATAGATTCACACAGGCACCCATGCAGGCACTGGCCGATTGCTAGGGAGAATGCTGGGCTTGTGGATTCTCTTTCCTTGCTTTATGTAAATGCAGAGGCTTATACCATTTAGTTTCTAATATACTTTGAAAGACCTTGAAAATTCAAGTCTCAACAGATAGGCAGCACCAGCCCACCAGAGTGCACCATCTCCAATGATCCAAATTCCCTGTGTAATTCAGGTCAATTCCACCCAAAACAGAGCTCACCCAAATGCAGAACATGGCTTGGAAGAGTTCCTTCTCAATATTCAACAGATAACTATTAATCGACGGATAATATTATTTTTTAGAAGATTTTATCCATTTATTTGAGAGAGAGAGAGGGAGAGCACAGGGGGAGAAGCAGACTTCCTGCTGAGCAGGGGAGCCTGAAGCAGGACTCGATCCCAGGACCCTGAGATCATGACCTGAGCTGAAGGCAGACGCTTAACTGACTGGGCCACCCAGGCGCCCCCAGGTAATATTATTAATTACAAGTGTTTTTTATATAGTTCCCTTTCTATGAGGACATGTCCCAAGTCTCCCCCAGCACGTGTTTGTGACATCTGGGGGGCGGGGCCAGGCTGTGTGGCTCATGGTCGACCCTCTGCATGTGTCTGTGGAGTGCTGGGTGAACTGCAGACATCACCAACATCACACGAATGTTCTCACCCCGTTCCAACAGCCCAGGACCAAAAGCCACTTTGGAGCCACTTTCTTGGTGATGTGACTTTCCCCACACTGTGATTTCCCCCCTCGGCGTCTCTGCCACAGTCTTTGTGGGGAGACAGGCGGCAGGGCTTTCGTGCTTTTGCTTCACTTTACGTAGCCTTCCAGGCCTCAAACCGAATTTGGTTTAATGCTAGTTTAGGGTCTTTTATGTGATTTGTTAAGTGCGGTTCAAACTTGCAAATTCTACTTTAATAGAAAGGAGGAAGGGAAGAAAAGAAATAGACTGGGTCTAATCTTTCCCAAACGGATGCCACTGCATTCTGCTTTTTTGTCTGGGTCAGATGTGTTATTCCTATTTGTCATCGCGAGTGAGGAAAAGGGACCCAGGAGAGGAGCCACGACTCCCACACCCCCACGCCCCCCAGCGCCACAAGCGTGGTGCTTGGAGGCAGCGCCCCTCCACGCGGCTTCTCTTTGATAATGACTTTTGTTCTGTTGCCACCCTACTAAGGGGCCTGGAGTTAGAGGGAATGGTGCTTTGGGTTCTTGAAATAAGACAAACAAACAAAAAAGAGTTAAAATGGAAATCATTAGGCTGTTTCCTTCAGTTTTAGGGGCTGAGCCTTCCCTAGGTCCAGAAAGGCATCCATCAGGCCACCTCCTTCTCCCTTCTCTGTCTGCCCAGCAGGGCGGGAGGAAGGCTCCCCACCTGGGCCAGGGAGGTGCTGGGCCCTCCAACAAGTTTATCAACTCCCTCGAGGGCAGGGCTTTGTTTCGTTAATCTCTTAGGATGCCTTCAAGCCGACTTAGTTCTTTCAAATTTGATTTTGAAATAATTTTTATTAATGTTTGTAGAACAAAAAAAGTTTCAATAGAGTTTATGGTAACAAATATTCTAACTCGCATCTCTTGGCCACTCAGCTACCTTGAGGAGGTGACCTCTGTTAGCAATTTTTTGCTTAGCCCAGAATAGGCTCTTATCGATTCTGGTTGACTTCCTTCTACAGCAGGCTGGAAATGGCTTCTGCCTTGCGCCCATGGACACTCCTGCTCCCAGGGAGATTAAATTTTGATTGGAGTCAGTGGCTGGTGCTCAGCAGTCCCAGAGTTTCATAAAGGGTCCGCTGAGCAAATAACATATACAGGATGTCTGCCGGAGGCTTCCCCTGTGCCAGGCATTGTGCTCAGCCGTTCAGAGGCATGATTTCATTCAATCCCTTAAAGAGCTCTGTGAACTAGGTATCGGTTTATATTCATATGACAGAAGAGAAAAAACCAAAGGCCCTCCCTAGACCTTGCCAGGGAAGGTGACTTCTCCATGGTCACATGGCCAAGTTGTGGCAGAAGCAGGCTCTTCTGATGCTTATACTGAGCCCGCGCTCTTGACTCCTGGGCTCATGGCCCTCCTCTGCCCAAATGCCTTACCGTATTTGGTGGTCAAGCTACACATCCTAGGCTCATGTCTGAAACTTCTAGGAGAGTCACCCATGAGGCACAATAGCGGAATTCACGTGCTCCCACCATGTCTTTCATACAATGGACTGAGGATGTTCTTTCTTCCTAAGGACGTGTGTGCCCTCTGACATGCCTTGGGAAGGAATGCCAAACTATGTGAATTTGATTCTCTCTTCCACATCCCGGGGAACCTTGTGGCCTGGAGTTCAGGGCTTGGAGGTGGGTGCAGCATCCTGGGGATTTGTAGGCGGGGGGAGAGTTGGCCAAGGCCAGTTCTGAGAAGTCTCACCCAGGGAAGGCGAAGGCTCTGAAACCCAAGCCAGGCAGACAGCCAAGTAGGTGGCCAGTGTCAAAACTCCATGTCAATGTGGGGCGATTGGGTTGAAACCAGAACTGAGAGGCATGGAAGCAGCGGGGCGGTGGGTCTCAGCCCTGACAATAAGAGCTGCTGTTTCTGGAGTGGGGTCCTCAGCCATGGCCAGGGAGAGGACTGATCTCCTCTCTCTGACACCGGCTGCAGGAATATTACAGGAGCCATGGAATAGATTGTGTAGCAAATACCAGCTGGTATTACCAGAGTCTGTGCGGACTGTGGCTTTGAAGTAATCCTTCTATTTTGACTGGAAAAAATTTCATATTAATGTGACATCTTATATTCATGGTCTAGCTCTGCATTGAGCTCCAAGACTTAATTGAATTGGAGGTCTCGGAAGAAATCACCAATCTCAGAATGGAAGCCCAATTACAGGGAGTGATAGTTACAATGGAAACCCGCTCAAGTGGAGTGAAGTCGGGAGTGGTGTGCTGTGATTTCGTCCACATTCCAGACGGGGCATGCGGCTATGACTCAGGCTCCCCTCTGACCTGCCCCATGTCAGTACAAGCTGAATGAGAGAATTTCCCATTGTTTGGCTTGAATTAAATTCAAACCAGAGACTGTTGGAACAGGGGCTGATTTGGCAGTCTGTCTTTCCAGGAGTGTGTGGATTTGCTGCTTGGGTGCGAAGATAGGGCTCCTTCCCTGACAGAACTTTTGGAAAAGCAAATCTCAATGGTATAAGCCCCACAAATTGGCTATAGACGAAATGGTCTTCTTTGGTGTGATATTCTGTAAGCAGAACGAGGGTCTTTTGGGGGCCTCTTTTAGTACACCAACTTCATTAAATGTGGGGAATTATAAGTCATTTTTGAAGAACTTGTAGATACTGCATACAGACAACTCTTCAGGATCTCTTCTAATCCTGCTGGAGTATCTAATTTTTGAGTGAGGTTTTGGACTACTGCATTGTAAATCTATTCATCCATCCCTCCCTCCATCCATCCCTCTAATCCTCCACCCCTCCTTTCCTCTCTCTCTTTCTCTGTTCTTCCTTCCTTCCTTCCATTCATTTATTTATGAGCAGAGAGCCACACAGATCTATGGATAATTATAAGAGTGATAAGTGCCACTAAGGAGAGAGGCGGGCGCGATGTCATGAGAACGAGCAACAAGGATCTTTGGGAGGCTTCCCCGAGGAAGCGATGATTTAGCCGAGATTTGAAGGCTCAAAGAGTAAGTAGCAAACATGTTATCGCAATGTTTGCTTTTCTTCTCTGCCCTCTTTGACTCCCTACTTCTTTGAATGCAGTTTAAGGGTGACCATAGTCTGGCGGGCTGCCCCTATCCCAGCGACCCTTCCAATAAGAGCAAGGACATCTGCTAGGGACCTGGGGGGCTGTACTCAGCTCTGCTCCAGATGCGGGGAAGGAGAGAAGTAAACTCACAAAGAGCCCCCCGCTTCCAGGGAAAAGGGCTTGTGTGGGTGTGAAGCTTGTGTACCCCTGTATGTGTGCGCACAGGTGTATGTGTGATGTGTACTTGTGCACATGTGCGTGCATATTCATGTGTGTGCCTGTGTGTGCGCCTGTGGTGGGACACTGATTTGCTCCCATGCGTTTTCTTTTGACTCCTACATTTTACCTCCATTCTCAGTATCACTGCCACCATTTATTTAATTTACTTTGTATGGACTTGGTTTATTCTTTCTCCTTTGCCTAGACTTCTTCTCTACCTCTTCACTTACTTAATTCCTTCTCATCCTTCCAGCCTGAGTTCAGCACCGACTCCCCCTGGAAGACTTCACGGGGTGAGTTACATGCAGACCTCGGACTTCAGAATAGCAGGTGCGCATCCTGGGGCCGCGGGAAGAGTAGGCCTCGCGCACCAGAGTGTTCTGGGCGCTGCAGTCCCTTGCAGGTGCCCTGTGGCCATTTAGTGGATGAATGAGTATGTGGCATGAATTTGCCATTAGGAACATATTTCAGAAGGTACCAGGCTTAGGTCACAGGGCTGGAACTTAGGGGCTGATGGTTTAGGCAGAGACAACGAGTGGACCTGAGTGTGGAGGGAGTGGGACCAGGCAGTGTCCGAGCAGATTCGTGGGGAAGTTGTTGAGGAGGATTTCAGGGCCCTTCCTTACACAGTCCCTTCGCGGGCCCTGGGAGCAGTGTCTTCACGTGGGTGTGAGATTCGTATTGAACAGTATTTTGTTGTTTTTCTTAAAGAAGCCCCCCTTAATGCTATAGAAATATAAAGACCCTAAGACCTGCCTCTGCCCCTTGTCAGGGCTATTAATTGAATCCTTGGGTGATAAGGGTTTAAAGATGAACAGAAACAGAACGACAAAACAACAAAGACGCAAAACAAGTGTTCTGAGATTTACTGCCGTGCCAATATCCCTCCTTCCTTTTAGGGTGATTACTGTTTTAATCACGGGTAATGCTGCTTATCAAAACTTACTGTAAATGAGATTAACCCAGCAGCGTGGATGCGGCTTAACACGCAACTCTTACAGTCTGTGATTCCAGGAGACATTTCATGCTGAGGGTCCACTTAGGGAGAGACCCCGTGAGAAAGGCCTTCAACCTCCCCCTCCCAGGCTCACCTCCCAGCCTCACTCAAGCCCTCGGCCGCCTCTACCCCTCCCGCTCACCGTCATCCCTCATTACACATTCCTTCCCATATTTCCAAATAAATCCAAGATGAGGTCTGCTTTCCATCACATGGTTCCTGCTCCTTTCTTGCGGGTGGTTAGTGGTCTCTACAAAACAGTGACGGGTTTTAATTATCAAACCCACAATCAATTTTGGGCAAAGATTCCTAACAAAATCATCTCTTATGGGGCCCCCCAACCTGTGACCAATCTCTCTGCTTTGGGTGGTTTCGAGAACAATAAATGGGAGGTTTTTAACCAATGCTAGGACCCATCAAGGATATCTTGTTGGATTCTGCATGACTCTGGTACCTCTAAGGTTAATTAGCCAATGCCGAATCACAAGTGCAGAGGAAATACTGTGTTTGCTTGCTATGTGATGTTTAAAAATATACACACAGATACACATATATATATGTTAGGGTTTTCCCGAAAAAAGAATATTATAAATAAAATATACGTATTTATATGCTTATTACATACATAGAACAGAATATATACATGTTATGTATTCATATTTATATATTTTACATATATAAAAACAGAATATGTTATATTGTATGTATACTTATTATATATAATATATAGTAAATTTCTCTGTATGTGATAGGATATATATATATATATATTCACACATACACAAACATACACACACACACACACACACACACACACGTATATATAATGGGGATTGGCTCACCTGATGATGGAGGCTGAGAAGTCTCATGATCTGTTGTCTGCAAGCTGAAGAACCAGGAAAGCAGATGGTGGAATTCAGTCCAAATCCGAAGACCTGAGAACTGGGGTGCGGACAGCAGAAGCTCTAGTCTGAGCCCCAGGGCCCAAGAACCAGAAGCGAGGATATCTGAGGACAAGAGATGATGGATATCCCAGTTCAGGAAGAGAGAGAATTGACCCTTCCTCCACCTTCTATTCAGGCCATCAGTGGATTGGATGATGACCACCCTCATCGATGAGGACAACCTTCTTTATTCTGTGTACTCATTCAAATGCGGGTTCTCCTCAGAACACTGTCACAGACACACCCAGACATAATGTTTTACCAGCTATCTAGGCATCCCTTAGCTCAGTAAAGTTGACACACAAAATTAACTATCACAGTATATATTTTCTACCAGCAGACTCTAATCTTTCTCTTTTTCTCCAAAGACCCTCCTACCTAGGTAGATGTCACCCCCATTTTACGGATGAGGAGCTGAGGTATGGAGCCGTGAAGTAGCTGGCTTGAGGTCATTGAACTCGCTGGGGATTGTGGGAGTACGGGCGTGAAGGCAGTAGGTGCGACCGCCAAGCCTGGGGCCTCTGCAGTCTACCTGCCTCCCGCATGGCTGGGTGTTTATGGTGCCTCCTTCTCATGAAATCAAACAGAGAAAGTTTAGTGTCATGATAAATCCTGTGCCAAGCATAAGAAAAAAAATTTCACTCAGAGGAAGCCTACTTAGATAGAGGAGCTCATAGATCGCTACCCAGTCCCCCGGCTGCTGTGTACGGCCATGCTATTGACCCCTTGCACAACTCCAGGGGGCCCTGTTCTCATGGGTCATGACAGAGAGGGAGTCGCCTGAAGTCAAGGCAGTGACCCCTAACTATTAACTGTTCAGACTTACTTTCTGTTTCTTGTTCATACTGCTCACCAATGGTCCAGGCACATGACAGGACTGGAATTCCCAACCCCTTGGAGTAGACATGGCTGTGATTTGCTCCGGCCAATGGAACGTGAGAGGGATTCCTGAGTCAGTTCTCGGCACAAGCTTTTAAGGGCTGGTACATGATTCTCTTAGTTTCCCAGGGGCTGCCATAACAAAGTACCACAAACCAGGGGGCCGAACGCAACAGCAATGTATTGTATCACACTGTTCTGGAGGCTAGCAGTCGAAAGCAAGATGTCATGAGGGCATCACTCCCTGTGATGTCTCCAGTGGAAGGCTTTCTTCCCTCTTCCAACTTCTGGTGGTTCCCAGCACCCTTGGCATCCCTTGGCTGGTAGCTCCATCCCTCCAGTCTCTGTCCTGTCATCACATGGCCTACTCCGCTGTGTGACTATCTCCTGTGTGCCCATGGGTCCGCACCTTCTCTGACTGTGAGAACACCAGTCAGATTAGACTCAGGGTCCATCTAATCCAATACGATTTCATGTTCACTGATTACACCTGCACCAACCCGATATCCAAATAAAGTCACACCGTGAGCTGCTGGGGGTTAGGATGTTTTGAACGGCACAGTGATTTTCCACGATTCCTTCCCCTGGTGCCCACAACCAGCTCCTCAAGGCTGTGTCCCTACATTAGGACAGGGTCAAGCAGACCCCCAAGTTGGACACATGTGGACACGAAGAAAACTTTCTGGAGCAGCTGAGATTTTGGATTGCTTGTTATCGCAGCGTTAGCCTAGCCTGTCCTAACTGATACCCTCATGTAAGTTTTTGTTTCTAACTGTGTGTAATATCTACTAGCTCATTGTGTCAAAGTCTTCTAATTATCCTGCAATATTCATTCATTCCTCTTCCCACCAAGTTGTAGGTGCGGCTCGCTCCTGCTCTGTGATGAAGATCTGGCCACCAGGATGTGAGCAGAAGGAAGATGTGAAATTACTTGTCCTTCGTCTGCTCCTTCTCCTTCCTCTGGGTGAGGAGCCAGCTCCATCCAAGCAGATGAGCGCAATGCCGTGGGGGTAGCCGTGCCAGGAAGTGGAGGGTCCTGGTTCCAGAGGGACCTTGTAGCATAAAGACCTCTTCTTGGCCCGGATCCCCCAGAGGCCCCCAGACTGCCAGTTGAGGAAAAAGCGAATTCCTGTCTTGTTGGAGCCCTTGTCATATGTCTCCTTACTTCAGAGGCCCGGATTGGGCCCTAACGGACACACAGTCCAACTTAAAGAATGGGAAGTTCAGTTCACCTCCGCTAACTTTCTCCTCTTGACCTCCTCGCAGTGTTCGTTATTTCTAGTATTATTTTTAGTTTCTCCTAGGGTTGCCCGTGCGACTTCAAATAAAAACCTTTATTTCTTGCTCCATCAATGTGACTTCCCAATTTGTAAGATGAAGATAATAACACTCCTACCTTTTCTTCCACATCCTGTTCTCCGTCAGCTGCAATTTTATAAGGTTGTTAACATTTACATTATGTCCTCCAACCACAAACAAATTTGTTCAGGTGGCTTCCCAAAGTTTAAAATGAAAAGGCTGTGTTTATGTGTTATATAAATAGTGCTCAATAAGGGCCAAGGAAAAAACGAGGACCATTTCCTTCTCTGCAGGTCCAAAGGGTGACTCCCGGACCAGCGTCAAAATCAACCGAGTTCTTAAATGATGTCAGTTTCCTAAAATCAAGTTAATTCATTCACTCGCACTTATTTATTACACGGATATTATGGACCAGACACTTTTCTAGGCACTGAGAACATAGCAGTGGATAGAAGAGCCCTGGACCCTTGCCCTGTGAGTGTATACCCCATCGTGGAGAGGCGGAAATGAGACAGGATACATAAGGCGCCGATCTAAACAGACACAAGTGAAGCAGGTAAGGTGGATAGGCAGTGTGGGTGGGTATCGCAAGGTTTGACAGCTTCGCTGGGGAGGGCCTCACCCAGAAGGCAGCGCCAGCAAAGACCAGAATGAAAGGAACAAGCCGCGTGCTGATGTGGAGGAGGGACACGCAGAGGGAGAGGGCAAGCTAACTGAGGCCATGAGAAGGGTCAGGTGTGCAATTAGGGTGAGGGGAGGATGGGTGAGGGCCCTAGGGGGCAGATGAGGGGCACCGATCCATAGATCCTTGGGATGTTGGTCCTGGGGGTGCGGGCGAAGGATAATCAGGGTTGGAGAACTGGAAGGAATGAGCTGGAGAGGCAGGCAGAGGTGGGCTGGAGGATGCTACTCAAAGCCGACATCGTGGAGGGTGTATAATTTGGTGATGCAAGCCCTGGGGAATGAGCCAGGTGAGGCAGACAGAGAAGGCGGTCACTGGAGGAGACGAGGTCTGGAAGCTGAGGGGCCTGGGCACGGGAAAGGTCATCTCCAAGGACACGGGCCCCTCCGAGAACCATGACTGGGGTGGGAGGGAACTCAATGAGCTGGCCATGATGGCGGCCAGTAGACGGCCGCCAGGACTTTCACAAGGAAGGGTGGCCAGTGCTGCCGTCCGAGGGCAGGAGGTTCGGGCTACGTGCTGTGGAGGGGGGCGGGTAGCACTCCAGAGGCAAAGAGGGCTCCCCCTCCACGCTCCAGCCGGGGGGCTGTGGGCAGCGGTGCTGGGGGCACAGCCAGGAGTGGGGCTGATGAAGGAGCAGGTGGCTGCAGACAGGCTGAGGAGATGGGGGTTTGCTCGTGGCCGAGGGAGTCCTGTGGTCACGGAGTGGGAGATGGGGCCTTCTGGGGACTCAAGCCACGAGCCAGAGAGGTCCTGCATGCCAGGCTGGCCCCGCAGGTGGGTGCGGGAGGCTGGCCAAGCCGTAGGGGGGAGGCTGGGGGTCCGCCAGGGGCGCGGGCAGCTCTGGGGTGCGCATGGGCCCTCGCTCACTGCGCGGTCCCGGCCGAGTCACCGAGCCCCCTGGTGGCACCGTCCCGGCGCCATAGGCGCCACCATAGCGGTGGCTGCCTACCTGCCCGTGCTGCGCGATGGAATGGGGTCGGACCGGTCACCTGCAGACGCCGGCAAGGGACAGTCAAAACCCAGGTTTTACTTGGAAAATGCCCATGACATGACAGACCCCTGTGCTTTGTATTGTCCCTTTTTCGGGGTCCTTTCTTCTTTTTCTTGAAGTTTCTAGTTGCTTTTTAAAACAGTAATTCGGAGTTGATGTTCTCCGCACCCTGGAGGAGATTTACTTGTTGGGTGCACCTGCCACCTTCTTCCTGGGGCACAGGGCCTGCAGTCGGGGGCAACCCCGCGAGCCGCCTGCCCCTCTGCTTGCACAGCCGCTCCCCTGCCTCTTCCTGACCACGTCTAGGCCTGCTCCTGCTGTCTATGGTACTGATGTGACTTAAATATTCTGGGGCTCTGTTATACATACATGTGCAAAATGAATTAAGATTCCCACTGAATTAAGACTTACTAATTTGAAAAACTGATATCGGCTGAGAAATATGTTGCTTCCAAACTAGGGGCCAAAACAACTGAATAAGTTATTACATCAACGATTCCCACTCTCCCTCCTCCCCCATTCTCCGCCCCCTCCCTTGCCCTCCTCCCCCTCCGCCCCTCCCTCCCCCTCCTCCCCCTCTGCCCCCTCCCTCCTCATCCCTCCTCATCCCTCCTCCCCCTCTGCCCCTCCCTCCTCATCCCTCCTCATCCCTCCTCCCCCTCTGCCCCCTCCCTCCTCCTCCCCCCTCTGCCCCCTCCCTCCTCCTCCCTCCTCATCCCTCCTCCCCCTCTGCCCCTCCCTCCTCATCCCTC
>NW_027397073.1:2549899-2825777 GCF_003265705.2 Callorhinus ursinus | reverse complement strand
TCATCCCTCCTCCCCCTCTGCCCCCTCCCTCCTCCTCCCCCCTCTGCACCCTCCCTCCTCCTCCCTCCTCATCCCCCTCTCTCTCCTCCTACCCTCTCCTTTCATCTTTTTACTCTTTGTCTTTGTTCTTCTGCACTTTTACCCCGGAGGACCTCAGCGGAGACAGGTGGCAATAATCACACACGGCCATTCCTCCGTCTGGACCTGAGAGCCTCCTGTTCTTTGTCGTCACACTGGGGCAGCCCTCTTCCTTAGGCTGCACTACTGTGGTTGGAGGTGAGCATGTGAAAGGTGAGGATAAGCTACTCTGGAGTCCGATGGACGCGGTCCAGATGCCAGCTGGGTCACGTGGCTATCTGCTTAGCATTTTGGAGCCTCAGCATATCATCTGAAAAAGGGCAGCACCGTAATATTAAGTCTCAGGGACGGGAGGACAACAGAGTTATGGAAAACCCCAGCTCTGAAGGCTGACACCCTGCCTGCATGCTGAACCGGCCTGCCTCTGGCTGGGTGACTTTGGTAAGAAACTCGCCATGCTGGGTCTTCATTCCCTCCAGAGCAACAGACCTGGGAGAGCGTGGCAGGTATGAAGTGCACCTGACGCAGCGAGTGCCGGGGACGGTAGTCACGGTGATGGTGGCACACATGGAAGAAGAGGCAAGAAGGAGGGGCATCTGGGGGACTCAGCTGGTGAAGCCTCTGCCTTCGGCTCAGGTCATGATCCCAGGGTCCCAGGATTGAGTCCTGCATCGGGCTCCCCGCTCAGCGGGGAGCCTGCTTCTCCCTCTGGCCCTCCCCCTGCTCGTGTGCTCGCTCTTTCTCTCTAGCTCTCTCTGACAAATAACTAAATAAAATCTTTAAAAAAAAAAGAGGCTAGAAGGAAACACTGTGCTGGTATTATGGGGAGTTTTGTTTTACTTCTTTAACGTTTCCCCACATTTTACATAGTGAACAGGCATAGCTTCTACCAGGAGAAATGTTATGAACATAACAGTAGCGACCATGTCTGCCTATCCATCCCCTTCCAAAGCCTACCTTGAACCCTCCCTCACTCCTAAAGCCTTTGCTTATTATACTTGAAGTTAGAAAGTAACGAGGTGTATTAAGAATCCACATTTATTTTAAACTTTTTTTTTAAAAGATTAGTTACACACATTTATGTGCTGCAGAGTATTATTCTAAAAGTTCAACAGAATGTTTATAATACCTGGGTGGCCAGTCTGTGCTCAGAACCAGTTTGGTTGAGGGAAGAAGACATTGCTGTTAATAAAACAGGCTTCCAGTGAAGTATGCTGGTTTAATTGACCTTCCCCCAATTCTGATCACTATTCAAATCCAGCAGAAGCATCAGCAGACTCTTTTCAGAGCTATTCGCTTTGTAAATGCGAAGTTATTTCTGTCTAAAAATATGCAAAATACATTAGAAAGTAATTGCAAGACATTCAGGATTTCGAGAAACTTACTTTGATGACTTTTAATGGCAAAATATACTATCTTCCATTGGGCACGAGTTTATTTTGTTAGTAATGCTAATTGTTCAAACAGCCCTAAATGGCTTGAAAAACCTGGCAAACACTCCTCTAATACCTCTAAGCAGATGGACAAATTTCTAATTAAATCTAAATTTATTCTTGATCTCTCCCTTCTTTCAGAAAAAGGCGAGGATGGCGGTGTGCTCTGAACCCTCAATGTCAACCCCCTTCCCCGCGCATCCAGAGTGCTTCTCAAACTTTCCACGGCCAAGGGTCAGCGTCATTAATTTCTAAAAGTCACAGTCAGATTGAGGATAGTACTGGTCTGGAACGTTTGCTTCATCATTTTTAAAATTCACAAAAGGTAGTGCCTCGAAATCGGCAGAGCTGATCATGAGCGATAAGCATTTAATTTTGTATGCTGCCGAGGTCCTGCCTGTTTTTGTTATTGTGGTGCCTTATTATTATGGCGCTGGATAATCATGTTCTTTTTGTGGGTCACCTTCCTTCATTTGCTTTTCTGAAATCTTATGCCTATGTACTCTGAAGTCATTTTGGGATGAGTTTTTTCCATGTCCTTGGACCGCTGACTTGGCTCTCTGTCGTGCTCGGGCCACAGAGACTTTGAAATGTTATCTGTAGGCTCCTCTTCTCTCTCCCTGGTTTCTC
This sequence comes from Callorhinus ursinus, assembly GCF_003265705.2. NCBI lineage: Eukaryota > Metazoa > Chordata > Mammalia > Carnivora > Otariidae > Callorhinus > Callorhinus ursinus. The sequence goes on along the minus strand of NW_027397073.1, from coordinate 2,823,636 downwards.
TGTACCCATTTCCTCTGTGTCACTAGGCACAGCACAGCTTTTCCACTGGGACTCCTGTTCCTTGCCAAGGTTGGGGGTACCGCAGGTGTAACCGCTCTTGGCCTGGTTCTGGGCACATGCTCTCTCTACTCCCTCCACGCTGCCGATGTGCAACCCCCTGGACATGACTGAGTTCTCCTCAGCCCTCTTTGTGACCAGGGGAGCCCCACCTCAGCTCCTGGATGAGGATGGTTTCCTTCCCCATCACCCATGGGGTGTGTCTGTTTCTGTTACCGCACAGGGGCTGGACTTTTGACTGCCTCAGAACACTTCTGGAAGGGAAAATTCCTCCAGACCCACTCATTTCTTTTCTTTTCTTTTTTTCCTTTCTTTCTTTCCTTTCCTTTCTTTTTTGTGGTCTGCAGGCTGTTCATTATATATTTGAACTTGGCTAGATTTTTCTAGATTTGTTTTAAAGATTGTATTTATTTATTTGAGAGAGAGAGCAAGAGAGAGAGATTGAGAGAACAAGTGGGGGAAGGGGCAGGGGTAGAAGCAGATTCCCTGCAGAGCAGGGAGCCGGACATGGGGACTCGATCCCAGGACCCTGGGATCCTGACCTGAGCTGAAGGCAGATGCTTAACCCACTGAGCCACCCAGGTGCCCCTAGATTTTTCAAAAATGTTTTAAGATAGACATGTAAATCAATGGAACAGAACAAAGAATCCAGAAATAGACCCCTCCCTCCACACCTACACTCAACTGATTTTGAAAGCAATGCAAAAGCAATTCAAGGAAGGAGATATTAGCCTTTTCCACAAGTGGTGCTGGAGAAAGTGGGCACCCATGGGCAAAAAAAAAACCCCAAAAAACATCAACTTAAACCTCTCATGTTGTACAAAAATTAATGCAAAATGGATCAGGAATTTAAATGTAAAATAAAACATTTAGAAAAAAAAACAGGAGAAAATCTTTGTAATAGAGGGGCAACCATAAAGTTCTTAGACTTGATACCAAAAGCACAACTTATAAAAGGGAAAAATGGATAAATTGGACTTCATAAAACTTTAAAACTCTTGCTGTGATAGATCCTGTTAAGAGGATGAAGGACAATTTACAGACTTGGAGCACATATTTGCAAGCCACATTGCTGGCAAGGACTAAATATCTACAATATATAAAGAACTCTCAAAACTCAAAAGTTAAAGAACAAAAATCCAATTAGAAAATGAGCAAAAGACAGAGAGAGACATCTCACCTAAAAGGTGATGACAAATAAGCACATGAAAACATGTTCAGCATCAGTAACTGTCGGGGAAATGCAAAATAAAATCACAACAAGATATTATACGCCCATCAGCATGGTTAAAATAAAACAATAATGACAGCATCAAATGCTGATGAGGATGAAGAGAAATGATCACTCAAACTTCGCTGGTGGGCATGTAAAATGGCACAGCCACTTCGGAAAACAATTTGACAGCTTTTTAAAAACTAACCATGCAACTACACCATGACCCAATAATTTCACTCCTGGGCATTTATCCCAGAGAAATGAAAATTCATACTCTCATAAAAACCTGCATGCAAATGTTTATTCCTGTTTTGTTCTTAATAGTCAAGACCTAGAAACAACCTAGACGTCCTTCATTGGTGAATGATTATGCATCCTGGGGTGCGGCCATGGCATGGAACACTACTTAGCCATAAAAAGGAGTACATTATTAGGAGTACAGAAAAAGGAGCCACGAAAAGGATTATTAGGTGGATCTCAAGGGGTTTATGCTGTGTGAAAGAGGCCAATCCCAAAAGGTCACATATTGCACGATTCCCTTTGTATAACATCACTGAAATGACAGCTTTATGGAAATAGAGATCAGAGTGGTGGTTTCTAGGGGTTAGCTATGGAACGGGGGCAGGAAGGAAGTACTTGTCCCCGTGTGGGGTGTCATGAAGATCCTGGTGGGTTTGGAAATATGCTGTCTTGACTGGATCAGTGTCAATATCCTGGTTATGGTGTTTTACTCTAGTTTTGTAAGATGTTAGCATGGGAGAACAGAACATAAAGGATACATGGCTCTCTCTGTCTTCTTTCTTACAACCACAGGTAAATCTACGATTGTCTCAAAATAAAAGGGCTAATTAAAAATATTGTGTCTCCCTGCTGGATTTAAGTGCAATGAAGAATCAAAGTGTGAGCTTACAATGTCGTCTGACTAGAAGTGAACACACTGGTAAAAAATGATGGTAAACCAAAGTGAAGGAAGGCATTCAAAGGCAAGTGTATGACGTGGGTACCATCCGGTTGGCGGTGATGGGGGATAGATGGGCTCCAGGAGAATTACTGCTAAACGGTCTCCTCTCTGCTTCATGACATTGGTGGAACAACAGTGGAGTCCAAAAGCCTCCCTAAATTCTAGAAACACTGATTCATGAACGCTCGCACACACGCAGTCCCGTCCATGCAAAATGTAAAAGTTGCAAAACGAGAAAAGGAAAGGAGAAATAAAGAGAAGCCCCATATGCTGGTTTTTTTTCGAGAGCCTCAGTGCTGAGGAGACGGGGTCCTCCCCTCCCGTCGGGCAGGGTGGGCGGACTTCTCTCCGGACAGATTCTCTTGAGGTCACACGACAGTTTCTGGCCAGTTCCTTTTCACCTCCGAGTTTCTCCCTGTGAATTTTGGCACACTAGCAAAAATCGCCCTTCTTTCTTTTCCTCTCTCTATTTTTAACACAAAGAACAGTATACTTTATCGAGAATCCAAGCAGGCCGTGAAGCATGCTTCTGTTTCACTCTGATTCCAGAGCTCAGCCCCTACCCCTCTTGGCTCTGCTGCCCTGCATACCCTGAATTTACACACTCCGATCAGTTTATCTGAGAAACTCCTACAGCTCCCCGTGCCCTGTGCAGGAAAACCCGCTCCAGTGTCTTCCGTTTTTCTCCTTTCTTCTCCTTCTCCTTCCCTGCTTCTTCCCCTTCCTCTCCCCCTCCCTTCCTCTCCCCCTCCTTTTCCCTGGGAGACGGAGATTTCTTTGTGCTTGGGGTGACTGATTGAATTTTACCTGAGCTAAATTATAGTTGCACATTCTAGTAATTGCAGAGGGCCACACAGAGAAACAAAGCATTGACTGCTGTTGTGCTGGGATTTCCCAGATGTATAATTTCAAATTGATATGAAAAAAAAACCTTGCAACGCATTAATAATAGCATAAAATGTAACTCAGTTGGCCAAGGGTGAGCGGAGGCTTTATTTTCTTAGCTACAAAACAAGCTATGGACCTCAAGTGACTAGCATTTATTGTTCGAATGGGTTTTCTATTGCATACCTTCTGAAACACAAAATAAGAAGAGATTTATACTGAATCCTGTCCCCATTCACAGCGCTCTGCACCATATACCCAGAGAGCACATGTAAAATGTGAAAGCACCGGGTTGTTGGTATTTCTCGCCTCTTTACTCTGTAGTTCAGAAAGCAGAAGGTTTTTCTGTAATTCAAAAGCACCCATCCACATCTCGTGGAAGAAGCAGGTCACCAGGCTATTTCTTTTCTATGGTGGCATTATTCTGTACCCAGTGTCTGACAAATAGCGCTCTTATGATGGAAAAGAAAGAAAAGAAAGGAAAGAAAGAAAGAAAGAAAGAAAGAAAGAAAGAAAGAAAGAAAGAAAGAAAGAAAGAAAGAAAGAAAGAAAGAAAGGAAGGAAGGAAGGAAGGAAGGAAGGAAGGAAGGAAGGAAGGAAGGAAGGAAGGAAGGAAGGAAGAAAACAAGAAAAAGAAAATATGAAGAAAATCATTTAGTTCCCTAAACATCTGAAGGCATGGAGCCATGACAGGTTGTTCTATTTTTGAACTTTATGGACACGTGTGAGTGTGCCTGGCCGTGTGTGTACGGAGCGAAGAGAATGCACATATGTGTTTCTGAACCGGGCACAATGAAAGCGCGCCTAATTGTGTACCCTACTGAAACTCACAGGGTATGTAAATATGGCTAGAGAACGTGCTTACACACCTTCCGTTGCTCTTCGCCACACAACTGCTTTATCCCTTCAGACTGAAGCCCCCTGAGAGTGTCCATGCCAACGGGCTGCCGGCTGAAGACAGTAACTGGTTAGCGGAACAGTGTTGCGGTAGCGTTTCACAAACATCATTTTTCTGGCCCTTTACAACAACCGGGAGCAGCTTTATTTTCTCTATTTCCCAGGGGGTGAACTGGAGACACCTAGAGGATGGGACTTGAAGAAGGGGTGGAGGCTGCGTGGTTCTGGAGACTGGACCCTTCCTCTCCTCCGTGGGCCTGGCGTCTCCACAGTTCAGGGCGGGGGCCAGGCCAGCTTGGTGGTCCCCTTCTGTCCAGGATGTTCTAGAAGATACTGTGCACACTCCTCACCATGACAAGGGTGCTGTCCCTTCAGCATCTGATGGCTTACCCTTTTTTATTTTTATTTATTTTTATTAACTTGATAGAGAGAGGGAGGGAGAGAACAAACACAAGGTGGGGGAGCAGCAGAGGGAGAGGGAGAAGAAGACTCCCCGCTGGGCAGGGAGCCCGACGCGGGGCTCGATCCCAGGACCCCGGGGTCATGATCTGAGCCAAAGGCAGATGCTTAACCGACTGAGCCACCCAGGCTCCCCATGATGGCCTACCCTTAAATGGGGTGGGAAGGATGCATGAAATGGCCCCAGGGTTTGCATGTTGGTGCACGTTTTTCCCCCATGGTTTGCATTCAGGATTGCTCATAAGATCAACAGGCTTGAGGGCCTTTGGCCAAGGAGAGGCCTAGTGTTCTTCATATTTCCAAGGAAAGAAAGAGTGAGCATTTACTTTCATAAAGTTTCAATTCCTTAAGAATGGCGCTGACTTTTCTTTGTGATGAATGTGGTAGCAGATGCTCAGGGAGCTGCTCAGACTGGGGGGCGTGCCCAGGGGATTCCGTGTAAGGACACAGAGGCAGGGTCAGCCAGCCTGGTGGAGGGAAACTCCCTTCCTCTGCCTTGTAGCCTTGGCTGAATGGATGTCCACCTCCCAGGACTGCTGGGAGCTGAGCTCACGTGTCACCTCTTCAGAGATGTCACCTTCCCTGACTGACCCATGGGCAGCGGGCTGCCCTCCCTGGAGCTGTGTACTCTCCAGGGAGCTGGTTACTGTGTGCATTGCTGTCCTCAGCTGAGTGAGATCTCTCAGGGTGGGGGATGACATCATGTCTGCTGAATCCAGCACTGAGGAGAGTCAGACAGACGGCTGACACCCAACAAACACCGGAGAGGATGTGCGGGATCCTTTATAAACTGTAAAAACCCACCTGCTGGTTACCAGCATTTTAGTAACCTCCTGCCATGTGTAGCAGTGGTGGATGTTCTGTGGTGAACAGATGTGGATCTTTGGTGTCGATAAACTTATTGAGTCCTTACTGTTCCTCTAACTATCTGTGTATCATCAGGCCGATTACGTATAGCCTTTTGGACTCTTGGTCTCTTTTCTTCAGATGGTTTCTTCCACAGGTATTTAGGGGATTAAATGACGGGTGTGGCCATTAGTAGAAGCTGGTCCAGAAGAATCAGTTCCTCCCCACCTGAGGCCGAGCAAGGGGTGCCGCTGGAATTCTGTGGCACCTCAAGAAAGGCAATGATCAGCTCTTTGCCGGGATGGTTGGAAGGGTGTTTGGTATCTCATACCTGGAAATCAGGAAAGCAGAATCTCTATGGGCCACAGACCGAATCTTGGTGCGCCCCCCCACATTGGTATGTCGAAATCTGAACCCCCGGGATGGTGATATCAGGAGATTGGGCCTTTGGGAGGTGGTTACTCATGAGGGTGGAGCCCTCATGAATGCGATTCGTGCCTTTATAGAAGAGACCACAGAGGCCTCTCTTGCCCCTCAGCCATGTGAGAAGACTGCGAGCATTCTGTGGCAGGAACCTGACCCCACAGGCACCTTCATCTTGGACTTCCGGTCTCCAGAACTGTGATCAATCAATTTCTGTTATTCATAAGCTACCCTGTCTGGGGTCTTTTGTTACAGCAGCTGGAATGGACTGAGACACCATGTTACTTCCTCAAGAACCACTCTTCACTAACTGAAGCCAGTTCGAAGCTCAGCACATGGCTTGTATGAATGTCACCCTCGTGTTCCTGATCATATGGAGCGAGGCCCCACATGTAGCAACAATAACCCCGTTCTACTGGACAGGTATACCTGTGGTCCTCAAAATGGGCCCAGGGGTGCCCAAGATAATTATAGGGGATCCATGAGGTCAAAACTATTTTAATAATATTGAGATGTAATTCTCTCTTTCTTTCATAAGTGTATTCCCCAGGTTAGTACAGATGACACTGGGACAAGCCAAGAGCAGAAAGAGATGAGAACCTGTCTTCTACTAAGCCAGACTTTAAAAAGATTTGCAGAAATGTAAAGCAATGCCACTCTTCTCACTAATTTTTTGGAAAAAATTAGTTATTTTTCATAAAAAAGCCATAATAATGTATAATGAGTTTTCTACTGTTATTTTTAAATGAATTAATAAATCATGAAATTTTCAGTTTTAATTTCTAATAGGTAAGCATCCATAGTTATAACCCACAGAAACTAAAGTTATTTGGTACTTTCTGTAGTAAGATGTGAAAGTGTCCTAAGAGCAAATCACTGGAGACCTGTGGTTGTAGAAGATTCTAGAAGAACTCCTTGATTACTGTGTGGAGCCGATGGGCTCATCTCTTGTTCCTCTTGCTGAGGTGAAGTCTCTGCTACTGTGGGTGCTCCTTTTACCTGCACCTAAGTTACCAAAGTATGAGGTCCAAGGAGTTGAGGAAGGCTCTAAGGGCCAGCTCACCGCCACAGTCCCAGAGTCCCGCCTTGTCCTGGGATGCCACCAAGGTAGAGAGTGTCCTCAAGGTGACAGTTCCATCTCTGCATCTTCAGGGAGAGACGTGGACCCTACGGCTGACTTTCAGGTTAATGACCTTGCCATTCTGCTCATTCAGATCTCATGTGCCCACAGGATGACAGAGAAAGGCACTTGGTAGCCATGTTGCTATAGATGAACCATGCTTGGGAGCTTAGGTACTGGGCTAAGGACTGAGGGACAGTCACCAAGCTCTGGATGGAATTTTTTCTCCTCCCACCCATTTCCCCTTCCTATTGACCTTAGACCACATTCTTACAATTTCCTGAATTTCTCCAGGATGTGTATTTCCAGGAGGCTCACCTGCACCTCATATAATAGACTGTCTCTGGTGAGAACCCAACGGTCCTCCAGAGATGTTTGATCAGAGCAAGAGTCCTGGCATGTAAGCGTGGCGTGTGTGTGTGTGCATGTGCGTGTGTGTGTCTGTGCCTCTCCCGACGACCCTATTTTCCCAGCAAGCTCTACGTTCATGGTGCTCACGAAGCTGAGGGTCTGGCTCTGAAGCCACCAGCACTCTTTCTCAGGGGAGTGCTGAGGTACATGGTAAGCAATGACTTTACACACTTGGGGTCTCTTGTTATATCCAAGTTGTGAAGGAGGTGAAGTGTACTCCAACTTTATAGTTTGGGGCACTATTTAATTCCCCACTGGGCTTAACTTTTTTTTTTTTAAAGACCTTCCAAGAGAACATTCTTTTCTTTTTTTTTAAAGATTTTTATTTATCTATTGAGAGAGAGAAAATGGTAGAGAGAGAGCATGAGAGGGAGGAAGGTCAGAGGGAGAAGCAGACTCCCTGCTGAGCAGGGAGCCTGATGCAGGACTCGATCCCGGGACTCTAGGATCATGACCTGTGCCTAAGGCAGTCGCTTAACCAACTGAGCCACCCAGGCACCCGAGAACATTCTTTACCTACCATTTCTACCAAATACAAATTTAAGATTTTAAGCTGCATTTAAATTTTTTCCTTAGTTAGAGAATGAAATGAAAGACTATTCCCTCAAAAAAATGGATTTTCAAGCAGGAGTATGGTTTTGGGGGTAGAGGGATTTAATATTTTACTATAATTTGTAGTGAATGAGCTCTCCACGGAAGACTGGCTGGGGGCAGTTAAATGTTATTAGTACTGTCCTTCACCCCCAGATAAAAAGGGGACAGTATTTGACAATAACAGTGCAAACCCACATGTTGTGGGAGGGGCTGCAAAACTAACATTTCTTTAGGACGTGCGTGCGTGTGTGAGACTGGAAGCTATTGGAATGGAAACGACCTATTAAACTCTCCTGTCACCCCCACTTCCTTCCGCTTCCAGGGGACTGTCCCTTTGGTGGAGGCCTTGCTACCGGAGTCTGGCAGCCGGTCACCTGGGTGACCCAGATGCTCTTTTCAATCTCTAATTTCTGTGATTCTAAGCCCGACTTCGTTGTCTAGGGAAGCACTTTCGAAATAACAGTGAGAAAAGTGTTTCAACACCTCTAACAAATTATAACAGTCGGATGCAATTTGGATTAGATAAAATATATATTTATTTTATGGAACAAACATGCAGACAATAAAATTTTGTTTAATGGTAACCATATTATTCAGCGACTCAGTAATGGAATTCAAAACTTTATTATTGGATATTACTTTCGAGGTAACATCGTGGAGCTGATGTAATTCTTCAGTTGTCTTTAGAATATTCCTCTACTCCTAATCATTTGTTCTGATGATTCTAGAAAGCTGCCAACAGCAAGGGTGGCATCGGGGCATTGCACTAAAGCAAAGACGGGTTCTCTAGGTGGGCAGCGGGATGCTGTGATGGCCTGCTCCCTCTGCTGGGCACGGCCAGGCCTGGGGGCGGGCTGGTGCGGGGCCGGGGTCTGTATTCCCATCTGTGACCAGGCAGTTTTCTCCCGGGGTTCTTGGCGCGGGAATACTTGGAGCTAGGGGCTAACACAGACCCTGTCTGCATCATTTAAGAGAGCCAGCTGCAAGTCACAGAGAGTCTGGATGCAGCCTGGCTCCAGGCTTGGACACAGATTCTTCCCATCTCGGATCTTGCTGTTTACACCTCCCGCCATCACATACCACAGTGAAGGTCTTATGCCCTTTTTTAAGAATGAGGAGAACCTTCCCTTCCTTCGCAAGTCTTACTGGCCAGAACTGTGCTTCTTGCCCGTGCCCAGAGCAATCACTCAGCTTGGACCAATTAGCACACAGTGTGTGTTATTTCCCCCGAAGGACGGGCCCCCTACGGAACGGTGGACCAAGTGCTTCCATAGGAAGGAGGGAAGATGAGGCCTGAGCGGCCTGGGGCATGGCTACCGAGTAAGTTATCTGTCACCGCGTCAAACACAGACAACTGACCTGCTTCCATAGGGGAGCTAAGAAGGATGCAGGAGCTAGGTTTTCCTAAAAGTGGGGTGTGACGGGACCAAGGCAAGTATAAAACAGGGCGATTGGAAATTCAGACAGGGAGAATGCTCGTAAAGAGATTGCAAGAGGCCGTATTTCCATTTTAGTTTCAAGACCATTTTGTTGGTCATTTACTTTAACAGGATCATAAAGCCGCAGTATCCACTTTCTCTTGCGAGGTTTTTGGTCTCTCCTGCTTGGGGGAGGTCGGGAACCGGAGGCAGCCTGGCCCGCTCACTAGGCGTGTCCACGTGACAGCTGTGAGTGAATGTTGGTGGTGCCTTAAGAGAAAAATAAACACCAAACGACCACACGGTACTGAAAAAGCAATCTCTGTGTCCTTGAGATACTCGAGTCAGGGTAAGAGGAAGGCCCATCTGTTGCCTCTGCTGGGGTCTTGGTGCTGAAAGCCTGGGTGGACCAGTCCACAAATGGTGTTTTGTAGTCTATTTGATACATTTTTGTATTTGCATGCACAAAATTTCCAAGGAGTCTGGATCTTCCTTTTGTCCCCCGCCATTCAGATCAGCCTGCATTTCCCGGGAGTTTACGCGCCGTGTAGAGGGCACAAGGCTCTCTCGAGAGCTGCGTTTCATCATAAACACCCACACTCGGGTGGCTCCATGACCATCAGCAGTCACAGCGTTTCGCTGGATGGCCTATGCCAAAGTGGCTTCTGTTAGGAGTTAAAACACAAATACACAGATTTTCTACTTTTTCCCCAGTGAGACAATAGTGACAATTTCCATAGTAAAGGTTTGGGAAGCATCTAAGGCTGAAAAGCCTTATTAAATACAATGTTCTTGGTTAGACAGGTTTCTACGGTGCGTGCAGGTGAGTCACGTGCCTCGTCGTGGAAAACGCTGGTGTCCTAAAAGCAATTCTCAGATCCCTGTCCAATCTTTGGGACCCCAGAAATTCGAACCGCCTTGCTGACTTGTTCTTTCAGAAGGGAGAACACAAAAAAAGAAGGGAACCAGCACGTGATGTGGGTGACAGTTGCAACCTAGCTCCTCGACGGGTGAGGTTGCTAAAAAAAAATATGGGGGTGGGGGCTGTTTATCTGGGGCGCTAATTAAACAGATCTATTGAATTGGGCTTTAATAATTAGCAAGAGGAGAAAGGTCTGGGATGATCTGTTCCAAACATACAGATTAATTACATTGAATACATAAATTCTCATAGATATCGTTTCTGTTTCCAGACATGGGACGTTACTCTTTATGATTTTTATGGCTCAGAACTCCTGGGGTTGTAACAAACGTTCTCAAAGCCGTGCTTTCATAAGGAAGTGGCTGGGTGGGCGACGGGCTGTCCTGGGCCTCTGGGGTCTCCTGCGCGCCGCACACCTGTGGGCTGCAGCGGGGGGACCCCTCCCCGCCCCGTCCCAGGGAGCTCCTCTCCTCTCTGCACACCACGCGGCACGACCACGGGGATCTCAGGGAGAATGGGCAAGTCAGAGGCACACAGACTCGCGAGTCCATAAAAAAGGTAATGGCCTCCTTTCAATAATTACACACCTATAAAAAATAATAAAGAAGATACAGGGCCAAAATTTTATGGCATTTATGCTAATATGCTTCTGAGACTCGGGGGGAGAAGGTGCTACTGGAGCGCGGGCTTGTTGCTGGGGAGGGTGACGCTGGCTCTGCCATTCAGGATGCTCCTGTGTGTGTGGACCACCTGGGCCATGGCTCCTCGTCCTCAATCTGTGTTCTACTCAGCTCCCTACCGAATTCTTCAGGCTCTAGAATGTCCCAACCGTTGCAGCAATGTGGCTAAATTAAGTTTTCCAATAGTAAATTGTTACAGATATTCTTGGGTGGGATTTTGAAAGAACAAAACGCTGCCGGCCTCCGATGGACTCGCAGATTTCGCTCTCTGCCTTGCGACGAGGCCCCGTGCTGCTTCTCTCGACTGTGCAGGGGAGGAAGGGGGCCCCCCGGGACATTGGGACCGCCCTGCCTGCTGTCCGGACGTAGGACTCTGTGAACGCAGAGTGCCACGGGCTTGTCCTGGAGCTTCCTGAGGGGCAGCGGCCTGTGTGGTGTCAACGCAAAGCCAAGATGACCCGATCCAACTTCATGCTTCTTCCACAGCCAACACCTTCCCAATCACTAATGCAAGGGGCTCCCGGGACTGGTGTAGCTGAGGCTGACAGCATGCGAATGGCATACCTTTGGCTTTAATGCCATGTAAACCCACATCCTTGTAGGTTTTGTGGCCACATTTAAAACCGATCCAAGTTTCTAAAGAGAGGCCTCCAAATTCCTACTTCAGTCATGAAAAATGATGGCGCATAAATGGTGCGGACTAGTGGTTTTCTTCCCTTCTGCATGTGTGATCTTCGGCAGCCTGGACAAGTGCCTCTTTGGCAGCAATCCCGAAGACAGTCACCTCACCCCGCGGGTCGTGCCTGCTGGGAGCCCTGCCCATCAGGCGCCCAGCCTCTTTTGAGGTCTGAACCAATTTAGCCCTGGAAAAACACAGTGCCGTGAAAACACAACAATCCTCCACAAAATCTTTGACTTAGTAAGTGAAAGTTTACAAGTAAAAAATGGAAATGCTTCTCCAAAGGGAGCAGGGCATGCAGGTGCTGAGGGCTGGGAGCAGGACCAGCCTGGTCTTCCTGCTCCCACACTGCCTCCAGCTGGAGTCCCACCAGGACGACTGCCCTTCAGCCACTGGGAGATGGGAGTGGGGAGGAAACTCACTCGGAACCTTTGCTACCAGAGCGCAGGATCGGTTAGTGCACCACAATATACACATTCATAATGCGGCAGTTCTAGGAGCCTGGGTAGGCATAAGGGACTGGTGAGAAAAAAAAAAAAAAAAGTTGATTTATGATGATCTCAAAAACATGGTCTCAAAGATGTATTCTGCAGCTCCGAGACCTCAGGTTTAAGCTCTATTAATTTTACAGACTGTCTGGGATTACCCATCTGTTTAAAGGTTAACTGTCTTCACACTTATGAAATGGGTATTTCTGTTTTGGTTCTTACTTTGTTCCCGTTAATGATTTATAAAATACAAAATGCAAAGCCAGTGAAATCGCTTTAAATCTTCAGTATGAGACACCTACCTGACCAAGTTTTTGAGAGACACAAAGTATTATTCAAGTCCTTCCCAGTGACAGCTTGGAAATTCTTCTGCTCTACAAGTCTCATTTTGAATCAAGAGAAAGGAAAACTTCCACCCTACAAAATCTCGCATCTTAGAAAGGAAAACCCATTTGGGTGAATATTGTATCGTGTATGTATGTGGGTGTTGGGAGTTTATTCCTGGATTCCCCCTTACGACATTTTTTTCTACGTAGAATATTACCCAAATATATGCCTTTCAATATCGGAACATTATTATCTTCTCGTGTGCAGTTCTGTTACATTTCTGGGGTTTTATTTCCTCATATAAAAGAACACATAATTTTCCTCCCTTGATAGTTTTGGAAGTATGACAACTTGCTTTGCAAATCTGGTTTTGAAGTTTCCATGCTAAAAATTCTGTGACCTCAGACAATTTATTAGTCACTTGCTTAGCTTTGGTTCTATTGTTAATAGGATCAACTCAGGGAGGCAAGTCCTTGTATTTCCTTGGGTACAAAGAACTCCCTTGATGTGGAACGATGGCACCACACCTCCATTGCCCCTCAGCTCCACAGCGCACAGGAGCCCTGCAGTGGCGATGGGGTCCTGGCGAGCCTAGGCTGGAGGAGGAGCCCTCCACCTTCTCTGCTATCTCTGGTTGGGTTGCTAAGCTTCTGCCAGACACTTGGCCACAGATTAGGGTTACCATGGTTACCTAAGAGTAGCCCCATGGGGTAGACTAAACTCTAGCTCTGTGCTTTAATCCAAACTTTTGATTGCATAATCTCATCAGGAAGTTTCTTGAGCACTTCCCTCTTCATATGCATGTTTATTATTCTATAAAATAATATACATATTAATATTTTCAATGTATTGTAAAGCCCACATAAAATAGAAATTGAAGGGTGGGGGAAGTAAAAAAAAACCTTTAAGCTATTTCTTTTTTAAAATTTATTAATTGTACAAGCCTATGTTTGCTTTCAGTTTGTAGAGGTTTGCTTTCATGTTCTTGATGCTTAGCTATAAAATGTCTTGTTAATTATAATGGCCTCTTATTATCATTGACTAATATTTCAGCGTACAGAATGAACTGAAGGAAGGGCCTGCCATTGCCACTGGAACATTGGTTATATTGTTTGATGTTTTTGTTTTGTGATTTGGCTGAGTGGAGAGGGGTCCCTCTGGTTTCTTGCTGTTAGTCTCTGCGGTATGAGTACCATCTTCAAGTCCCCTGTTCTTTTTACGAATCTTTCTGAAGCCACCTGCCCATTTGGTGAGGGTAAATTTGGTTAGAACTACACAAGAAATCTGTAAACCCACTTCGTTCGTCACAGTTAAACTGTGCCATGTGACAATTTACTATACAAATTCCCAATGGGTTCTCTTGCTGGGGGTGTGTTCATTCCACTTGGTGATCACTGTTTCAGCCAAGGAACCAAACACTCTCAAGCAGAATTTAAATACCGGCAGAAAGTTTTCACTGATTACTAAGCACAATGGCTGGTGTCCTGATGTCCAGGTTGGGAAATGGGCTCCACCACTTATTGGCATGCTGACCTGGAGCAAGTTAAAAACCGCTGTGTACCTCAGTTTTTTCCTCTGTAGAATGGGGTGATAGTAGTTATCTCTTAAGATTCATGAGGATTGAATGAGTTGAAGCATCTAAAACAAAGTCTGTCAGGGAGTATGTGTTAAAAATCGCTAGCTACTTTGACCATCATCTTCATTATTACTATCGTCTTAATACTGATCAGTATTATTTTTGAACTTGAATCCTAAAGGACTGTGGCAAATAAGGAAGAGTAAGGCATGAGCCATAGAAATGCCATTTAAAGTCAGGACTCGGTTTGAACTCATTTGAGGGTTCGGGGCACAAACACAAATAGTTTTTTTTTTTTTTTTAAGATTTTATTTATTTATTTGAGAGAGAGAGAATGAGAGACAGAGAGCACGAGAGGGAAGAGGGTCAGAGGGAGAAGCAGACTCCCCGCTGAGCAGGAAGCCCGATGTGGGACTCGATCCCGGGACTCCAGGATCATGACCCGAGCCGAAGGCAGTCGCTTAACCAACTGAGCCACCCAGGCGCCCCCGAACACAAATAGTTTCAAACTAATTATACAAGCATTGCGCTAGCTGTGGGTCCCTCCTTCTCTTCCCTTCCTCTCGTCTCTGCCCGGCACTTAACCGGCCTGGAGTGGTGGTTCAGTCCAGCCCAGGGGGAAGAGGTTTCCCGATCGCCCGTGCTAAATACTGTCCTCCAGAAAGACTTGTACTCCTCGTGTGCAACCTTGATGCTCTAACCGTCATTTATTCATCTTTAAAACTCAGTAAGAGGAGGCTAATAGTAAAAACAAAAACAAAACTCAAAAAAATAAAATAAAAGGCAGGGTAATTTTCGATTAACTGTACTGACAACAGAAAATGCCATTCTGACTTAACTTGCTGGTTTAGCGGTGGCCTGGTGGCGAGCCTAGCTGGAGGCGTGGTGATTAGGATCACCCTGTCTGAAGGGCTCAGACTTCTTTAGACAACAGAGGCTGGTGATTACTTTTGTGTCTTCTCTGTCTTTCTCCCGCTCTGTTCTTTAAAAGTTGCCTTCTGCAAATGTTCTCCAGCTGTTGAGAAATTGTTTTTCATCTGGAGCCTGCAATTGTTTTTAAGAGATTGATTCAAATGCATAAGGAGTCCCAGGGACCAGTATTTGCATTTAAACAATAATTATTGGATGCTAAAACTGTGGCTACATGAGGCAAGAATTTCTAATTATCCTCTATTATTTGGGCCCCAACTTTTTCCCAGCTCTCTTGCATCCACACAAGCTGCTGAGCACGGCATCTCTGCGCACAACAGAGGAGACAGGCATGGTATGTCAGGCTTCGCAGGCACACTGCCGGGGTGCTCAGGATGCCCCCGGATTGACCCTAAATTTGTTTTGGTTCATTCAAGATTCCAAGGACAGAGGTCCACCTCAAAGCACCGAGGAATGGTGACCTAACCTCTGGTGTCCCTTTGCCTTTAAGGGAACTGAGCTGGGGGAGCAGCGTCCTGAGGCTGGTTATGGCAGTGGGGATGGGAGGGGGGCTCGGTCTGGACGATCAGTCTGCTGACCTTCCTGGTGACCCCAGGGCACAGGTGAGAGGCCTGAGTGAGGCTTTAGGGACTGAAGGGATCATTCAAAAGGGTCAATCTTTGACTGTGGGTTGTTTCTGGGATTCAGTACACATGGCTATAATTAGAATGATATAAAAATGAAATATGAATCAATAGTACAATAGCCATATAAACAAAGATAAAATACCAATTGCCTATGAAGGTAAAATAAAAACAATCTGAAGGTGGTCTTTCTACATAATAAAAGCTGAGCACCATGATGGTTTCCTCTTCTCTCTTTTGTGTGCATCTTCTTCAGAACCGGCCTTTAGGCCTTTTGGATGGCACCTTAGCAGAAAGTTGATGCCTGCAGGGCTCTAGGGGTCAGAGCGCCTCCCCAACTCCGGGCGGACCCCCGTGCCCGTGTGTGGGGTGGGGGAGAGGCAGTGCCCCAGGCGGCTTTACCCCAGTCACCGAATCAACGCACGCGGAGAAAGCTGAATCAGTACTGCCAGTGATGATGGGACAAACGCAGGTCAGGCGCAGGCCAGGGGACGAGCCAGCCCTTGGCACAGATGTGCAAACGGTCCTTCGGGAGCGGGAGGGACGTCTGACGGCTGGTGGTGGAATCCGGGTGCGAGCTGCTGCTTTGGGTGCTCTCCTCGTGTTTGCCCTGTGAGTGAAGGGGGCCAGAGGCAGAGGGGGAAGGAGGAAGGTGGCTGAGAAGGTCAGGTGTGGTCACCAGCCACCCAGGGCCCTGCCGTTCTTATCCTCCCTGGGCTCCCACCTGTGCCAGAGCTCCCTGAGCACGGTGCAGGCCAGCATGCTCCTCCTCCGCTGTGCGGGATCCCGTGGGGAGCCGTATCTGTTTTACAGGAGGGCTGGGGTGGGGCAGGTGCCCACTAGGGCAGAGGATCTAAGCTCTCAGCGAAAGAATGAAGAGATTGTCTTTATTCCCAGTCCACTGCAATCTCTACCTTTGGGTCTGAAAGTGCATTCTGGTATGTCTCTGCAGGTGCACCACCCCCGGGCCCCATCACCTCCCTCCAGTGCTTACCTGGGCCTCGGGGTGGGGAGGGGGCCCAGGTTGCACGTCTACGGGGCTACCATCTTCACAGCTGCTTCATGTCAACAGAACAACACCAGCACATTTGCTGCCAAGAGGCCAAAATGCAAAGTACTTGCTGGAATGGAACGCGGACGGTGTACTAGGTTCTTACCCTTACCTGAGGAAACCATTTTACTCCCTGGACTCCGTGATCCTGTTTTCCCTTTATTTCTTGCTCCCACACTCTCTGTTATCGCAGCTCTATTTTCAGGGGCTAAGCATGTAAAAATTATTATCAAAAAGGCAGTAATGTATCCTGCCTGAGGAAAGGTAAAAGGTCGTGAAAGCAAAGAGTTGGCATGCAGAAAGCGGGTTTATCTGGTTCAGGTGTGGCACCCTCTTAGACTCTGCCCTCATCTGCAAATGAGTAGTACCACCGGGGAGACTCACTCCTAGGAAAGATGGGGTCTTCTTTAATTTGCTCAAGATCAAGAGTCTCTGCCCCTCATTGTAAAGATGCTTGAAATCCAGGGACTAAACGGGGCTGGAAATAAAGGAAATAAACCGTTCACCAAAAAGGTGTCCTCTTTTCACAGCTAAGTTGATATTAGCAAAGGACAAATGTCACCTATGTAAGAAAATCAGAACCAAGTTCGATTGTTCTATCCCACTGGGGAAAATCACAATTGTTTAGTTTCCAAAACAAGTGTATATGAAGAATGCATTGGCAGGGCTCACTAAAAGATTGCTTATGATTTTCAGAGGGCAGCCTAGCCAAGTGATCATTACGAAAGATTTATAATGCAGCTTTCATTTATGCGAGATCTGTCATATTGCAATTGTGCCTGTGATTAGTTATTACAACACCTAGCAAAAGGACGCCCAACAAACTGAGATGAAGGTAGCTTAGGCAGCTTTTCCAGAGCCATATTCCAAAAAAACAAATGAAAAAGATTTGATTTTCGTTCCCAATCTCCCCACCTGGCCCCGAGAATTGCACGGTCTCCCCCCGCCCTTCCTGGCTGGCATGCCGGGGAAGCACTGAGAAGTGGCATCTGCTGCATTCCAGAATTCAAAATTCTTATGCAACCCTTAAAATATTTCCATTTGCTTTTAAAATAAGAAAACTCTAAAAAACATGGCCCAGTTCCCTTTTAAATTTCTCTACAAGTAAGAGAGGTGCTAAGATTTTCAAACTCTTTTTAACCCAATTCTGGAAAGCATGGAGGGATTTTTTTTTTTTCTCCCTAACCTGCTGAGAGTTATTTAGTGGAGGATTTGTACATAGTTGTTTTCATTTTTGAAAAAAAATATAAGGTGAGATTTTGGTTAGTTTTGTTTTGCTTGTGTTTTTGTCGATTTTTCAGCAATAAGCACATGCACGTTTGTAACAAGGAACACAAGTTTGTTTTTAAAATCAAAACAAAAAATGTGCTGCAGAATGTTAGGGGTGATGGGTAACAGGTGAATATTTGGAAATGGTCTCCTTCTGGAGGACCAGGTCCTCGTCACCCCAAGCAAAACTGCTCGTTCAAGACGTTCAGGGCAGGAGCCTGTAGCATCTATTTCCAGCCTGTCTTTCCAGTGTCACATCTGTGTTGTGTCACTTACACAGAGAGGACTCGGACAGTAACCCAGGATGCTCATGCGAACAGGTGAAGGGCTTTGGGTTCTTCACAACGAGACCAACATGACCTCACAGGCTGCAGCTCAGGAAGACCCACTCACTGACTGTCTAAAATGCCTCTTGTAGGAACTTTAAACCAATACAAGAGTAGAGAGAAGAGCATAGTAAAACCCGTGTCCCCACCACCCAGTTCTGACAACCACCCACTCTTGCCAAACTGCTCCCTCTGACCGTGGGCTTTTTAAAAACAAATCTCAGACATCACAGTATTTCTTCTGTAAGACACTTCAGTATTTTTCTGTAAGGACTCTTAAATACAAAAACAACAACAAAAGTAAGCACAATATCATTATCTCAACTCAAACTTAACAATAGTTTCTTAAGTTCACTGAATTTCCAGTGTTCTCTTTGTTTTATGTGTATCTCATTTTCTTTCTTCAGATCTGAGTTCAAACAAGGTCCATACAAAAGTATTTGCTTCATCTACATCTTAAGAAGCTTAACCTATAGACTTACCTTTCTCTGTTCCTGGTTATTAATTCGTTGAGGAAATGGAGCACTTGTCTTATGGAATTTCCCACCTTGTGGATTTCACTGATTGCATCCCCTCGTGTTGTTTACACATGTTCTTCTCTCCCTGAGTCTCCTATTAACTAGTAGTTTTATCTAGATCACTTGTAAATTTTTTTTGGAAGAATAATTCACAGCCCACTGGCATTGGCTATAAAAGATCTATACTTACGAAGACTTTGAAACTATTTCAAAACACTCCAGTGCTGATTATTTCAAACATGATACTTTCATGCATTTTGATAGTGCTCAAAAAATGGGGGAAGTATTATGTGGGTGATCTTTCCACCGGGCAGTGGAATCCTACTTGAAGATATTTACTTTTACTCTCTGAATGCCAGGATAAACCCTGACATTCAGGGTTTGACAGAGGTCAAAGGAGTCCTCAAGAAACTAATGTAGAACATTATAGAACTAATACATATAGAACTCTATATAGAATATATCAAACCATAGAACTAACAGAAAACTACTATAGAAACTCCTGATAGGCCCTTTTCAGAATTTCAGAGGAGGTGACAAATTCCTGCTTTGCTCTGGGAGGGGCAGGGCATGCATTGTTTTTCCCATTAGCAATGGAGAAGACTCATGATATGGTCCCCAGTGAAAGGATGTGGTCAAGATGGAAATAGGCATGGCAGGTTTGGACGATGTGGACACAGTTTGTATACATTTTTACAAAATGATGTATTAGTTGAGCTGTCGTTTAAGGAACCCTATACAAGACATTTTGATTTTTACCATACCATCCATTGGTTCACCCAAAAGAAGGGAGACAGCCCGATCTGCCTAACTGCCACCCAGCGGGCTCGGGCTGTGCCCCTGGCTTACCACCTGACTGGCCACAGGCCTGGTAATGAGATGCAATGAATGGACATGTAAATAGCTGTGCTAAATGCAAACTTGAGACAGTGGTCCACCCAGAGGCATTTGCCTCCACACACTGATTGCCTTGGAGAAATTGTTTCGATCAGACCATAGAATGTTTGACTGCCAATCACTCCATCAACAGTGTACCTGTGAGCACACCTTCCAGCTGGACAAGGGGGCTGATGAGGCCCCCAGCCTCCAGCTCTGCACTGCACGCTCTCGAACATCTGAGAGAAGGAAAGAACATTATTTAAAGCATAAACAGTTTGGCGCCAAGACAACAAGAGGAACTGAAATGAAGGCCCTCCTGAGAGGGGGCTTCTGCTCACGAACGTTGGTCCCAGGATGGTGCTCACCCAGCCAGGAATGGAGTGAGGCTTCTGGAGTGTTGGGTTGTGAACACACCGTCCAAATTTGCCACTGGAGTGTATTTTCAGTTGTTTGATGAGTTGGAGGTGGACTGTGAAGGGCGTGGGCACCCCAGGTCTCTGTGCAGAGATGCTTCAGTGCATCTCCCATTTTGCTGGGCCTGTTGTGCATGGAGGTAGATGCTGAAATGCAAAAGCTGAGTGTCCAGAGACTATTGTTACCATGATTGATCTTCCCGACCACACTGGCTGACTCAGGGTGCATCCTGACGAAGCTCCTCCATGTTAGACTTGCCATATGTTCATCTGTGTGAACAGATCCAATGGGTTCAGAAGTAGAAGGTAGGAAGAGGAATATTTTGTCCTCCTGGACACTTTTACCTTCTGGGCTAAAGTGATTTGCTTCTCCTCCACAGACGATGCTGCCTAGCACTTGGAACTACTTTAATTAATCTTTTTGGGGAAGAAGGTGTTTTGAAAATGTGGCAGGCGCTCATGAGATAGATAATGGATTGATGGTGAGCGCATAAGGGGGCCCAGCAGCGTGCTCGTGGCTGGTGAGGAGGGGGTGTTGAACATAATTCGGGGGAAGATCCAGCCCTCCAGGACAAAAAATGAAAGAGGCATTTAATTGGAACACTTAGCAATCACAAAACCAAGACAGAGGTTAAATTGTTTTGAGCAAGAGAAATTAATACATTAAAGGTTACATTTCCAACTGTGAGGCTGTGAGCTGGGCTCTTCAGTGGTGTCAGAATTACATAAGGCAGGAGAAATGCCTCTGAAATGATTGTGGAATCATTAACAAAAGGCAAGGCAGAGTAAGACACTTCCCAGCAGGAGGGTACGAAGAAGAATAAAGACATGGAGAGAGCTCATTAAGAATGAATTGCAGACCATAAACATTTGAAACCACTAAGTGTGGAGTTCTATCTGTTATCTAATGACTCAGAAATTATAAAACTAGCAATGACTTTCAGAAAAGGGGTTGACTTTGCAGGAGGTTGTTTGCCATTACACACGTAAAAAGGTATTTTTCTCGGTCGGGGAAAAAATCTCTCATCTTTGTAAATCAGCACAATTTAAGCAACTTCAGCTATCCTTGACAGATTTTTCTTCTGTATAATTACATATTGTCTCAGATTTAGTTATGAGGATATTGAGATGAACGTGCTGGGAGGGGAAGCCATGGGGGGGGCGGGGAGGAGGAGCAGGGAGAGACAGAAGTCCACACCTTGCCATCGAACTGCAAATTGACTCACCACTTTGTCTTCAGAAGGATCTAGAAAGCTACACCGAGAAAGCCTTGCCAGTAAATCCTCCAGAGTGGACTCATGCTTTGTTTTGATTGAGGGAGATTCCATTTGTGTTGCTGTTAATTGCATGGTTTGTTAGACAAAGAGTCGGGCTAAATGAAATGAGATAATCCATCCGTGGAACTCACTCTCCCATCCCCCTTGCACACACTCCTTTAGGCAAGAAAAAGGGACACTTGGAACTTGAATGATTTAAGACTCCATACTCTGGCCATGTGCGAACTCTTTAATCTTCCAGAGAATTTGGTACCACACTTCCAACTGCCCTTTATTTTGCGATTAACCCAAGTTAAAAATGCCAGAAAAGCATCAAACCACATGACGGGGCGTCACACCCGGGTCTCTAAAGTGCCTCTCGGGAAAAGAGATGAAGCTCCTGTAATGTGCTGTCCTTCCGGAAAGAGCAGAGTTCAGAGCTGCTGTGGGATGCCCTGAAGGAGAGAACAAGACTGTCCTAATGGCTTTTAGAAGCCAAGGCTTTCCCTGGGCAACGCGCTGTCCAGTGGGCTCTAGTATTCCACTGCTCCATTCGCAGACAGCTCTTTGTGAAAGTTAGCACCGTCTCAACCTCCCTGGGCCCCACAAGAAATGGCGGAAGTTGACAAAGCCTGTTTGAGCCTTTCCAAATGCCTCGTGATCTGTTGCTGCCATTAATCCTTCCTCGTGCATAGCAGGGTGGGGCCAGCTTTCTCATCCTGCCCCAGCAACCAGTTAGAGGGACAGTATTAAAGTGAACCACAAGATATCTGAATAACTACTGGTATTAAGACAAATTCACAAGTGAAGATGTTCATCACAAAACTTGGTAACCAAGGACCTTGGGGGCCTCCTTGATGAAAGCTACTCATCTGTCTTCCAACCCTACAGTTC
This sequence comes from Callorhinus ursinus, assembly GCF_003265705.2. Taxonomy (NCBI): domain Eukaryota; kingdom Metazoa; phylum Chordata; class Mammalia; order Carnivora; family Otariidae; genus Callorhinus; species Callorhinus ursinus. The sequence continues at coordinate 2,801,518 of NW_027397073.1, read as the reverse complement.
TAAGATGCAACATTCTCCAGGTGCTGGACATTTCCCAGATGAATGGAAGCTCCATTCTGTCGCCGCCCTTGCCATCGGACTGCTACTGCCTGCGGTTGGCAACATCCTGAAGAGACAAGTGGTCTTTTCCGTTGCCTGGTGGTCTTTTCCAGTGAGCTTCTAAGTGAGGGCACCTTGTAGTATTATGCTCAATATACTCAGTGACTTACTGGGGTTCAAGAAGATTATATATATAATGTATACCTATAACATAGGCATTATGTGTGTGTATATATATTTTTTCTTTTTTTTTTTAAGAAGAAAGTTAGCTTTATGAGCATCTTTCCAGGTTGACATTGGTGCCTTCTATTTTCAGTGTGTTAGATACTCAATCACATGTGTCTCACAGCCGTTGAGGTAGGTTGAGGGTAGGAGGGGACTTTATGAAGCAGAAGGCAAATTGACAATGGCGTTCAGAGTATTGAAGTGTATGTATGCCCAGTTAAATGGCTCTACAAATCATATTTTCTAGTTTTAACCAAATCTACCGTTGCAAAATGGACACATGACTTATTAAGAGTCTCAAAAAGCAACTTCAGGTTAAAGGTAATGCTAACAATGCAATAACAAGCCACCAACCAGAATCTCTAACTTTGACATTTCCACTTTTGATAGGAGTGCTGTCTCTGCCACAATAAAGGTCTAATCTGACAAAAAGTTGACCCAAAATTCTAAAGTGGCCAAGAGTACAATTGGAAATATGTATTCATAACCACTGTCCTTAAGGGTGAAGAAGGTCAACTCAAGTGTTCCTTATATATATTATACCTTTGTGAGTTATCATTTCCAACAATGGTAACACTATAATGAAGTACACGTTATATATTAAGAAGAACCTGAATTTTGAATGGTTCTTTAAATTGTATCGCAGTGACTTAAATCAGCAGTCCTCAAATTTTTGGTCCCAAGACACCTTTACACTCTTAAAATTTATTGGTGGCCTTAAAGTGCTTCTTTTTATGTGGGATAGATCTACTGGTATTTAGAAATGAAAACTAAGAAAATTAGAAATATTTCTTTATTAATTCATTTAAACACATCAATAGACAAATTGCTGTTTATTTTATGCTAACATAAGTAACATATTTTTGATAAAATAACTATATTTTCCAAAGCAAAAAAATAGTGAGGAGAGTGGCATTGCTTACACTTTTGCAAATTATCTTCAGTGTATGGTTTAATCCATATCTGGATTTTGGTATCTGCTTCTGCATTTAATCCATTGTGATATATTGCTTTTGTTAGCCTTATACAGCTATGTAGATGGAAAAGGGAGAAATATTTTAATAGTCTTTTTGGATAATTGTGTATATTCTTCTCTGATACTATACCAAAATTCAATTTGTGGATACTTCTTAAAAGTTAATAGTAATATGGAATCTGAAACCACACCAATGAACTTTTGTACTAATATTAAAACCCACTGGTCCTTCTTGCACTTTGAATGTATTTTTTTACTCATGCATGATTTTATAACACTTTGCAGTGGTTTGAATGTATTGGTCCATTAAGCTATGCAGATCTTCCAAATGTTGACACATTTCATTATACACAACAAAATATCACATTTGTTAATATTACCCAATGTCATCAGCAAAGTCTTCGAGTTTTGGGAGGCAGTCAAGCTCTTGGTGATAGACAATGTTTTTCAAAATTCTAATTTTCACTTGAAAGATTGAATTTTATCCTTGGCAACAAATACCGTCAGTTGTTTTCCTTATAGTTACAGCCTGACTCGATTTGTTTTGAGAAAGTATCTGCCAAATACCCAAGTGTGAATAACCATAGCTTGTCTGTCAGTCATTCTCTGAGGAAAGATGGTATCCTGCGAACAAAGTGGCTAGTTCAGCTCTCAGATCCAAACACCGCACCCCTTCAGCATGCAGCTCAAGCGCTTCATATGCAATCTACACTTCTTGACTCAGAATACGAAAAAGATATATATTTGAGGGTTAGCATTTAATAAAATAATAATTCTATTGATTTCACCAAGGAAGTGAAATCGGATTTTTTTTTTTTGGAAGGCGGATTTGTGGCAGTGAAAAGTATAGTGACTACTGTGTAGTGTCTAAGTGCCCACAATTCTGCTCACTATTGACTGTGGACCATCAGAGCAAAGATCAGCCCAGTGGCAAATAACGCCCAGAAGTAGACCGTAATAATTTTGGCCTCATGAACAGACTGAACAGGTCTTGGGGACCCCAAGTGACAATGAGATAAATGCTAATTTAAAGCAAAATTTTCAGAGATGATGAATATTCAATCATATTGCTTAAAATAAGAAAATTAATAGAAATCAGTTAATTTGAAAGTTGAACCATTAGTAAATAATTTAAAATAGTATTTATGGAATCTTATTTTAATATCTATTTCTTATAGATTATAATAGACACAATACCAGTATAGCAGTAGTTTTATAATTTATAAATAAATAATTATACCTATATAAGGTCTGTGTGCACAACCTTTTATTTTCCCCCCTGGAAGGTGTTCATAAGCAAATAATCTGGAGCTCACAGCTTTGGTCCTAGAAGAGATCCTGTGTATGCCAATCCTACAAGGAACCTCTAGGAACCTTTTATTCTTCGATAGCCTTATGGTGAAGGGAGGGCTTGGGATCAGTGAAGGGGGAATAAAACATCCCATAGGGAATGGAAGGGCACTAATTGAGCCACTTGGAAAGCAGCATTGGGCCAGGAATAGAACATTTCCCCAAGGCTGGAGACCCTCCCCTCCACATCCGGTCATTTACAAAGTCCCCTAGACCTCACTTCCTTAACAACTCTGGATCCTTCCACTTGACCTGTCTCCACCATCTTGGTTCAGGCCTCTTTCCTTCCCACGTCTGCATGCCTGTGCCCTCCTTCATGCCACGAGCATAGACTTTCCAAAACTGGGACACTCACTTCTCCTTGAAAAGCCTTTGGTGTTCCTGTTCCTCTACCTTCAGGGTAGAGCTCCAGTTCCTTAGGACGGAGCTCGTGCCTATGTCTGGACTGCCGCTTTCCCTCTTGGGCCTCATCTCTCCCCACCACCTCTTTCCCCAGAAGTGAAACTCTGTTTTGCACATGTTGTTTCCTCTTCTAGGAATGCTCTTCCCCCACCAACCTCCTGCCCTCTACCTTGTCCTTTTGCTTTGCACCCACTCCCCAATCCCTGATCTGGGTTAAACCTTCAAGAATCAGACCAAGTTTCATTTCCTTTTGGAAGATCTTTCTTATGTAATTTTGGTTTCAAACGCTCATTCTACCACTTAATGTCTTTAGACTGTAGCTGCATTATTTACCCTTTCTGGGTCTCTGAATTTCACTGTCACCTATAAAAGGCTGATGTCATTGCTTACCATGAGCATTAAGTGAGATCAATATACGGAAAGTGTCTAGGATGGTACTAGACTCGAGTAGACTAGTGTTAAAGTAATAACTAATAATAGTATCTCTCTTGCCATCTGAATATCCCCTTCAACCTTTTAACACTATGCTGCAAATGCACATTTACATTCCTTTGTCACGATCTTCCTGTCATCAGGGGCTGCCTCTAGTTCCCTCTCATGTCCCTAATGTCTGACACCATGCTAGCATACTGCAACTACCCAATAAATGCTTATTATATGAATGACAAAATCAGAGAAATGAGAAATAAGGGTGAGAAACATGGCTTCCTCTGCCTAACATGGCAGCCGCTAGCCACATGTGGTTTTTAAAATTTAAATACATGTAAATTAAATCAAATTAAAAATCAGTCCCTCAGTCATCCTAGCCACATTTTAAGTGCTCAACAGCCTCATTTGGCTAGTAGCTGCTACATTGGACAGCAGAGATCATGGCGCATTTCCATCCTCGCAAAAGTTCTGATGAGCAGCGCTGCACCGTGACACTTTCCAAATGGAGCTGCTGGCTTCACATATCTCTGTCTAAAAGCCTTGCATGCGAATGCCTTTGAGATGGAAAAAGTGATAATGATACTAATATTAACAAGACATAAAAACTCCAATAGTCAGATAAGTATTCAACAATGCTCTTGGCAGCGCACATGGAAGTCATGTCCACAGTGGGAGGGAGGGAGGGTCATGGGACCAGTCTGCTCAGCACTTCTGTCCTACCCCAGGAGGGTCCTCTGCCTGGACAGGATGGCCAGGTGGGGAAGCGAGCCCTGCGACTCAGTGGTGCCATTATGGAGATTGGACCGCTCATGAGCTTGACTTGACATCGGGACAGGAACCACCATTGTGTCTGTTCTGCTGCCACACGGCGTGTCGCCACAGCCAGAATGGGATTTTAATGGCCTTTGGGGGAAATATTTGATTGTAGTTTGTAGAGCCTGTCATCACTGATGGGCTGTCTTTTCCTGGGAAGTGACACGACATTCCTTTTTCATTTGAGCTGCCCCATCTCTCCGTGGGCGTCGGCCCATCTCTACCAGAATGCCCATTGTTGTCACGATCATGCCAAATTGGTGGACTGTGCCCTAGACCCTCATTAATCATGACCTTTCATTTAGTTTTAAATAGAGCAATAAGCTAGTGCATATGAAGTTTGCCCGGAGGCTAATTGTGAGTCCAGGGTTCACAGGAGGACGGTTAATCGGAGACTGCCATGGCTTTGTCGGCCCCTCTCTTGGTCTAGAACTTCCTCTTATGCTCATGCCAGACCCTAAAAGTGTGGCCAAAATGGGCGCTGGCTTTTTGGTCCTGTTTTCCAGTTACTTGGATAAGAGGGCATTGTTTGACTGCATCCTGCCAAGGTAGCAGAAGTCAGGGACAGCTTTCAAGTATTCAGTGCCAGCAAAGACTCGGTGGCAAGTCGGGCTTCCCTGGATCTGAATTATACATGACCTAGGTTTTCAGGATGATTAATAACCTGCAGCACTGTGCTCATGTGGGAATGTGACTCACACAGACTCTGGCAGAAATCTCAGGTGAGGGGAAAGGTGTCCTTGGGCTAGGGGCCCATCCCGCTGCCAACTCTGGACCATAGGATGGCAGAGATTGGAGAGACATTCGAGGTCATTGAGATCCCACGTCTACTTTTATAGACAATGAGAAAGAGACCTGGCCAGGGAGAGGTGCTTCCCGGAACCAGGGCTAGAACCAAGTTCCCCTGACTTCTGGTCTTGGATTCTCAACATGGCACTTGGCTGCCTTCTCATTCCCTTGGATGTCGATTGTTCTGTTGCTAAGAAGTGCAATCTCCCTAGCTGAAGTGTAAGCTTCATCAGGAGAGAGACCTTCTCCTCTTTTTCTTTAGCATTCTCCGTAAATGTAAAGTCGAGCTAGGGAAGACGAAACTAACACACATGCAGAGGAATTGTATACTAACCCATGTGTCGAGTAGGATGGGAATTCAGATGAAGGAGATACTCAAATGGACTCAAATCATTAGAAAAGCTTCATCATACCTGAGTTTTCTCTTGGCAAGGAGACAGAGAGAGGGAGGATATTCTAGGTGAGGGCAATGCCCGCACAAAGATGGGGACGGGAAGCAGGTCTGTTTGGTTGGAACAAGAGGAACCCACAGAAATTGTGGGGAATGAGGTGGGAGGGTTGCTCCCTGCCCCAAAAGCCAGGCTCGGACATCTGTGCCAGCTCAGGAGCTTCCGGGGCTCTGGGCTGAGTGGATGGTGCCACATGTGTTTGTGTATGAACATGCATGGTGTATGTGTAAGTGTGTGTGAATGTGCACCTGAGTATGCATGAGTGTGTAAGTTACATGGTGTGTGCATGAGTGTGAGTGCATGAGTGTGTGTGAGCATGCATGGTGCAAGTATGTGAGCATACACATGCACGGGTGAGGTGGGTGTATATGAACATAAGGATGTGTGCCTGGGCACATATGGTATATGTGAGAGTGGGTATGAGGGTGTGTGTGTGTAAGCTGCGTGGTGTGAGCATGTGTGCATGTGCATAAGTGTGTATGAGTGTGTGTGAGCTACATGGTCTGTGTGTGAGTGTGTACAAGTGTGTGTGAACTGCACGGTGTGTGTGTGAGCATACATATGCATGAGTGAGCATGTGTGCTATGAGCGTGTGTGAGCATGCTTGTGCATGGTGTGTGTGAATGTTTGGGGGGGAAGCGGATGAGGTGGTAGTGATCAGAGGAACAAGGAAAACCTCCTCCTGCACCAACCGACCCTGGGAGGGGCATGTCGCCTACCCCGGGACTCGGACAGGCCTGCAAACTGCAAACCGAAGAGGAAAGAGAAAGCTAATCCTCGAATGGAGAGGAGCACGGGCCCCAGGTCTCCTCCCCTGGGAGTGTTGTGCGCGCGGAGCTCTCGTGTCAGAGAGCACAAGTGGCCCGCCAAGGTCAAGTGACTCCTGGCCACCGGGAAATCTGCAAAACAGCTCGGAATGAGTGGGAACGATGCCTCAGAACAACGAAACACCAGCACACAGGCCTAGAAAGGAGAGAAAGAGAAAATCCTGAAAGATACCACTCCTGACACCCACGTGCAGCAGACAAAATTTGGAAGGGGGTGGAAATTCAAGATGAGAGAAATGAGAAGGGAAACAGAGATACGAGAAACCCTGAGTGTGACGTTTCCCTTGGCGCCAGTGCACAGCGAGATCCGAGGCAGTGCTCCCTCTCGGGGGACTGCCGTGTGACTGCCGGCGGCTTGGCTACCTGTGCGTGCTCAGAGGCGCGGGCTGCTGCAAACGCGGGGAGTGGGGAAAGCACGGCAGATAAGAACCGAGATTTCCGATTCACTGTGGGCCGAATAAAAGCCCCTCACATGCAGGTGTCTAAGAAACCCCCACGCTTATTTATAGCCGTTGATGTCCTGTGTGGCCGCGCCCACATAAACAAGCACAGACAACGCAACCCCCGAGGGAGGAGTGGAGCACTGGGGAAGGGAGGTACAAAATTCCAGCAGTTGGACTCCGGGTAACACAAGTCAAGGGTAATTTACCCTCTATTTAAAATCCAAAGGCATCTTTTTACTGGGAGCTCTCGGCTCTCTTCTTGCCATTTGGAAGAAAAGAAAAGAAATGCTTTGGGATTTCGAGGTAAAATTTCACAATCGGTATGTCTTTACTTTCTTTCCCTTCAACCAAGACATCCTTTGCTGGAGTCCTTTATCTAGGGCTTTGTATACATATTTTTAATCCTATACAAAAATGATAGGATGTCAAGAAGGATCTATAATAACACCATTTTTTTTATTTCACTTCAAAGACTTGGCAATTTCTGATCCATGTGACATTCACACTCCTTCAGGGTCAAACAGCATCTTGCAGCCTTCATAAAATGATTAAATATTTTAAACAGCTCCTGCTTATACCTCCATCGCCCCTGGAGACTGATACTGTTATCGTTTTTGTCAAAGCCAGTTTCCATCCGCATTTGTCATTCCTGCTTGCATTTATGAGTTATCAATCGCCACGTCAAAATGCAAAATAACTGATGTTCTTTGGGCGGTATTGGATGGTCTATCTGGGGCTTTTAATCAATGCTGATTTTTATTTTCCATACCCATACATAAATCTTTACCATTCTGGGCCACATATAATGCGTTTGTACAAAACGCAGTGACAGAAGCAGTAGTTATATTATCAAACATTATACCTCGGGGCTAACTGAGTACCAAGGGCTTTCAAAAGGGAACATTGGGAATTGCCGTGCGGGAGACAGGATCGCAGTGCAGAATATAAGGAATTGGTTGTTGTCGTTTATAAATCAACATCCTGCTAGCTAATCCTTCTCACTTAAATACAGCCCAAATTCTTTCCCTGATCCTCTGCAACTTAGTCATTGTTTTTTAAAAGGCAAAGTTTGCATAATCTACACAAATAATAATGAGCTGTATTTTCTATTTCTTCAACTTTTCCCTAGGGGCATAAATTCAAATGGCAGCATGTAACTTTTTCAGGAATAGCTCCTTTTTAACTGATAACTGGAATTTTCCATGTAATGTTTCACCCCCACGTTGATCTAAGAGAGAATTTGCTTTGCCCTTTAAAAGGGCATTTGCCTGGCTGAACAGTAACTGTTGTAGAAATCATTCAAACAAGACACTCGTGCCCAGTGGAATCCTGGTGCACGCAGACACCCAAGGCCATGGGGAACCACTTGGATATCTTTAAAATGAAGCAAGGAAGTATAATTAAGCTCAGGGTGGAATACAACAGAAGTGTGCAGCCAGTGGAGTCCAAGAACCCACAGGTATTCACGAGCTTTCTTGAAAGATTAAAGCACATTATCGTGGCTTCCAAGTCTACTCATTGCCATCCGCTGGCTTCTCCGCGGACCCGCTGTAAACTAATTGGCCTTTGCTTCTACTTTGGGCCCATCTTTCATCTCAGGACTTGAAACTGCCGTCACTTAGCTCCCCTGGCAGCCGAGCCAGTGACAGGGTAAGGTTTGCAGCGGAAGGGGCTTGGGCTTAATTAGTTCTCTGGGACTTGCTGCAGAAATCAAGAACCCAAACGGTTGCTGCTACAAACTTACTTTTAGAAAGCTTTGCAGTTGCAAAGTTGTCCCCCAACATTTGACACAGGAAACTAAAGATGAGAGCCGGCGAGTCTTGTGGCGGGATGACCAGTGGCCAAGACTGAGGTGAGATGAACACGTTCTGAAAACGCGGGACCGGTCCTCGGCCAGGGTGTCATTTGAAAGGCAGTTTCAAAAGGCAGCCTCTGAATAGCTAATTCAGAAGAGTACAGTTTGATGAAAATGGCTTTCTCTACCGTGTTTCAAGAGGCAATATGTTCTGTATTGAATTCAAGCACTCACAGCTTAACAAAATCAGTGAGTAGCCAGCCTCATTTGGCAACTTGTGTGTTCAATAAGCAGCATGTGATAACTTCAACATTTATGTATCTGCACATGGGGAGACCAACTCACTCACCAAATAAGAAGCCTTTGCCACCTCTGTGATTTCCAAGGAGGCGAGAGCAACGTGTCTTCAGAACGGCCATGCAAAATCAGTAAGCAAGGCCGGACTGTTGGTGGTGAGAACGGCTAAGCATGCTCAGCTGAGCCCTTGCTCTGTGTCTGGGATACTCGAGGCCAAGTTCCACTCCCCTGACACTGGGTAGGTCTTCAAATGTTGGGAAAACGACTACCCCTAATTCCTGAGTCCTGTTGCTTGAGTATTTGTTGGGTCCTGCTTACTTGGTTTGGTCTCATGTCCTTTCTGCCTTTCTCCTTGCTCCCTCCTTGGGGCACCCTCAGCGCTGTCTGAATGCCCATAAACCGCCGGCATTGACCACAGCCGCCATATGTAGCCGGATCAGGCCACAACAGAGTAGCATTATAACCACTGTCATCCTGAACACTGCTCTTCTAGTCACGCGTTCCACGTTTGATTTATTTGTTCACTCAACAAGTATTTGTAGAGCACCTCGTGTGTCACGTGAGGTGTGAGGCCCTGGGCACACAGTGGCTTGGCTTCACGATACTCACGAGCGTGGTGGTGCTTCCGTGGGGCCAATACTTCTTGGTGGCCAGGCCTGCTTGTCCCATTCTTCGGGGACAACAACACAGCTGGCACTGAGCCAGACTACAAAATGTCCTTCAAAAATATTTCCGTAGGGATGTCATTCAGGGCATCATTCAACCACAATCGGTTTGATTAATTTGGTTGTCTTAAAAGCTGTTTGGCGAGAACACCTATTCCTCAGTCACTCAATGCAAGTGAACCTCGGGCCTCTGAGGGAGCAGGGAGGGAGGTGCTGGTGGGGACGCTGGAACTTCAGGGAAGAAACACAAGGCTGCTTTCTGAGGGGTCAGAGCACGCGGGGTCTGAAGCCACCTTGCGGTAGGGCACAGCCCCGAGGAGATGGCCCTGAGGTGACAAAATCCTGGGAAGAAGAATTGTTGAATTTACTGGGCAATATACTATTCCTTCATTCTTGCAATGTCTTTACTGAGTTGCAATTTGAATGTGGTGTGATTTCAAGCTCAGTATTCACGGTCTTTCGGCTTAACACCAGACGGACTTGGAAATGTACCTGTATCTACTGGAGTGGTTTTTAACCAGGGGCAACTTTGCCTCTTCCTCTGGGGGCATTTGGCAAGGTCTGGAGATGCTTTGGGGGTAGAGGATGGGCGGTCTACTGACATCTGGTGGGGTGAGGCCATGGATGCTGGTAACTATCCTACACTGCACGGGATGGACCCCACAGCACAAAGTGAACTGGCCCCAAATATCAACAGTGCCAGAGTTGAGATGCCTTGATTGATACACAGCAAAATCCTCCCAAAGTACATATTTGCATGGAAGGGAAAAAAAAAAAAGGAGGAAGAAAGAAAGAAAAATGAAGCTGTTTGTAATATGAATTTATATATTCTAGCCAGTGCAAGATAAGAGAAGACAATGTGTCTTCTATTTTCTGCTTGATAAGAATTGATAAATGTTTATTAATATGGTATTTTTAAACCTGACTTTCTTTTATTATTGAAGTATATAATCTAGAAACACTGTTTCTATAAAGGCACAAGGTATGGACATAGATGTAGTTATGACATGTTTAAACAGCTAAATTGCATTTACATTGAGATGACTAGCTTTGGAAAAAGCAATGCTCTTCCTATTTATTTTAAATTTTGGATGAATTACAGCAAATGCAGTTAAATTTAATTTCTGGATTCATGAAAAACTACGCATGATGGCTGTTTTGCCTTGTCATAACAGCATGTGTGTCAATATTTCTGGGTGAAATCAAAGACAAATTCCAAATGACAACTTTGCAAATCATTCCAAAAGAGAACACTGAGATTTTTGGCAAAGGGTCCATGCTCTCTCCGTCTACAACTTTGGGATAAATCTTTGTTGTTATTTGTAAAATGTATGCATATCCTATCTTGAGGCAAATATTCTAGAAAAGAGTGTGGGCTCTTGGCTCAGACAGGCTTTCATTTGAGGCACAGTTCTGTCTGTCTAGCTTGAGCAACTTATTTTAACCTGCCTGTCCCTTTGTTTTCTCTTCCACAAAATGGAGACGAATAATGGATGCACTTAATTTATGAGGTTGTTGTAAGGCTTAGTGGAAATCCAGGACCCAGATAAGCATTCAGTCGGCATTTTATCATTATTAATCTTACCACTATTATTATTGTAATGACAAAATTACACCGTATGCTCATTCCATGTGTCTTGGTTTCCTAAGGCTCCTGTAACAAGGCACCACAAACTGGGTAGCTTCAAATAACAGGAATGTATTGTCTCACAGTGCTGGAGGCCAGAAGTCCTAAATCGAGGTGTCAGCAGGGCCAAACTCTCTGAAACCTCTAGGGAGAGGCCTGGTGATGCCTTTTTCTTAGCTTCAGAGTGGCTGGCATCCCTTGGCTGGGACATGCACCATGCCAATCTCTGTCTCCATTGTCCCATGGCACTCTCCTGTGTGTCTCTGTGTCTTCTCTCCCTTCTTGTAAGGACAGGAGTCACAGTGGATTTGAATTAGGGCCCATCTAATGGAGTATGATGTCATTTTAACTTGATCATTCCTGCAGAGATCCTGTTTCCAAGTAGGACTACATTCACAGTACTGTAGTTTAGGAGGTGCCCTATCTCTTCAGCGGCCACAGTGTAGCCCACAGCACCACGCTTCAAAGCAAGACCCTGAGTGAATGGACTTTGTTGAGCTTTAGTGGAAAATGGAAGAGGAAGCCCAACACTCTTGAGGTGTCATAGTGTGATGGCTCTCATCTGAGGACTCGAAGCAGCATGATAGATGGCCATGCCTGTGAGGGCAAGAGACACGCAAAACAAGGAAATGGAAATGTAGGGTAGAACTCCCTGGGCTGCACACGTACGCAGGGAATCATAGAGAAAAATGAACTCTGGGATCTAGAGCCTCACCCTGATTTGCAGGGTCCTCCTGTGAAGCTTCTATGAAGCAAGTGTGATGGCTGTGTGTTTATGAGCCTTCATCCATGTCACTGCGATGAGCTTAATTTTGTCCCCATCCCCCACCCTTCTCCTGAATTCCCCTTTCATGACGGTCATGTTGGAAGACGCAGACTCAGAGCCAGCCCACCCACGTGGGGCCAGCACTTCGAATCCCTGCCCACAAGCCTAGCAGCACCTAGACGAGGTATAGGTGGAACTGTTTTGTGACGGTCCACCCTTCGTGTGGCTGGTTGATTTTCATCAGGTCCCGATGCGTGAATTTGTCCAGTGTTGCCCAGGGGTGCCAGACACCAGTTTTCCACTTAATACTTTCTCTGGCCAACCAGTGACATCACTTCCTGTCATGTGACCCTTCACTAAACTTGACTCACATTCCTTATGATCCATCCCACGAGATGCTAGAACACAGATCAGTGGGGAAAGAGCAGTCAAATGGTGTTTGAAGCCACCGGCAAGGTAACTGGTGGAGTTATACCTACTGTGCGTTTCCATTTGCAGATGTGTGGGCAGACGTGTAGCCAAAAGCAGTGCCCCAAACTCAACTTCCGCACCAGGCCAAGTTCAGTTTTAAGGTTGACGGAGAGATAGGTGTACAGTCGATGTCTGCTTGGGAAAACGGGTGGCTTAATTCCCATGAAGACCCTTTGATGCTGCCCTCTCTGAGCCTCAGAAGGCCACGGCGTGTGGCCCCTCCCACCTGCCTCTTTAGCTTGTCAGTTCTCCTCGGTCTCTGTTTCTAGAGTGACTCCCCCTCCAGCAACCCCAACCTTGCGTGGATCGCATCCGCTGCTGCTGAGCGAGGCTCGCTTCTTTCCGCTTCTTCTGCTGCAGTTTGTCCTATACATAGCTGGCAGGGTAATCTCCCAAGAACGCTGTTTTCATCAAGCTACTCCCCTGCTGAAGAGCCCACAGTGGCTCTGGATTAGCTTTGCCCGCCCACTTCTATTCTTCTCCGACCTTGCTTCCCCCGCCCCCAAAGTTGTATCCTCTCCAGCTGTGTCGGATCCTCTCCTTTGACTATCAGAACCACGTTGTGCTGCGTTTACTTGTGTCCAGTTGGGTCTTGGATGTGGTTTGCCTCATGAAATCCACCATAGGATATGCAATATGTTTCTTCTTTATTGGGTATGACCTCGATAATAGTACTTTAGCATAATGGTGGGGAGTCTGCACTGTGGAGTCTGACAGACCTGAGCTCAAGTGCTGGTTCTGCCTTTTCTTCCCTAAGTGACCAGGAACAAGTTAGCTAATCACTTTGTGCCTCATCTGTAAAATGTGGATGGTAGTGTTAATGAAACCTACCACTCAGGGTGTTCCTGCAAGTGGCTTACAGGAACTCAATAACTTAGCTTCCCTGTTCTTGCTGTGTGTGTGGCATGGGCTCTTGATAATGCTGATCAGAAGAAGATGTGTGCCAGGAGACAGCAGTTAGGACGTCGGGGTCTGCTTTGTCAAGGTCAATTTTAGGTATTAACATTTGAGGATCCTGTAAATGCCTCGAGGCTGGGTTTCTACAGGCTGCATACTGAACTTTTCATATATCCTGGTCTCTTGCTGAGGACTTTCCCCACCTGAGCCCTGGGTCATCTCCACTTTGTCCATGCTGAGTGTGGACTTCCCACCTCTTCCTCATTTCTCTATGATCGAGGCGTTCCTAGTGTTAGGGCACCTGCGTCTGTGGGGGGGGGCATCTCGCTCATCCTCCCGCCTCCAGCGCCAAGCACCCTGCCTGGAATGCAATCCATGCAGATAGAATACATGCTTTGGAATATTTTGGGGTCACCTAGAAATGAAACCCTGCAGTTGGTTACCTGTGGGCCACTGAGCTCCCACCATGTGAAACCTCCAAAGAAGCTGAGTAACACATGGCCACCTGTGAGGGCCCCTGTGAGAGGGTTCCCATGGGACACGGGGCTGAGAGTGTGAGTGAGGAGGGCTGAGCTGCGCCTTCTATCTGCTACCCCAGGATCGGAGGGCGCCCCGTTGTACGAAGGATCCCTGTGTGCTGTGACTAGAGGGCTTCGAATAGGCTGCCTCGTCTTTCTCATTTTGAGACGGGTGCGGCACTTTCCTCGTCAGGTTATTGAGAGGGTGACAGAAATCACACCAGTGAAACAGCAGGTAGAGTGCCTGGCAAGCGTACGCACGCAAAAAAGGGCTTACTGAATAATAACTCCAGTCTAGGTCCAGCTCTCCACTAGATGGTGCGACTTCTGTGTATCATGGGCACCTCCACTTAGCATCTCTGGAGAGGAGTCGGTCGCTCCCAGTGCTTACCCCTCAACCCATTTATCACGTCCTCCCCTTCTTCTCCGTCTCCTTGGCTGTGCAGGCTCTAGGTAAGCTCCCCTGTTTTATAGGTTCTGGAGGTTCCCTGCGTCCCTACTGTCTCACCAAGCCCTGACAGAGGCACCGTTCCACAGTGTGCCTGGACCACAAGCGAGGTAGACAGTCCTTGTTTTATTCTGAGGTGGGAAACGGCTCCTGCTCATTAGGGTTTGCCTGTCGCCTCTTGCCTCGGTATTATAGGTGATGCACACAGCAGCTCATTATGTTGGAAACAACTCCTTTCCCCCCTGCATACTGACAAGAGCACCTCAGTGATGCCCACTGTGTACCGGTTAGGTAAGGTGCATAACAAACTGTCCCTAAAGTTGTGACTTCAAACACCAGCATGTTATTTCGCTCACAATTCTATCGGTCAGCAACGTGAGCTGGACTCAGCTGCCTGGTTTCTCAATCTTGGCAGTGACCAGCAGCTGCCAGGATGGGGAGGCTGCTGGCTAGGCTGGGACAGCCTCGGCCAGCACAGCCTGTGTCTCCTCCAGCGGGCTAGCCCAGGCTTGTACACATGGCGGTGGGCAGGTTCCCGGAGAGTGACAGGGTGCCAGGTCTTGAGTCCAGGTTCAGAGCTGGCATGCTGCAACTTCTGCCACATTCTCCGGGTCAAAGCAAGTCACCTGGCCAGCCCAGATTCTGGTGGGGGCAGGGAAGACTTTAGCTCTTGATGAGAGGAGCTTTGACGTCACACCGCAAAGTGATACGGGGGCAGGGAGGAGGACAGTGGCTGCTCTCTTTGCAAACAACCTACCGTGCCCTTTTCACCGCCCCTCTTGAGTGAGAAGCTCCACATGGGAGCCCTCAGGGGGATGGTTTCTGGTGTGAGAAGGGATGTCAGTCGGGTATAGCGGGGACCAGTCACTCATTGCAAGATAGCCACCCAGGGTCTGCATTTCTATGATTATCCCTGTTCATTTATGTCAGGGGTTGGCAAACTTTCTCTCCAAAGAGCTGGATGGTACGTAATGTAGCAGCCTCTGTCGCCACTGCCCAGCCTGGCCACTGCAGCATGAAAGCCGCCACCCCCAGTGCGTCCCCAGGCTCCCCGAGCGCATGCACTGCATTGGCCCCACGGGCTTGTGGGCTGGCTCCTGGTCTGTATTCGGATCTGCACCTATTTGTCCGTTTTTGTTCTGGAGGGTCTCTGTACTGGGGCATCTTGTGGCCAAAGCAACGCGGTGTCAGGTATTACTTTTCTTATCACTGAGGAGTCACTTTCCTGGCTTTTCTTGACTTTCTGTCCAGTCACGGAAGAGTGGTACACCTGCCCAGAGCCCACGGGCCCTCGGAGGCCTGGCCGCACCACTCACCCTCCGCTTTGTCCCAGGGCCGCCCGTCTCCCCACCTTCCAAATGCTGACTCGGCATCTCCCTGAAAATTAGCCCTGGGCCACATTCAATTCCCTGAAATATCATCACAAAGAATATTACAAATAAAAGAATTTGGTAGCATCATTAAATCGTATCATCTTCTTGCTCCAAAGCGAGGCCGCCTTTTCTGGGCTCCAGGCTGGAAGTAACAGCGGAGTATTAAAAAGCAGGCTCTGACAAGTGAATAAAAAGCAAAACTGCACAGCGAAGTGTGCTATTTAATGTAGTGTGTGCGGCGTTTACCCAGGTCTACGTCTGTCACGCATGGCTCTTTTCTGAGAGTGGCACAGACGGGTCTGCATTTGGTTTCCAGAATCAGCAAATTACATTGGCAGAACAAAGCTGTCAGATTTGGTGGTATTTTGTTACAGCCATTATTTCACTTAAGTTTAGACATCTCTTTGCAAAATCAGATCCTACTTTAAAAAATTGCCGTGTTTTGCAACATTAAACAAAATGACAAGCTGGAAAAAAAAAAGTTGATTAGTAAGCAATGTGTTGAGGAAAACTTGTTCAGGTTCAGAAAGGAACACTTAAGTCAACAAATGCAGTCAACTTTCTGATCAACAGGAATGTGGTCTGTAATGTGGTGCAAATATTTTTAATGAAGTTATGCTCATTGAAAGCAGAAAGCTGCACCCTAGGCCGCGGGGGTTGGGCACAGGCGGGGTGGGGGTGGAGGGCTGTCACCACCCACAAGCCCTGCTCGTCCCAGAGCCCCCCAGCCCGGTGGCCCCCTCAGCAGCATGGTCTGATTGGCGAGGCCTGTACAGAGGGGAGGTTTCTCCCTTGCCTTCCCCTCTTTGGCTCCTGTGGACACAACCTTCTTCTCAGACCAGCTTCTGAGAAGGGCAAGTTAGCACACACACAGTCCAAATCTTTCTTCTCTCTACTCGGATAGGTGAAGCATGGGGGTGGGGGGGATCATACTTTACAAAGGAACGTGCAACTGTGCCATAAAATCCCTAGAATGACCACAGCTTGGAGTGGGACCTGCCCGGCTCTTGAGTCTCCTCAGGCTGCGGAGGGGAAAGGTCCTGTTTTTCACAGACCTCTCCAGCGCATAGTCTGTGCAATTGACCACCGGTTCTATGTTTTGGATTCCATTCCTCCCCTGCTTTCTCCTTTCAAGCTGGGAGTCATTGTGGTGATGGAATTTCAAACATGCTTCTTGAAGGGCAGAGGCTGATTAATAATATTTATTCATTCTGGAGGGAGGAGATGAATTTAGAGCCACCACTGAAAGCAGAGGTCATTGAGCTTGTTCTCTAAAGGGCCAGAGTGAATCTTTCAGGATTCTTGGGCCATACAGTCTCTGACCAGTTATTCAACTTTGCTGCTGTAGCTGCCACAGGCAATATGCAAGTGAGGAGCCTCGGTTGTGTCCCAATAAAACTTTATTTACAATATCAGGCAACACAGTGGGCTTGGCTTGTAGATGAGTGTCAGAGCCTTGACTTAAAGTGTAAGAGGGAAAAATGAAGGGGTCTTCAAGGAGATGTGTTTGTGGGTAGTGTAGAGGGGGTGCCTTGGAGGGGAGAGTAATGATCATCACGCAACCGTGGATGAGAGACCATTGTACTTAAATTACACCTAGATGACAGAGCTCCCTGGAGGGAGTAGAATGGCCCAATGATGATGGAGTCAAAAGCATGCTGCATTTTCCTCTTTGAGAACATCCAGTATGTCGTGCTAGATTGTTAGCTACTTGGGGAGGAGGAAAGTAAGAAACCTCCCACGTGCTTAGTGTTGGGATACGTGCTCCTTGTGAGTTGGACATTGCTGACCCATTTCACATAAGAAGACATGAAGGCTCTGAGAGGTGGAATAGATTGTCTATGGGTGCTTTCTTAAAGCTCTTTTCACAGTGGGTTCATCTCCAACTCCTAGCACCTAGTAGAGGTCTGGACTTGCACTGAGGACCTTGTAACTGCTCGTGGAGCTGGATCTTTTCCCTTCCACTGCTGACGCCTTCCGTGGGGAGCCCCCAGGACCGTGGCGTACTCTCCCCTGCACCGCCTTGTGTCTGTAGGCTGCATTTCCTGGGCTCAGGTGTGGCCCCTGGGAGCCTGGGCGGGAGAGGGGTAGCTGGAAGGGCAGAAGGAAGGGAGGGAGAGGCCTGGGCATTTCTCCCCCTCTCTACCCTGAGCCGGGTCTCCTCTGTGGCTGTAGTTCTCCAGGGGAGAAGCCTCTGTGGTCACTCCACCCGGCCCTGGGGCAACACCAACCTTTCCCTTGTCCTCCAGCCTCCCGAGGTAATGGCTTTCTGCTTTTGCAGATTTCTAGGCTGCCTCGATGTCCCCTCTTTGGCTTTTATGTAATTCTACTACTTACTGACCCTGGTTGGACTCTGTCTGATATAGGGTCTGTTTTTTTAAGGCTCCCCTTATTTGTAAATATATCACCTCTTTCAGGTAAAATTTGCATTTTAGGTCTAAACCTTGACCCAGAAGAGTAAATTTAACCAGAGCACGTCTGGGTTGTTTTCAGATAAGGCTATGGAGAAGACGTACACCAGCAGACACACTCCTCAAGCCTGGTCAGTTGGGTGCCCAGCTATTGCACCCATAAACCACACCAACCTTTCAAAATATCAAGGGCCCTGTCCCATGGCATCTCACGTTATTTGTCTATGGTCTTCTTAGTCAATTAACGTTATAAAAAAAAATCCCCTACTTCCTGCTAAGAAATAGAAATTGTAAGGCTATTGTTAAAAAAACAAACTACAGAAATAATACTATTCTGAGGATTTGTTATTCTGCTTCTGATTTCACTCTCATTTTACTTCTTATCTGCAGGAGGGGAGCCTTTTTTGGGGTTGTTATTAAAACAAAACAGGGTCCAAAACCTTTTCCTGTTTTTACTTCTTCATTTCTGTGAATTGAAAACGAAAACTCCAGCGTAGGGAAAACGTGACCTAAAACTTCTTGGCTTTGTGACACGGCTCATTCCACTCCTTCTGTAGATTTCCTTATGACTTGGAGCCCAGAGACAAGCAGAGACATCACGGGCCCATAATTATAGAGCCCTGGGGACAGCCTGTCCTTCTTGTGTTTGGAGTGCGCTTCAGCTGGAATAGGACAGACAATGCGTGTGGAGGCGGCCAACCCTCTCATTTTAATGAAATCCACACTTCCGGTGTACAGCGAAGAAGCCGGGCTCTGAGGTGCTTGGGATCAGCGTGGTTTTTCCGGAAGGCAGCTCTGTGGCTGTGTCCTGATTAAGTGCCCGGTGCTTGTGTGCCTGTGTGCTTGAGTGCGTGCGGGTGCGTGTGTGCAGACGTGTGTGTGTGTGTGTGTGTGTGTGTGTACACTCCTGATTAAACAGAGGGAAGTAATCCGTGTGCTGTTGCTGGCAGACAAAATGAAGTCCAGGAAAGGCTCGATAAACTTCTGAGATTTTTGGTGCTGACGAAACTCAGAGTTAAAGAGAAGGAGAGAGGAAGGGAAGGAGTGGGAGGAAGAACAGGCGTGGTGGTGGTGGTGGGGGGGGGGAAGGAGGGCTTTTTTTTTTTTTCTTGAGATAGTGAATAATGTCATCGTTGATTTAATTAGCAAATTCTGGATGTGCTGACAAAGGAGATTTTCTTGGGAGATGCACTGGGTTGTGTCAATGCTCTAAATGAATAGGCAGAGCCGAGTTCCTGGTAATAACAGTTGAACAACACAACTCGCCAAACCTCAAACAGTGCATAAATCAATTTGCTGGGAATTAACCACTTGCTTCAAAATTAGGGGTTACTTGACAGGGTTTCAGTGATTAGGTTGTCAGGGACCTGTATTTCTAGCTGGGATTTATCTATCATTGATATAAGTGCGTCTCCTCCTGGGCTGCAGACTTGACTCCTGTCTCCTGGGAAGACGCCGGCCGCCTTCTCAAGGGGACAAAGGCAGGTGGCCGGGGGGAGCCCCCCCTGGCACGGGGACAATGCGCTGGCTTCTCCAATTCTTCGTGAAGCCTCCAAGGTTAACAGGACAACTGCGCATGAGGGGATGTATTTTAGAAACCCTCCCACATCACATGAGCCCTTGGATAGCAAAAAGAGCTCCACGATTTGTTGAAGAAGAGACCTAAACATGCACAGTTGCCCAGAGAAATGAATGGAAGGCAAGGAGTCGTTCCAAAGTCACTCAGCTCAGGTGGTTGAAGGCGTCGGGCAGTCGGGGGGTGTGGGGTGTGGGCCTCTGGGACGGGTGCCCATGAGAGGCATGGCCAGGGCCTCCCCTGGGGGCACAGGCCGGAGGGGGAGGGGCAGGGGTGATCCAGTCCTCAGGCCAGCACAGCGCCAGTTGGGGAGGGTTTGCGCCCTGGGGACAGACTCCTTATTCCCCAGACCCTAATTCAGCATTTCCTGCCACTTAGAAACACGCACTCCCATGACAACTCCCTGGCCTGTTAAGTACAGTCCAGAAATTCTATCATGTTCAACCCGTTTTACTCTTCCTCATCCAGCTGGGCCCAGCACCAGGGCCACACACCAGGGAAAGGCTGTGTCTGGTCCCCGCCGCCGCGGCGATCTAGGGCTGGAGCCCCTCCATCCCTAGCATTGCCTTCATTCTTTCCTGCGACTCCAAAGCTCTGCGTGGCCTCCCGCTTCCTGACCCGGGCTTCTGAAAGCAGTTTGGCACGTTCAGTCTGTCCTCCCTGGACAGGTGGCCCTCCTGGGAGGCCCAGCTGTGCCTCTCTCTCTCTCTCTGCTCACCTGACCTTCAGCGCCTCACTGCCACGGTGCTTGGAAGTATCTCAGACCAGCTCCCCTGGATTCTCGGATGCCCAGCCTGCCAGTGTCAAGGTCACCTGAAAGGGGATGAGTTCACTTTTCCGGGGTTAGAATAAAATGTTCCTCTCTCAGTGACTAGAACATTTCACCGCTTTCACTGCTGCAGACTCAGGATTTCCTCTCTGGGAAAGGTTCTCATGTTCATCACACTTCGTTCTCATGTCTCTTCCTGCTCATCTGCTGCCCATTAATTAATCAGTGAAACCCTCCTCAACCTCCCGGAGTCCCCCGCTTGTTTATTCTGATGTCTTCACAAGGCACGTGTTTCTGAGATTGTTCTTCCTCTTCCCTTAAAAAACAAACTGATTTATCAATTTCTGTGGATCGTCCCCCAGCCTCCCCAAACTCCTCCTTACTTTGGCCACATCCGTGGTCTACTGGGGAAAACACTTCGAAGTCTCTAAACTACTTCTTAAAAACAGATTTTTTGAGGTACAATTTGTATTTTATGACATTTACCTGTTTCAAGTGTACAACTCAACGGATTTTTGTAAATTTACAGACTTGCGCAACCATCACCGTAGTCTAACCTCAGAACATTTCCATCATTCGCCTCCCCCTCTCCCGCAAGAACTGTCCGCCCAGGACTCCCCATTTCCTCCCCCCACTCCCCAGTAGCCCAAGGCAACCGTGACTGTACTTTCTGTCTTTGCAGATTTGCCTATCCTGCACATTTCTTATAAATTGGATCTTTCGTGTGGTCTTTCGTGCCCGCTTCTTTCACTCAGTAGAAGGTTTTTGAGGTTCATCCGTGTGTTAGCCTGTCACACTTCATTATTTTTCAGAGCTGAATAGTATCCCATTGTGCACATATACTGCATTTTTTTTTTTTTCTACGCACCTGTTAACAGATATTTGGGTTTTTCTGATCTGAGCTGCAATTTTGCCCCTGGGCCCTACTACCCAAACAGTTCCACTTTATGGATCCTTCTTTCCCTGTTAAAGGCTACGACGTTTGTCCCCTTCCAAGCGGCCCAGAGGTCCTTAAACACATATTTACGCAATACATTTATTCTCCCTGATCCAAATATCCTTTACATAAACCTCTTCCTGTCTTCAGTTTGTGACCTATCATTAATTCGGTCAACCAATTGATTATTTTATATAAAAAAAGCAAGCAAATAAAAATTGTTTGCTTGATTTGAATTTGGTCAAAGAAATGAACAGAAACAATTGATGCAACCTTAAGCTCACTCTTGCTTTCTTACTCCAATATGTTTGCCCACTGACCAAGTGGACCTTCTTAAATTCTTTTTGGGTTTTTTTTGACCTTCTTAAATTCTAGCTGTAAGGACATCTGTAGTTTGGCAAGCTCCTCAAAGCTCCAGCTCCAGATAGTGAGTCTCCTGTTACTTTGGACCTGTGTTATTTGGGGGCCTGCTCTGCTCTGTCTTCAGACACACAGCCCTCCACTCAGTGTTTAAGGAAGATGGTCCTATTTGCTCCCATCTAGTTTGGGCTTATTAGGATCTTTCCAATAAAGGAAACAGCATATTTTGGGGATAGCTATGTATTTTTGGAGAGTCAAATGTGTGAGGAATGCTTATGTGCTGTCGTCTCACTTCTAACAAGAAAGTTGCTGCTGGAATGAATGATTTTAACTTGTTGCTTCAGGAGACAGAGTCCTGTCGAAGCTCCTCCATCTGAGCCTCCATCCCCTCTGTCTAATGGACCTTGCTTTCCGCGGTACCCTTCCTCTTCTGGATTACCTGTTCACTCCCTTCTGGACATCCTCTGGGGCCAATCTAGAACATTCTCTGGCCCACAGGAGGACATAATGCAAGCATCAGTAACTGAAGATGGGATTTTGCTTCTCTTCTGTTTTCCTCAATCACATCACGGTCACAAAAATCACAACAGGAAACTCCTCACGAGCAGGGTGGTGCTCCCTGCCCGCCTCACCCTGAGTCGTGCATGAGGACTCACTGCTCGAAGATCAGCATCTGAGGTGGTGTCTCTTCCTTCCCACTAAGGAATCCCTTCTCTCATGCTGAAAATGGCCACAGGAACAAAAATGGTTCAAAACGAAGCCATTCTCATGATAAAGACAGTAATGAGGACAAAAAATGGCACAAAATCAATTTATTCTCATGACAACCTTAAGATTGTAATGAGGACAAGAAAAACAGTCTGAAATTTATCAATTCTTGTGACAATCTTGAGACGGTAATGAAAGCAGCAAATGGTATGAAATTGGCCTACTCTCCTGACAGACAGTGAAACAAAACCGGAAAATAGCACCATGTTTATCTACCTCCTTGACAACCCGGGCATGGGGACAAAAACAGAAAAGGTGACGAGATTAACCCATTCCTGTCAAAAATAATCTTGAAAGGGTGGCCTCCACATGTCCTTTAAAAATGACCCCCCCACTGAAATGAGTTCCATGTGTGAGCATCGCACCTCGCTGTGGGTTGACGTTCTTCTGGCTTCACCTCAGAGCTGATGGCCATGCTTCCTTATGAGGGAAGGAAAATGAATGTGTGTAGAGGGGCAAGGCGGCCATCGTTCTCCATCAGCGTCTATCTGGCGGTCTCAGAGTGCCCTGGCAATGTGGACTTACCAAAAATCAACTGGGAAGGTGCATATGCATTGGAATGGTA
The DNA here is from genome assembly GCF_003265705.2 of Callorhinus ursinus. Lineage (NCBI taxonomy): Eukaryota > Metazoa > Chordata > Mammalia > Carnivora > Otariidae > Callorhinus > Callorhinus ursinus. The sequence continues at coordinate 2,778,533 of NW_027397073.1, read as the reverse complement.
CCAATACTCATTCTAGAAACATCCATGAGGGCTTCAAGTGATGAGGGGACTGGAGGATGCAGGCATCTCTAGGATTCAGTGAAACACTGCGGCAGCATATTTCTTAGAAGAATGGAGTGTTTTGGCTTGTGATAACTGAACCAGTCTCTGGGGTTTCCCCGTCTGCATGCCTTGAGCACATCCCTGAGGGAGAAGGATGCACCAGCAGAACGAGTGCTCACTGCAGTGCTTCTGGGTGCTGGTTAATAATTCAGAGTGATGTTCAGTAGGTCTGGAAGTGGGGGCCAGGAACATGCACTTCAAAAAGGGACTGTCATTCCTGAACACACCGAAGTTTGAGAAACATTGATTTACTGTGTGCGGAGGTGGTGGCTTGAAGCACCTGGATTTATGATTCCAAATCAAAGGCCCCACTCACTAATTCCTTCCTGCTCAAACTGCCATGTTCCACCCTTGACATCACTGATGAATAAGCAGTGGAGGGCCAAGTTTTGATGTCAAGTCAGGTGCCAGTCAGCTTTCACTGGGCTTCTAATAATTATTGATGACTGATGAATGACAGGAATAATGGCTTGCTCTGCTCGGCTGGCAACTCTCAGATAATAAAGAGATGGAAGCCCCTCCAGTGTGACCAGTGGTTCTCATTATGAGGAATGCGAGGCAGCCTGATCTTCCTCTTTGTCTATCTGTCTATTGACGGCTCCAGATGACGTGAGTGATAGGGAAGATGAATATTTTTTATTTGCTTCTTGCAAGTAGGTCAATTTCTTCATTATCGCATTCCTTAAACAATTGGAGGCTGAGCTGAACTCTTGCATTTCTAGTGGAGTTTCTCCATTTTCTTTCATCTCTTTCGTTGATGGCAGTCTTCTCGTATTTTTTTGCAGAGTTCAGAGGGTTGGATCTAAATTATAATGTTTTGTCCAATGCTCTGGGTTCAGCGTCTTTCATCCTCACGTTGTTTTAGGATGAGCTGGTCACGTGATGGCTATGGTAGCATTTCACATTATTTCCCCATGTCCCCTCTCTGGATTCCTCTCTCTCTATCAGTGGCCTTAATAGTCTGAATATTTTCAGTCAGGCTCAAGTCAGGCTGTTGCTGAAGGAGCCATTACAGGAGTGGGTGAGGAGGAATATATAAGGATTGCTTTTAGGTTAATACGAATTTTGTCGTCTGACAACTTTACACGATTCTGTATTTTATTCTAGCAATTCTAGATGGCCCAGGAGCCTCGAAATTGGATACAAGGTTGGGGATTTTCAGATCAATGTCAGTAGACATGCCAGAGGTCGAAGGGAGTTTAAGGTGGTAGAGAAGGCAACTTTCCAGTAGGTAACCTCGATTCAGGGTCCAGCAGAGTCATGAGGCTAATTGTTTGGTTGAGTTGGGAGGGGGTGAGTGATAGGTAAGGACAGTGCCTCTTGCTCGCTAGGGCTGGGAGAGGGGGACAGCACGTGCCAGCAAGAAGGAGCATGAGAGAGAAAGAGAAAGAGACCAAGATCCACACATAAACACCGTTATAAATTGAAGACAACCAATTAAATCACTCCTTGGTGTTCTCTTTTTATTTAGTCTAAATTATCTTGAGTGTCTTTTAGCCTTTGTTCAAGGAACCCAGCTTCTTCTTAATCATTTTTGTCATGCTTTTCTGTGTGCTCTCCAGGTTTCCCGTAAGTTCAGAAGTGTTATCTCATTTCTTTTCCCAGCTTACCCGTGAGGTAAGGAAGGGTCATTGCCAAGCTCAGATTTACGGATTGGGTGAAGGGGAGGCACACGAGGAGGGGGCAATTTACTCAAGGTCAAACTGCAAGGAGGTGTCAGGGCCAGACTTGGAGCAGGTCCTCAGATTCTCCCCCCTCTGCTCCTGGGAGCTATCACACTCCATTTCAGAACTCCTTTTAAAGGACTTCTGGGTTGTTTCATTAAGAATTGTATTTGCAAAAAGTTGCATGAGGATGTAAAAAGCACTGTCACGTGGATGCTTGTCTCTGTTTCTTCTTCGTGCACTTACTTGGGCCGTGTTTGCCTTTGCTCACACACAAGTGCCTTGTAACAGAGGTCCGACAAATGGCTAAATTTCACATTTCTTGGTAGTAAACGATCCCTAATGAATTTTGATGGCCATGTGATTCTTTTCACACTGGTCTGTGGGCACGTTGTTTAGGAAAAGTCCGAGAGAAGATACCAAGTCTGAGATGCTGAGGGACCATGTCCAATTTCAGGTCTGCACACAATCCAGAAAAGGAGGAAGGTCCCGTTTCATGTGCATGTTGGACGTACCCTTGTTCCAAAATTCGTCCTTAATGATTTCCAGCCCAGGAGTCATGTCAATGTAGAGAATCACCGGAAAATTTTCCAGATTTTTTCCTGTCATGAAACGTTGCTGTCTTGGAAACGGCATGGCATATAGCAAGTTGTCAGGCCCACATCCTTTGGGGTTTACGGCAGTGATGTGTTGTCAAAACGGGCTTTGCTAAAGCTAAGTGCCCATGGCCAAAATAATCCTTAGTACATAGGTGATACTCAATGAACTGTTAAGAACGACTTCTTCCACGTTCATCTATTGTTTCCAAATGGACAGAAACCACATAATGTTTTGGGTGTTCGAGTGATTCTTGGTCTAATGTTTCTCTCCCTGATTATCTAGTGAACCCCATCAGGGAAGGGAGTATTTCTGTTTTGCCTCTCACTGTATCGCTATGCTGAGCACCGAGCTCTGCACATAGTAGAGTCTCAACAAATATTTGTTCAGTGGATTAATTTATTAATGAAAGAACACATAAATGAGCCTACCTCCCCTCTTCTCCAGATTTGGGGAGAAGGAAGCAAATCTGATCTTGTTACGTCCTCCCTAAAAGTCTTCAGCTGCTCATTATCGCGTTAGGATAAATTTCATTCATTCAGTCATTCATGAAAAATTTATTAGCTACCACTCACTCATGGTGCGCACCATGCTAAACCAAAAAGAAGACAAAAGAGGAGACACAGAAGAGGAGGAGGAGGGGAGAACTGCTGTCCTGCCATTGGTCACCGTCTACCAGGTGGGACCAACGCAGCTGAGTGAGGTCTGGGTAAGGACACGATGGTACATTTAGGGGAGAAACAAGGCCAGGTCAGTTCAAAGGGTTCACAACAGGCGATGATGCATCAGGATGTTGGGCAAATCCTGAAAGCTGATGAGGGAGAGGTGAGTGGGTGCGTATGTGGGGGGTGGGGCATGGAGAAAGCAAACATTTCAGGCAGGAGGACAAGTAGAAGGGAAGGAGAGGCAGCAGGAACCCTCTTGCAGGTGCCGTCGGAGCCATGGCTCGGCACACACCACCCCTGCTGCTGGGTGCCCATCGGCCCTTCCTGGCTCCGCCTTGGCTGAAGCTCTCCCTGCCTGGGCTGTGCTCTGCTTTAGCCAAACCAAAGCGCTTGTCCTCTAGTAATCCCCAAGCCTGGGGTGCTTGTGCCCCTCCTCCTTCCCACACGCAACCCCTCCCACATGGATGCCCCAGCCTCTCCTGCACCTTGCCGGTTCCTGCTGACCTTTTCAGACGGGTGTGTGGGGTCCTCTGAGACATCCATTCTGATCCCCTATCCGGTTTATACCCCCTTTCTGCTCCTGCTGGGCTTTGTGCACACCTCTTGGAAGTAGTGCTTATTTTTGGTTGACTTGGTGTGCTAACCAATTAATTTTTTATTGAACAAATAAATGAGGCATCTAGTGTGGGTGGGAATGTGAACTGCCCTCCAGCTATGTGCTCAGACTGCAGGTAATTTCATAGACATTCATCTTCTCAACGTGGGACCACCATCAAAGTGGGACACCATGGCAGCTTCTGGAAAGTGAAGGCCATGTCTTCCTCTGTATTACATTTTCCTCTGCCTTGGACGTAAGTGATAGACTGGTTAGCCCACCACAGAACCCACATCCCCAAATAAAGGTTGTTCTTTCCAAAGTAATCACCTTGATAGGTATGATGATTTTGCGTTGCCAGAATAGGCCCAATCCTGGCTCTGCCACCTATGAACTGGGAGACTGTGGGTAGGCTCTGGTTTTCTCATCTGAGTGGAAGAGTTTCTCTGCTTGGCAGGTTTTTAATAGAGTGCTGAATCTGAACCGAAATATTCTTTATCCTCTTGGAGGAACTGCCTTCAGAATCTGTGGCAAGTCCCTTTGGATGTCCCCGGGAAGATGGATCCTTTTGACTTGTGACAAAGCCAAGCGCCATCTATGGATAATTATTAAATAAGATGAAGGACTAAGCTATTATCGCATTTTCTCCTTCTTTTCCTCATCTTTTTTTGTTTTTGTTCTTGTTTTTTCCCCCCCACGAAGGATGGGTTCGCACAAATGCGAGCAGGACCAGTCCTGGGAGGTAGCTACGTGCGGCCGAATCGGGACGTGGGAGACCTGAGGTTCTGGTTGAAGCCCCGCTGCTGGTTCCCCCAGGGTCTCAGCAGTCACACGCACACCACCTTGACGCCAACTATCCGCCTCCTCAGCACTGACCTGCATGGACATGGCTGAGGGAAGCGTTTAGGCAGCTTTGCATCAGCAAATACTCAAGAGTGTGATTATGGCAGCCGGAATTGCTGTGGTTTGTTCTCCTCTCTTTACTGTTCTAAGTTTCTCTCTGATTTTACGGATGCCTTCCACACTGGTATATCCAAAGTGCTAGATTGTGTGAAGCTGGGGCCTAGGGGACCGAGGAGTTATTTATAAAACATTTCCTCTGAAAGATCAACAATATCAGTAAGACACAAGAAAAACGCATACCTCCTCTAATGGTGTAAAAGAGCCTAATTCGGTGCATAGCCCAAAAATGTGTATATTTATTGGTAGTACTCTTTTTCTCTTTTCCTTCAAAGTTTCCAAATCTTGGAAATTAAAACAAACAAACAAACAAACAGTACTGATTGCAGGGTTAAAAATCAGCAGCTGTCAGACGAACTGGTTGAACATCAGCATTACTGGTCAAAAGGGGGCTCAATTTAGAGTCTTATGAGAACGTCACCTGTGCGTGAAGAGGTCCCTTCCTTTCTCGTCCCACCAGGGGAGGTGGTCTGGCCATATTCCCTTTCTGGACTGAGAGTGTGGCCCCCAAAGAACAAAGGGCAGAGTGAGGGGCCGTGCTTCTGTGGCCCGGCCTGCCGGCCGTCTCCCATGCTCAGTCAGGAGCTCTGCCAACTACCCCTGCCCTAGACCTGGGGAGTTAGGGCCAGTGTCACTCTTACCTTCGGCCAGCGCTCACCCTGACCCAGCTCTGCAGCAACATCAAGCTCTGTCATCGCCAGGTTTGGACGACTCCATCTAAGAGACCATTTTCAACTGTACGGTTCTACGCATCTTTGATTTTTCTCACACGGGCAGTTCCAAAATAAGAATTCCAATTATATTTTGAGCAAAGACAACAGTGCTGAAACATGCCAATATGCCTCCTTGGAAGGAAACAATAGTCACTTAGCAGTGTATCTCCTGGGATTTGGTGGTTACTATATATTCAAAACAATTTGTGACTTTACTTTTTAGGAATGGAATTAGGGAACATTACCAATTCCAGCTCATAAATAATGAATAAACAAAGACCCCAAAGTTAAATTTCAGTGGCCTACAGTTTGTGAACACATTGATAAATTTTCATAACCCTCCCTAATAAACAATGGCATTTACTCACCAGGGATGGAATGTTAAGTTGTCCCTTTCCCTTCATGACAAATGTGATTTCTGAGTGTGTGTGTGGCCATGTTGCGTTTCCCCAAGTGAAATACAGAAAGGATGAGCAAGATAAGAAAATCATTTTAAAGTCTCCTGTTATTGAACTCAGCATTTCCCAGTGTGGATGAACTAGCCTTTGAAAAGTGTTCATGCTTAACCTCGGTGTAGCAGGGTCACGGGTGAAACCCAGGCTGGCTCACAAAGGACCGAGGGAGTCAGACTGACAGCCTGGGTGGAGAAGGGGCTTCTGAATGTGCTTCTCCGCATTTCCCAGCACCTCGCCGGGTGGCCTTTCCTGAATTCCACACTCTCCTTCTGTCTCTCTAGGAAAGAATGATGGTAGAGCCTTGATTATTCTTTTACCAAAAACTCTCCCCAGAGGTAAAAGTTAATGAAATTAATGTCTAAAATTTAGATGTTGGCATACAATGATGGGCATGTTTTGAACCATGCAAATAGTTCCTGGGTCCGTGGGTCACAATAAGGGACACACCCCCTTGCTTCTAGTTCCAAGATTGAAAATAAGATTTATTAATTCCCTTCCTAACTCAAAGGGGATGCTACATGCAGGAGCAATTAAGAGAGACCTAAATCTGCATTGAGATCCATGGGGTGGTATGCAAATGTATGCAATTTTTCTTTTCTTTTTTTCTTTGGATTTCAGTTGCATTTTTTTCTTAAGAGAGAGAGAGAGGAAAAAAAAAAAAAACCAACCCATTGTTACAATCACCAGGGCCCCCCCTGCTCTGCCTCCAGCTAATGTGCTTCGAGAGGAGCAGTTTTTAAATGAGAAGTTACGGGTGCTGTTCTGATTGAAACAAACTAGTGTTGATTGCTGATCAGCCATCTGGAAAGGAGCCACCTCAGGAAGGATATGAGCTAATGAAAAAATGGGCCTGATTTGGGAGTGTGATGGGCTTCATGCCACCGGCCAGTGTGAGTGGCATGAGATTATAGCAGTGCGAGGAGAGGTAGATTGAGAATAAGTAACTTCTGTCTTAAAGATTAAATGGCGAATTTGCTATTAAATGTGAAAGACATAAAATGGAATTATTGCTCTGAGGATGTTAGCGGTGGCCATACACATCCAGCAGACAGCACGGTGCGTCCTGGGCTCCTACCGTCAACCACTCATCTTCCTGTTGCAGCTCAATTAATACTGATCCCAAAGTGCCAATTAACGAGGCCAGGAGCAGAGTGGTGACCCTTCGTATGAGCTCACGCAGCCCCTCCTGGGCCGGGGCGCTTCCCACAGCCTTCCTTTCTCCGGTGACCTTCGGAACTGGGAAACGTTATTGATGAAGTCATTAGGTGTCCCAGAAAGCCAATTGATAATTCTCGGGGACTTCGATGCTTTGCAAGGTGGGGCGGGAGGGGCCGCCAGCAGGCTTCTGACTGACGGCTGGCGGGAGACCGGGTCACGGAGCCCAAACTCGCTTGGTTACAACAAACGCAGGAGGGAATTGCTAGGGCCCTGGGGTCTTGAAGCGGGGGCCCGGGGACTGTCCCCCGTGCGGTGGAAGGCATTCACTGCTGCATCATGGGACCTGGGTGTCAGGCCCCACAAAAAAACCCTTGCAGGAACAAAACAGAAGGACTACCGCACGCGGAGTTAGGTGTACAGTTCGCACTGGCCCCCCGCCAGGCCCTTGCCTCCACGTCCCCCGAGCGCTGGGGCTGCTCGTCGGCGCCGGGGTCGGCACACTGGCCTCTCGTCCCCACACCCTGCACTTAAACCACGGGGGTTCGTCTGGAGCTCTAGTCTTACTCCTCTTGGCTCTCTCATAGCTGGAAATTTTCCATGAAGTTAGAAAATACAAAGGAGTGAACGCTCACATTTCTGGTTCTGCTTTTCAGCTCAATCCAGGCCCAAACCCCTGTCATTGAATTGCACCACGTGTCACGGTGCCGCGAGCCAAAGACACCGCCGGTGATGGCAGCGAGGTGCTGCGGGGTCCCTCGTGGCTTGTCAGAGAGCCCCGACGGCTGTTCGAGGTCAGGCTTGGAGCACCTTGGAAGGGGCTTGTGTGCTGCCTGTCACCCCTGGGGTCAAGCAGGTCTCCGTCTTTTTGTGGAGTCACCTCCCTAGTCCCTTGGATTCACTTCAGACCTTGGTCTATTTGCATTGATTGTAGCCCACAGCTTGGCATCCCGGAGTTCTGCTGATTTCCCAGGGCAACCTTGACACGTGTGATGGATGAGTGCACGTATGAATGAGAGAACCCGTAGCGGTTCCTTCTGACCAGTCCGAGTCCTGTCCTGAGCCCCCTGCCCCCCTCCGGGCACCGAATTCTGCTCTCAGGAAGCTGGCGCCTGACCGCAGGGATGGGCAATGGTGGCCGGGCTTTCAATCACGCCTGCGCTCGGGGGAGCATGCAGGCCGGCTTGGAGAGGACAGGCTGTGCCACGAGGCACTTTATTGTGTAAAGTCTCATGTTCTGCTATATTCATCATTTTATATGCCGATGTGACTTAAGATTATAGGGCACAATCAATGAAATGAAACACAAGTAGTAAAATAAAGTGGATAACACTATCTTTTAGATTGGATATGCATCATTAATTCCTATCTTTTCTCCCCCCTCCCTTTAAAAATCAGCCCATATGAATTTATTGCATACAAAATCAAAGGGCCAAAGCCACTGGCCTGTGTCATTTCTGTAGTGTGGAGTCTGCTGTCTGGACTCTCCCTTACCTGCCACGGTGTGGCCTGGATCTGCCACCATGCCCCGCAGCATTGGGTTTGAGGCCCTCCTGACACAGCCCGGTGGCTATGCCAAATAATATGATAGTTTTGTGATGACGACAGTGTCAACAGGGATCAGAGTGAGAGAACCAAGCTCATTTTCACTTTTGACCCAAGAAGGACTCATTCCCAGATTTTCAGATGTGAAGAGCTCATGCACTAATTAGCACTGTCTCTTGCCCTCAGCATCAATTTTGAAAGTCACCAGTTCAAACTGAATATCCAGGAACTTGGCAATATAATCCAAAGGATACCCAAACAGATTTCAAATTAATCAGCTTATGCATCCAATTTGCTAGCTCTAATAAGACTTTATATTTATGTGACACTGTTTTCCTATTACTGTGCTTACAGCTAATAATGCGGGAATAAATATTGATTAAATATAGTTCTGCGCGTAACAAAGGCATGACTCCCACCCTCAAGATGGAAATGTTTCAGACTGGCTATGTCATTAATTCTTGCATGTCTCTATTAGGAAGCCACTGCACGTGCTCCGGACTTCTCTACCAACCGGCGCTCCTTGTTCAACAGGACAAATGTCTTGCCCTTCAAAGACTGCATTTGCTCACCTGCCCCTTTGTTCTCCCTTTGGTCCTGGTTTCTACACTGCACTTGCTCTGAGTGTCTTATTCTACGTTCCCCTTTTGCCTTTGTTGCTGCATCGTATTAGGGTCCTGTTGTATGCTCTCCCCATTCCGTGCTCTCCTGGCGCGTCCTCACCCACGCGCTTTCCTGGCCTCTGTTTTGACTTTGTCTTAGATCCCGGGGCCGGTTCTCCTTTTTGCGCTGGTGGTTCGCTGGCGTCCTGCTTCAGGACTCCTCTGGGACCTGTAGTTTCACTAAGACTTTGGATGAGGCATTCACCCATGGCCCTGTGGAAGCTTCTAGAATCTGTTCACCCCTCTGTCTCCATCCTGGCCCTAGAGAGGAAGGGCATCAGACAACTGCCTGGACCGATCCTCCTCCTTAGAACAGAAATGTTTGTGCAGTGACACTTCTTACAAAGCTGCTTATGGTGCTCTGTGAGAGACAATTCCATTTTCTCTATCCTGAAACGCTTCGGGACACATGGCTGTCACCCAATAAACAGTTGCTGAATGAAGACGTGAAATTTCCAATAACTTGGGGAGAAATGCTACATGTTAAATACTTTTAGTAGAAGTTCATTTATTCATTCAACCTAAGTTTGTTGAGGAATTCCATATATCCCGAACACCGCACTGGGCAAGGATCCCATGCCCTCAAGGAGATGATATTTGGGGTAGCTGGGTGGTAAAGAGGCGCAGGAGACAGCATACAAGACTATGAGAAGGCGCTATGTACGCTGAACGCAAAGGTGAGTGGGGTCAGGCGGCTGCTCGGCACAGGAGGAGCGGGCCAGGCTGCCATCTGAAGGAGGGTGGGGGAGACCGTCTCTGTGGGAAGTGGACGCTGGATTAACACAGGGCCGAGGAGAGGGGGTCTGCCCCACAGAGCCCCGAGGAGGGCAGCCCAGACAGACGGCTGGAGCTGAGCCCTGGACTGCGCTGTGCCTGTGGAAGGGAACAGGAGGTGAGGTCAGGAGGAAAGGGGTACATCCTGGTGGGGAAGGGCCTGTGAGCCCGCTGGCCTTCCTCGGTGAGTCGAGGGGCCTCTGGAGCTTCTGAACAGCGCGGTAATGTGACCTGATTCTGGGGCCATGCGGTCCCGGGGAGGTCCTGTGGGGGTGGCTGCGATAATGCAGGGGTGGAGGTGAGATGGCCAGGCGGGGCTGGGGGCCGTGGTGGGGAGACAGGTTAAAGTCTCTGAGAAGACCCAGAGCAAAGAGCTCTGTCCAACTCTGATTTCCTGAGCAAGTTCTGAAAGTAGCCAGGCAAAATCCCTGGTTTTTTTTGCACAACATCTGCTGATGCCCCATGGCTCTGGTGTTCCACAGGACAGAGTTTGGGAAACACTGATATAGCGATGTGAAGATGCCAGGCACTGGTGTGGGGGTGCTGATGTCCTCCTCTGTTCTGGAAATAGGCATCTAAGTCATTCAGATGCGGAGCCTTCATTAGTTCTCCAAGCCTGGGCCGTGGGGCATCTCCCTCCTCCCACTTCACGGAGGGGGAGACTGAGTTCTCCAAGGTAGGCCCCTTGCCCATGCTGCAGGGGGGCAGGACCTGGCGGGGCGCAGCCCATGCTCTGTGCTCGGCTCCAGCTCCTTCCATGCCCTGCCGCTGCCACTGCTCGCTCCGGATCGGGGCCGGCACGCGCCCGCCTCCTGCCAGCCCCGTGCCCCTAGCTCCGGGCCCCGTGCCCCTGGCTCAGTGGTTCCTGCTGCCCAGCCCAGTGTGACCGACACCCCTCAGAGTGGCGCCCACCTCCCGCTGTGGCCACACTGTCTCCAAAGGGGCGTTGGCGTTTTGGGGCTCTCCCAGCCTGCTGGTCGGAGCTTTCTGTTTTGCCCCCAGGGTTCAGATTGTCCCGGCAGGAAGAACCTTTGAGCAGAGTGCCATTCACAGAGACTTCCGGAAGGGACACGAGATCTCAAAGTAGCGGTGCTTCATGCCGCAGAAGTCGTGGCTCCAGCCACAGACTGGGAAAGCATCTTCCAAAGCTTTTGAGGATCTGTGATGCGTTCCTTCCCCCTGTGCCCCAACACCCGCACGAGGAAGTCAGGATGAATGACTGCATGAGCCCCGCTTTGCAAGCAGGCTCTGGAGCGGTGGTGAGACCGGGCTCTTTGCAGACCCCCCGTGACGGTGCGCAGCAAAGCCTCTTGTGCCAGAAAGACACAATCCCAGGGAGAAGCCAGAGCGGGAACCATGAGAAGCTGCAATCGCCAAGAGAGTCTCTGTGGGTGTGACTGTGCTAAGGAGACTCTCCATTCTGCAGCAGGAACTTAGACCAACAACGACAGGCCCAGGGCAGGTACCCACGAGCACGTAGGACCCGGCCTGGGCGCCTCTCCCCAGCTCCCAGGTGAGCACACTGAGCCTTCCCCGGGCTCCTGGCCTCCCCCCAGCACTTGGACATCTCCTGCAGCAATCGCGGGCAGTTGTGCATGAACCTGCCTGACGCACGAATCCAGCATGTCCACCAGCTTGCCTCTGCCGGAGAGATACCATGCTCTTCCTTCACAGTACGAGACTCGAAGTGCTCTCAAGATTCACTTTAAGTAACCAGTTGTTAGCCATGGCAAATATTCTCAAGACTCGCTTTGCATACATTTTTATTACATGCACAGCTTTTAGAATGAGGACTTGCAGAATTGTTACAAACCATCCAATTGGAGTAAGGCCCTGCCCAGGCAAGGATGTGCTTGCCCTGTGGGGGGTGGGGGTGGGGCTCGGCCCAGCCCTGCTCTGGCCTGGCTCTGCTCTGACCCTGTCCAGGCTCCAGCATAACCTTAGGCCTGGAGATCTCTGCCTCAGTCCTGGACTGTTTGGCTAACTGGGGATGAGGCCTTACTCCCCACATCCAGTGGTCCTTTGGTCCCAGCCTTGGACGCAGCTCCCCTGCCTTGTTGGCAGGCGTCGGGGTAGGGCCCAGCCTGCTGTTAGTGCCACTGCGCTGAGGCCCTGCGTGCTCCTCGCTCCTCTACTCAGCTCTGAGGAGCGCTGTCTTGGGCGTCCTTACTGGCTTTGGTCCTGGATTCAGACAGGCCTGGGTCTGAGTCTTGGGCAAATAGCTCTACACCGCTAAGACCTATCCTTAGGTTCTAATGAGGATGGTAATAATAATGGTGTGAAGGCCACTTGGATGATTGTTGAGTGTGTGTTTGAAACACTTTGCACACATCTGCCACATTCAAAGCGCAGTGCGTGCTCTCCTGGTTCACGGCATTATTGCTGAAGGTGTCCTGCCTGTTTGCATCCCAGAACTCTGCTTTCTGTGGCATTTCCTGTAAGGGTGCCCTGCTCACGTTTTCTGGTGCTCTGCTACCTGCCTGCTCCACATCTGAGAACAGTTGTCTCTTCCTCAGCCCGCTGCAGGGGGCCATGAACTTACCCCACGCCCCGCAAACAGAATGGACTCACAGCTCCTGCAGCTAAGCTGCTCCCTGAAAACCTGCTCCAGGCACCTGGGAGGGAGCTCAGTTCTGGGCCAGCCACCTCCCACCATCCCCTTACCTGGGCCAAGCTCAACTAGTTCCAAAATAGGACGGAACTAAGCTCCTGTGTCAATGAAATCAAGTTTGACTTACAAGTGACCTTGCATCCCAAACTGCAGACTCTGAGCTGCTTCTCTTTTCTGCAGGATGTGTCAGGATGAAGTCAGGCCCGGCTTCACAGGGCTTGTTTTTCATCTCCTGTGAACTGTGGGGTCTTAGCAGTACACAGGGTTTTAGTTTTCACTGAGGTTATTAATGGACCCAAATATTTTCCCAAGCACCTAATTCAATGTGCTTTGAATGCATGTTGGGCTTCCTGGACATCACTGTGGTCACTTACCACGATTACAGCCTTCCCGTGGAGAAATGGCCATGGACGAGGCCACAGTGCTCCTGCCTGAGGCGCGGGCACGCTGTGGGCTTGCACAGAGGGCTAAGGCAAAGGGAATCGGGAGAAGGAGATCGGTCCTGTGGGGCTCCGTGGCTGATGGAGCCGCCTCGTTGTGGTTGGGTCTGTTTGGAGGAGTTTTGAAAGCAAGGCTCTTTAATCATGACTGTGTACACCTCTTGGGTAGGGTGTTTCATTTGTGCGTTCAGCCCTTTGCCGTCTGGGACTCTACTCATTATTCCATAAAACCCATTGTCAGTCAACAGCCATCAATCATGCAAAATTCACGAGTACCACAGATCTGTCAGGAAATCAAAAGACTGTTAGCATTGTTGTGATTACCCATTCATGAGCCATTTTGACTGGAAACTTCGCAGACCTGCCCTCTTGCTGCAAAGAGGGGGAAAGTTAAAATCAATCACTTAAACAATTTGTCAGCGAGGTCTAGTTTTCTCTGGGAGGAAACCACCTCTCCCACCACTGATGCCTGGGCTTTGGCTTCAGCCAACGTGTCTTTGCCTCTTCCAAGGACGAGGCGCATGCTTGGTGCCCGAGGTGGAAGGTCGGCGGGGGGACACCTGAATGCCAGGGACCTGGGAGCCTCACCCTACTCCGGGCTGGCTCTGTTCCTCATCCTGCCCGCACCCCTGGACCCCAGGCCATCGGAGAGGATGGGGAGGGAGGGAGGCTTCCCGGGATGATGCACTTTCCCCGAGGGTAGTCCCTGCCCCCTGGTTTGGGTCGGTTTGCGTGGCAGGTGCACCCCACTGGAAGAGGTGCGCTGGGAGCTGGCATGACCAGGAGGGGGGCCGAGGAGCCCCCTCCCCAGCCCCAGCCATCTCCCTCCGGCCCATCTCCCGAGCGGCATTGCTAAGTGGCTGTTTGCCTTTCTGAGAATCGCTGTGTGTGTCGTTTCCCCTTGTCTATCTTTGCATCAGGCAGACTCACAGAAATTCTGGAAAAGGAGCAACTTTGGCCAGTGATCCTGGAGTTGCCCCGTGGAGGCCTTCTGGCACTCGGGTTGACAAATGTGAGAGGATCGCAGTGGCTGGCCGGCACGGCGGGCCCCTGGCGTCATCTGAGGGCGTGCGGGCACGGCGGCCACATGCCCAGAAGGAGCAGTGTGGTGTCAGAACCCCGAAAACCATTTCTCAAGGGCACACCTTATCGGCACCTCGTCCGGCTGCCCACAGCCATGACTGTCTCCTCACAGAGGAGAGGCAGGTAGAGAGACAGAACATTAAGTAAATGCAAAGCCATCTAGCCAACCAGCCAACAAATGGGAACAACCTTCAAAGCAAACGTGGGCAACAATGGGATTAGAAAAAAATATCGTCAGATGAAATGGGCTCAGAAACAAATAATGATTCTGATCACATAAGAGAATCAGGAGCTTTCTTGGGGAGGCCCCTGGGTTGGCCACGGGCGTCTAATGGCCCCAAATGATGTCAAACTCCCCATATCCCCCGGCGGAGTGTTCTCCCCCGTGCAGCTGTATTTTATCAGTGCGCTGCCCATAATGACGACATGGGTATTGATGATAATGGAGTGTGTTGCAAACAGGTGCGCTGCGTTCTGTCTCTGCCGCCCCTGGACAGCTGCCGCGGTTACCTGATACCTCAACCAGGGTGTCGGGTGGAGGTGTGAGTCCTTCCCTCGGGTGACAACCACACCCTCCTGGCCCCTGCCCTCCCCTCCCAGCCCCATTCCCGGTCCCCAGTGACCTGGGCTGATGACTGCAGCCCACGTTAGCTGAGCCTCGCCTGCACCTGCAGCTCAGAGATGGCCACGTGCCAACCGAGGGCTCCAGCCTGCAGTCGGCAATGAATCTGAGTCGGGGGCACCTAGGACCCTGCCGACAATTCTGTGCCCTTGATGCCTTCTGACCTGCCTGCAACGCTGCTCCTGCTTGCCAAACTCCAGGACGCAACCCCTGGAAACTCTTGTGTGTTTTGAATTCCGGGAAACACACCGACACACAAGAAGCTGGCGGAAAAAACACAATTTCGGAAACCCGAGTCTCACGTGGCAAGTGCAGCCAGACTTGGAGGGAAGAAGAGGTTTCAGGGAAGGGCCTTCTGTGGTCCATCTGACCGTATCTGTATCCAAACTGTGGCTGATGCTTGAAGAGAGGGCCAGGAACAGCCCTGCAAGGCAGAGCATTTGGGGGTGCTCTTTGCCCCTGAGTTCAATATCTTCACCAATCAACAGAGGTTTGGAGAAACAACCCCATCCTAAGTCAGAAGGGAGGCAATTTAAAAAAATAAATTAATAAAGTAGAAGGGAGGCAGGTGGGGGGATGGGGTAACTGGGGGATGGGCATTCAGGAGGGCACGTGATGGAATGAGCGCTGGGTGTTACATGCAACTGATGAATCACTAAATTCTACCCCTGAAACTAATAATACACTGTTTGTTAACTAAACTGAATTTAAATAAAAAAAATTAAAGAAAGGAAAAAATAATAAAATAAAATAAACTCAAAAGGCATAGCAGCTAAATATGGGGAAAATCCAGCCCTGGCTGGAGCTGGAGATCTATAATCATGAGATACAGTTTGAATCTTCGCCAGGATTCTAAGTATAGATGTTGGTGAAAGTAGAAAGTCCTTCCCTTTGTCCACGATGTTCCTAAACTCTTATCTCTGGAAACTGCAGGAACACCCAACACAGCTGGCCACATGGACAAGCCTCAAGGTCGTGGTTAGCTGATGCCAGGAACCTCTTTTACACATTCAGATGATACCAGGGCTTTCTCTTTACTCTGGGAGCATTTGGGCTGGAAATGGTCTGGATGCTCATGCTACCAGGCCTGGAGCCAACAACATCACAGGGTAACACGGGCCACCCCTGCCTGGTGTTCCATTTAGGCCCACTTGTGGACACATCAGGTTCACCCGGGACAAAGAAACAGAAATGTCATTAGTAGTTTTCAAAGCAATCTGTCCCCGTGGTTCTTAGCAATGGATGACACAGACTTCTCGGAGCCTCGGGGACTGGTGTCCTGCTTACTCCCACTTCTCTTGTCTTTTTGAATATGCTCCTCTAGGGAATTAATTCATCAGCCACCATTTTGGGGCTCTTTGTATTGAAAAGCTCATTATTTCAGAGGAAGTGCACTGTGAATAAAAATAAAAAAAAAACAGTTCTAATTAGATCTCTGGGATGGGAGAGGGCCTCTTTGTGTTGTAATTTTTCATGATATTTGTAGGAAGGAACAAATTCTCTCTCCTTCCCTGCATAAAAATCTGGAGATGCTACTTGAGGAATCATGCTGAAGACTCACTTTCAGGCTGAATTGTGAGTAAGCTGGTGGTGCATCAAATATGAAGACTGTAGTTTTAGATATGGGTTGCTATGGGACCAGTGTGATTCTGTCTTAGTGCCTCTGTGTCGAGATTCCCCCAGGATGTCGACCGCTGAAGGAGCCTGAATTGGGGTACAGTGTGAGTTGCTGCCTGCTGGTCAGCGTGGCCACCCCGAGCTGTCTGCCCACACTGTGCCAACTGCACTCCACTAGGAACACGGGGAGAGGAGCGGAGGTGGGTTGGGAGCTGGACTCTCTCCCATATCCAACAGATCTCAAATGCATTTGTGGAAAGAGTTTAATGACCCCCTAATCAGTCCAAAAGTATCTGTGAATGGAACAGTGAGATTTCCTGCTCTTCTGTCGGTATTCGGTGGTCCTGAGAAGAATGCTGTAAATCATATGTGAACCACACACTTTTCTTATTTAAAAATGAGTAGAGCAAACCCTCACGCAGGACAGAGCCGTGTTTCTCAAACTTCCATGTGCTCAGTAACTACCCGGTCGCTCGCTCATCAATTACCCGATTCGTGCATCTGGAGTAGGTTCTGGGGCTCCCGGAGATGCAGACGCTGCTGGTCGGCCGACCACTCGCGCGCCAGCAAGGTCAGAGAGAGAACGCAGGTTTGGTACCTGCAGTTGCGCATCTCGACGGGCGGGCCAGTGAGGCTCCCCCTGGCGTGGCTGAGACGCTACCAGAACTCTTCCACTGGCTTTCCCTTACAATTCAATACCCGAATACGGCAGTGTTTCTGTGTGGTATAAAGAATACATACTGTGTTTCTGAATGCTTGAAGATTTTTTTTTACCTTCGTGAAACTCCCTTTGACATAAATACTATTTAGGCGACTCGTTTGCACAGAAAACCCATTTTGCATAGATAATGCTGATGTAATTTCTATCTCAACCTCAAACAAATCCTCCAAAAATTCTGTTTTTAAATTTTTTTTTTTTTTAATTTTAATGCCATTCATTAGAGGGTGGGGTTAGGGGCCAGCTGTATGGGTTTTGTTTTACGGCCTATGTTACTTAGGTCCCGACAAGGCAAATACAGGCAGTCCCAGCAGGAGCCTTGAGGAGAAGCCTTTTACAACCTGTAAGACTCCTTTCCTCACGCAGCCTGGAACAGGGGAGTAGGCATGTAGTCCACTCGCAAGGAAAAAAATGTGTCTGTGTCTGTGTGAGCAGGTTCTGTATTTCCAGGATGTTTTTACCTGAAATATCCCATGGTACTGTATTGTTTTCAAATAAAAAAGGGGGAAAAAAACCCAAATACTTTCTTTGGATGGCTTTACCCCTCCATCAGCAACTGAAGTATTTGTAGACACACTTTGATTGAGTTATTTTGAACATTCTGCCCTTGATACACTAAAAAAACATTTTATGGTGGTATGACTGACATATAAAAAGACGTATATAGGGCGCCTGGGTGGCTCAGTTGGTTAAAGCGACTGCCTTCGGCTCAGGTCATGATCCTGGAGTCCCCGGATCGAGTCCCACATCGGGCTCCCTGCTCGGCAGGGAGTCTGCTTCTCCCTCTGACCCTCTTCCCTCTCGTGCTCTCTATCTCTCATTCTCTCTCTCTCAAATAAACAAATAAAATCTTAAAAAAAAGACGTATATATTTAATGTGTAAGTTTGGAAATAACAACACACGTGTGAAACCACCACTACCCCCGTCAATGCCATAAACCTATCTATCACCTCCAGAAAATTTCCTTTGTCCCTAATTTTTTTATGATAAGAAGATTTAACATGAGATCTAGCAAATTTTAAGTACACAACACAGTACCGTTACCCATAGGCATTATGCTGTGTAGCAGACTCATCTCAAAGAACTGGAACTTTGTAACCCTAGGCAAACACTTCCATGCTTACCCTCCCCGCCAGCCCCTAGCAAACGGGGTTCTGCTCTGCTTCTGAGTTTAACCCTTTTAGATTCCTCGTAGAATTGAGATCCTGCTGTAGTTTAAACACTGACTTATTGAATTGAAACCAAAGAGGATGTCTTAGTGAGGTCAGGAGGGATCTGTGATTCAGGATGGATAGAATGCCAAGTTCACCTTTCCTGCTTCTCTCTTTCCTTGTTCCTAATAATAAGCCTGGAAAGTACACAGAAATTACTATATTTGAGTATATGGAAATGAACAATTTCTTTAGTATTTTGTGCCCCATAAACACTGAAACAAGTGATGACTGTTATTAATCATTTGACATTCTATTGGTCTACTCAAGTGAAAAGTTCACCTATGGCTACACTTGTGTGATTCAGCTCTATGACAGTCTATGGAGGCAAAACTAAGGAGACAGTAGTAAAAGGGTCAGTGGTTGTCAGGGGTTGGGGGCAGGGGAGATGAACAGGTGGAGCACAGAGGATTTTTAGGGCAGTGAAACTACTCTGTGTGATACCATCATGGCGGATGCATGTCATTATATATTTGTCCAAACCCGTAGGCTGTACGTCACCAAGAGTGAGCTCTAAGGTAAACTGTGGGCTTTGGGAGATAATGGGTCCATATAGGTTCATCAGCTGTAACAAATGGACCACTCTGGTGGGGATTTTGGTAGTGGGGAGGCTGTGCATGTGGGGGGGCAGGGAGCCTATGGGAAATTTCTGTTCCCTCCTCCCAATTTTGCTGTAAACCTAAAACTGCCTAAAAAATAAACTCTTTAATAATAATAATAATAATAAAAGTTCACTGATGCTGTTTGTGTGGCTCTCATCCAATTTGTGTGTATTTAAAAAAATCTCCCTGTTTCAGGGGTCAACAATTCCTTGAGTGTTTGACCGAGGTTCTTTTATATGGAAGCTATTAGATATGGAAAGATAAAATGAGTAGGAATTGATTACTGTATTCTGAAAACTGTAATGAGTGTGTCTCAGGATATAGTAGATACTCAATAAATTCCTACTGAATGTCTTTGCTTATCTAGTAGCTTCCCCTTGCAAGGACCTTGGCCCATGGAATTATTCACTAAAGAAATCTTTCAGTGGCCTATACTCTGATGTGTGTGAACAAACCAGTAAGCAGCTAGCCACGTGAGCAGACAGACCCAACTAAATGCCGTAATGGAAATGCAAGCACTGGACTGGGAATATGCAGAGGAGAGAGTAATAGTGGCCGGCTGGGAGGAGACACAAGCCTGCAGAAGCCTCATGAAGGCACCGGGTAAGTAGAAGTTTATATGAGTAGCACATGGCGTGGTCGGAAATGTGCGACTGAGTGGCTCTAGCAGGAGTGTAACCTGTGATGGGAGGTCAGGAGTCACGTGATTGCCTCAAGTTCTGGGTAGACCGTTTGGACTGTATTCTGTAGGTAAATGGGAGCCATTGATGTTTGTTGAGAAGGAGAGTGCCTTCCTTTGTGCCCAGTAATGAATAAGAAGTCACCAGCAAAGCAAAAATCATGTACTTACTGCTTTTAGCTCTCTCAGCTCCTTTTTGTTAGTGAACAGGAAGAATTTCTGGTCTAGAAATCAATCCGCCAACTCTGAGTACCCTCCATAATATCTTATCTTTCAACAGAATGTTTCTGTGGCATCGTTATAGCAGAACCACGCTTCCTGGGAGCAGGAGCAAATGTAGGGAGAATTCTTGCTGCAACAGTTAGCCTCTTCACAGGCTGCTCAGCTGGCGTCACAAGAACTGGTCATTAGTTTGAAACACTCTCGGACTTAGACAAAAGGCCCAGGAGCGTTATAAAGAATGTCCATGTACCCATTGCCCAGGGACACTTTCAAACATCACCAACAGCCCCAACAATGCCCAATGCAGGCACACAGGTTGCACCCAGGTGTCTGTCTCTCTAGGGTCCTACAATAGGCAACAGTTTCCTTGGCTTTCACGACCTGGATACTTTTGAAGATTATCAGCTGGCCATTTTTGTAGGTCACCCCTCACTCTGGATTTGTCTGATGTTTCTTCACAATGAGACCCAGGCCATGCACCTTGGGCTGGAATGTCACAGAAGTGATGTCTGTGTTCTCCCTGCGTCTAACCCGGCGGCTTGGGGTGCGAGCGCATCCCGTTGTTGCTGATTCACCCATGCCAAACTCCCCCGCTAGAACGTCATTTATGCCCTCCATTGTAATTACCAAGCACTTCTGGAGAGAGCCTTTGAGGGTGTGATCCTCGTGCCTGCCCTAGCTTTAGTACCCAGTGATGGTTCCTACTGTGATGGTTGCCACATGGTGATTTTCTAATTACATCATTGTGATACCACATTTATTGGTTGGCTTTTTAGTATTAGAAGAGGTGTTTTTATTCTCCCCATTTATTCACTTATTTATCCACATAGTCACTTAGATAACTATTTTATCCAATGGGATGTCATCCATTTACTCTTAATTTTGTCTTTCCCATGGTTCCAGGTTGGGTCAGTAGTAACACTTTCAAGCTCACTCCCATGTCCCTTTGACATATTCTGATCATTATTTGGGCAAGATCCTTCCTTCTGTCACAATAATCGATTCCAAGCTCATCTTGTTCTTCTCCTGCTCAGCCATTTCTCCAAAGAAACTTCATTCTTTCAGGGGAGGATCTTATTTAAAAACCAAGAACTAGCTGGTTAGCATAATCATTGCTAGGGCAGAATGTTGCCCTTAGGTCCTTAAAGCTAGAAAATAAATGCATGTCTGTAAGTATGAAAGTATATATGTAAAATACAGGTGTATACATACCCACATTTCTATTTCTTCCTATGTCTATGTATCTATGTATCTACCTACCCATCCGTTATCTCTGTGTGTATGTATGTAAAATCTATCCATCATCCACCTATCGAGCTATTTATCTAACAAGGGCCCTGAGTGTATGCCCATCACTCTAATTGGAATCCAACACTATGGGGTTCATTATAGCGTCCTTCTTTTCCGTATCTTTTCCACACCTTCTTATCCATAGTCTTGTCCACCAGTCCAAGCGCTGGCTCCTGTTGTATTGATGTAAATGAAGATACATTGACAGAGGTACTCACTCCCCATATGCGTCCAGTCTCCCAACGCTGCCTGCCGCTTTCTGGCCACCGACCGCCTCCCAGCTGGCATTCCCTGTTGTTGCCCCACGTCCTCATTTACCTCCTGAAGCTGCGTAACAGACTTTTATCTGAAACTGAAAGGAGGAAGGGCTGAAGGAAGGAAGGAAGGTAGGGCAGAACGTCGGGAGGAAGGAAGGAAGGAAAGAAAGAAGGAGAAGGGAAAAAGGCAGGTAGGTTGGTATCCCCAGAAATGTCCATCTCAGAGTACGCCACTTTCCAAGTTAGTAATCAAGGCAGGTGAACAGAGCCTCCTTTATCTGCTGCTATTGCTGTGTCCTGGGGAAGAATCACCTGTGTTTGGACAGACTTTGGTTCTGAACAGAAAGGTAGCCAGTGCTAAGCATGGTTGGCTCATTTTCGCGTCTGTGTCTGGGAGTGCCCCTGTGCGTCTTGACAAATGGAAGCAGCAGGTGTGTGGACACCACAGCATAACTCTCCATAGAACACACTTCTTTAAATCCAGATTAAATATACAATTTGAAGCCTGACCTTTCCGAGTAATTAAAGATTTCTACTTTATGGTTTTTATAGACATGGTACGGTAGAGGCAAGAAGAACCTCTTTAATGATTAAGGTGGATGGAGTGTGGAGTTTTTGTGCTGCGTGGGATTTAAAGGGACAAACGCTGGGCAGAAAGTGGGCATGCGGCTGCCGTGGTTTTGGGGCGCATGGTCAGAGTGGGAGTAGAGCTTCGGCTCACAGGAGGAGAGCCCTGAGGGGAGCCCTGAGCCGTCGGCGGGTTATGGAGTAGGAGGCAAAGCAAGTGGATTCAGGGCTGACGTGGCCTGAGCCTGTGATGTGTGGCCAGGTGCTGGGGGGCCAGGCCAGCGATATGGATGTCACCCAGTAAGCCCTGCCCGTGGGCACGCCACAGCCGCCCAGACACCTTGCCAAAGCCCACCCCCCCCTTTGTCTCCTCCTTTAGCGCCCTCACTGAGCACTGCAGCCGTATTCTTCCCACTTTAAGGGTCTGCACAATGCCCTGTGAGGCATGTAGCCGGGGCGAGGGGGTGCATGCAGAATGGGCCTGGGCTTCCACGCGGAAACCCCGAGCGCCCCTCCTTCCGCAGCCATTTTCCGGGCACAGCCAGTCTGGCACCTCCCGCCCGCACCGCCACCCTGACATGCGCCCCCAGGAGGGCAGCGGCGGGCCCCGGCTGGGGGGAGCCGCGGTCGGCAGCTCGCTCGCTTGCGGCGGCCCTCGCTCTTGCCCCACTGCGGGTTATTCGCTCCCTTCCTGTAGTGCTCCAGTGCTTCTCCACCGGCCCTACACCGAACAATTTTTTCTCAGTTGTGTCAGGTGGGGTCCATGTGTTACCTCTGCTGTGCCTTTTATATCCGAGCAGTGAACAGGAGGTGAATTTGTTATTTAAAGAGCTAATCTCACGGCCTTGTAACCTGGGAGGCAACCTCACACAGGCGGAAGTGCTGTTTTATGGACGATGGCCTCCCGACTTCTGCAAGCGCACAGGGATTATGTGCCTCCCCTCTATTGGAGCACAAGGCCAGAGGAAGCTCATAGGGGGCAAGATCCAGGAGAACCTAGAATAACACCAAAGCCACTGGAGCTGGAGTTGCGTGCTTCTAGAACTCCTTCTAGAACATGACATCCCCTTTTCCTCTTCTTGCTGGGTCTCTGTTCATGAAAGGGGATGCCACAGTTAAAGGGGATGTCATGTCAGGCGCCAGAACCAAAGGGAGGAAGTGGATAATTGAAACCCCGTATCTGCTATACCAAGTCCTGTGGTTGTTGGCATCAGTAATGACAAGGGCCACCTCGGTAAGGAAGCCCTACAGGTTCTGGAGAAAACAAGCTCTGCCTTCATTAGCAGGTCACAAAAGTGCGCCCCAGCCCAATAAATCCTGAAGTTCAGACTCTGATCTCCATCGCGTGCATTTTGCAATGACCCTGTTTGGAGGTGCGGCTCATCCACTCGCCTTTAACAAACTACCATTTTTAACAGGATCATCACTTCTCTGATCTGACGATGGACCACGTTTTATCTTGACATTCTCCTCAAATCCCTTTTCCAGAACAATCCCTTAGGAAAGTCAGATTTACCGTCTAACAGAAAAATTTGTAAACGAGACAAATAAGCCAGAGACAATTTCGGACATAGCTGATCTGCATATAACCAAAAGAAAAACACTGAATCAAATGCCAGGTTGTCACAGTTGCCTTCTTAAATTCGAAACAAGTCTTCTCAAGACTCAGGCCCCAGCGTGGGCTAATGGGTCTGTTCAGAGCACACTGTGTCTTAAACTTCATTCTGCCATCTTAGGAACTTTTCCCGGTGGAAGGGACTGCTCCCGTGCCTCTCATGCCTGAGTACGTTGATCCCTTTGCTGTCAATGACCCTATTTGGTAGCACATTATTTTAAACATCCATTACTATTAACATTAACTAATGGTTAATTACAACAAAATTCCTATCGAAGTGCATAAGAGAGTCATATGAATGCCAAATGAGTACATTAATGATTGGTGTTATCACAATGAATACGAAATGATTTCATAATGACTGGGGAGGTAATATATAATAAAAAAGGATTGCTCCCACTTTTATACACTTATCACAGATTTAAAACCCATTCTTGGCCTCCATTCAGAAACCATGAGTTACCTGAGAGATTTTCCCTGAAGATTTCTAGGAACCTCTACGTCTTCAATCAAAATCTAAACACTGTTACTCACCCCGGTGTTCAAGTTTGAGGATAAATGTCATTGTGTTTCTCCTTACAAAGAGCTTCAGAAATGCTACCTCATTGTCGTAAGTAAATTCAGTTCATTCGTGTATTCATACAATTAGCCTGTAGACATTCTCGAACACATATGATGCTCTTGGCATTGTGCTAGGTACAAAGGCTGCAAAGAGAAGAGAGGGTTCTTATCATTGACAAACCAATGGGAGAAGATGTGCAAGGATATAATGACAATGATGTGTTTCATGTGTTGTAACAGAGAGATTGAGAATGAGAGCGTGCAGCGTGCGGGGAGGGGAGAAGGAGCCATCACACACATTGTCAGGGCTTTTGTAGGAAAGCATCACAGATAAGGAGACCTCTGAGCTGGGCTTTAGTGAGAGCGTAGTATATGATAAAGGGTTGGGAGAAAGGTCATTTCTAGTAGAAATCCCAGCAGTGGAAGAACAGGGGCATGAACTTGTGCATCTTACTTCAAGAAGGGAATGCAGGAGACTGGAGATGGGATGGTTGGAAGCAAAGCCACGGATACAGAATGAAGCCTAAAATATTTGTCATGGCTTTCTAAAAATTTCAGCAATCCTTGTGACTCAGATTTGGTGAAAAAGCATCAACTTACAAACCCAAGAAACTCAGCAAACTTCAAGCAATGTAATCAAAAAAAACTGCACCCAGCCGTATAAAAGCCAAACTTCTCAAACATAAAGGTAAAGGCGAAATGTCGAAGCAGCCTGAGAAAATGAGGCATTACGTAGGGGAGGACAATGATCCAGATGGCAGCCGAGTGTCATTGAAAGCAACAAGGCCAGAAGGTGACAGAAGGACTTATTTGTAGTGCTAGAGGAGAACACTGTCAGCCAGCATTCTATAGCTAGCAAAACTATCCCTCAAAGTGAAGATAAAGTAAAGACATTTCAGAGAACTGGAAATGGAGAGAATTTGTTACCAGCAGATCCGTATGACAAGGAAGGTTGCTCTTCAGGCCGAAGGAAATGATATCAGACCAAAGCTGATATTCAGGAAAGAAGGAAGAGCATCAGAAATGGTAAACGTGGGTAAAAATATACATGCCATGTATATATGTGTGTGTATACATACGTGCATACATACACATATGTATGTATACATGCTCTGTGTTATTTCTTTTCTTAATTCTGTAAGATATAGGATGTCTAAAGCAAGTTATAACATCATGTTTGCACAAAGGATGGGACGCTAAAACACTAAATGGAATCCTACTGCTGTGAGCTTAGGATTTTTTTGTGCATTTCCCTGCAATATTTGTTTCTGAGCAATATTACCTCTGATTAGACTGTGGTATGTTCAAGGTGTGTATGAATTCCTTAGAACTACTCTTAAAAATTCTGCAAGAAGTATACCTGAAATACTTATAGGAAACTTGAGATGCATTACTAAAAATATTGGATTAACCCAACACAGGACAGGAAAGGAAGAACAGAGGGACCAAAAGAGATAGACAGTAGAAAATAAAAAATATAAGTAAACAAAACAGAAGACCTAAGCCTGATCATATGAATGGGATAGTGGTGACCTCCTGCCATTGCTCCCTCTGAATCGCTTTACTTCCCAGTTCTTAACTCACCTTTGTAACCAATTCCTCGTGTTAAATCTCCGCTGTTTTAAAATACTTAGTGGTCATGTTTTTCTGTTTTGATCCTCGCTGTTAGATATCCAGTACAAAGGGATTGCTTGACTGAATAATGTGTTGATTGTAAAATGGAATATCATGTAGCAAGTAAACCCGATGTGGGGAAGGCATCATGGCAGCCTTATCGCTCACAGAACAGTGGGCTATTCAACAGTAATTTCTAATATTCACCCACATATTAACAGTAGTTAATTCTGGATATGAAGATTACAAGGAATATTTCTGCTCATCTTTGGATTTTCTTTGTGTTGAATTTTTTTTTTTTTCTGTTGAAATGAATTACATTTGTAGTTAGAAAGGTGAGGTCAAGAGAAGAACTTGGTGAAGACTTTGATCAGAGGCGATGGCGGGGCGACAGGAAGGAGACTTCTGGGGCGGAGCTGAGGCATCTCCTGAGCTTGAGGACATGAAGAAGGGTCAGTGAGGCATCAAGCGTGGCCTCTGCCTGGGAAACAGGATGAGAGCTGCAGCAGAGGTGAGGCGCCAGGCACCTGGGAAGCAGGAGGAAGAGTGGAGGGTCACACCAGCTCCACCCTCTGTGCAGATTTCCAGGAGGCAATGGGACGGGGTTCTGGCATTTGGGAGAGTGGTCAGAACAAGAGATACAAAATGTGAAGTTCCTAGCGTCTTGAAATAGTTAATTAAAGCCAAAGGAGTGAATGTTCTGTCTCAGGGAAAGAATGTAGGACAGAACAAGACCAGAAACTCACCCCTTTACTTCATGGTCAAACACCAGTGCTCGAGGAGTGGGTGAAGGAGGAGAATCCAGCCCAAGAGATGAAAGCAGAAGATTCAGAATGACAGCAGAAAGGGTAGAATATTCCAAAGCATCTTCCGGCGCTCATGTTCGACAACTTTCCAGAGCTCTCATACTGTGTCTCTTGCTATCTGCTGGATAGGATTTGGGAACACTGGAAAGGAATCCCATAAAATGGTGTCTACGTTTATCTTTGGGTGTGGGAGCACCAGAGAATTTCAGCTTTCTTGTGCTTTTTACTATTGTACAAATATTCTACAATTTACATACACTGCCTTGGCAAATAGAAGAAAAATAGTTCCATGTGATTTTTGAAAGTGATTTGTTTGGGGGAAGTCGACACAACTTAAAGAAATACTTCACCACGGGGATGTTTTTTTAAAGTGGGTCACTAGGATCCTAAAGCCACCAAAGCCCAGGATGACCCCCACAGAGGAAGGGGGAGAAAAGCTTCCATGAAGGTGGAAGGTTGGGTGGCCCCGGGGCCAAGCCTGGTGGGTAGCAGAAGGTTGAGGGAGAGCTTTGCCAGGTGACCAGACGAGCTTGAGGGGACATCCGAGGGACTAAGCTCATGGGTGGCTGGTCCACGATTACTGACTCGTCTATGTGTGTAGGGTGTTGGGGGGCTTCCTAAGTCATGTTTTGTTTTCCATGAACATGACACTTGCACGTGGCCATGGGGCAGAACTGAACCTCTCAGCATGGGGTTGGGGGCATTCTGTCAGACTCTGAGTGACTACGAGGGTCCAGGACACGACGCGTATAGCTTCCTTTTGAAGTTCCCTGTTTCAAAGTAACTGATGGGCCAGAGCATTCTGGAAGCCCTCCTGCCTCAAAGACAATTAGGTCAAGGGACTATTTGTTTCTCTGCAAAGATTTATTATCCTAGTTAAACTTAAAAGCTTTGAATACACATCAAAATTTAGATGTGATCAGGAAGGAATTAACTATATATATATAATGTTGCTCCAGATAACAACAGCTTACCACTTGCTAGACCTCCCCTGGGTATCCAGAATCAGTGGAAAGGACCCAAACCGAGGCGGAAAGGAGCATCTCTTCCTGTCAAGGCGGAGGACAGCACAGGCATTTTGTGGTGGCCATTCTGGAGTTAAAAATGCTCCGAAGGAGGAAGGAAATTGGAGAGATTTTAAGCACCAGGAAAGGTGTGCATGGGCTGTTCTAAAGCCTCCAGAGGAGATGAAGGAGAGGGTCCCAGAGCGTCCCCTCCCCTGGTAATTACCAGCCCCAGAGCCAAGGACACGAGAGCTGCCAAGGGGAGGGGTCATTCTAGGCCCCTGCGAGTGAGGGGAGGTGAGCGGCCTGCATCTTCACATTGAGGGCATCACTCCTAATCCTGGGAAAGCCTCCACAGAAGGGCAAGCAAAGGTGAAACAGCCGGAAACATGGCCCTTACCATCGAATGCCCAGGACCGGACTGTTTGGCTGCCACCGGTGTGGTTAATAAAGAACCTCTTTTATCGGATGGAGCCAACAGATTGTTTTTAATGGCTGAGACTTTCTGTGTGTGTGTGTGTGTGTGTGTGTTTTTTTTCCTTTGAAAAACATTCCTGCAGCATTCCCTGGAGTGAGACTTGGGACAATATTAAATCCAATGAATCACCCAGCCTTCAGGAGGCAGGGCTGCCGCCGCACCACTGCCTGGAATGATGGCTCAGCCCGGTGTCCCTGGTGGCCGCGGCAACCGGGCCAGGCGCCTGGCTCTCGTTAGTGACTGTGGCCACCCGTGCCAAATCGCCTTCCCTCTTTATCTCATTTTTGGGGTGTCGTGTAATTCTTTTTGGCAGTTCAGGAAGGACCGGCTGGACACCACCATCAGCTCATTATGCAAAGTGTTCGGACAAACTATTGCCAAGCTATTGTCACGGTCGACACCTGACTTCTTGATTTGAAAATTACCCTCCATGACTGTACCTGCGTCTACTTCGGGCTCGACCAACACGGAAGGAGGGGACAGCCGGGGAAGGGCGCGCAGGCCTGCCCGGTTTGCTTGCCCTGGCACGGCCACATCGCACGCTTCATTTCCAGGGGGACTCTGCTCTGCTCCTCACCACCTCCTGGTTTGCTCGTGTGCGGGCTCTGCAGGCCACGCTCCCAAAAGTGGGCCTGAGTCCTGGGCCGGCCGAGGGGCCTGGTGCTCCACATCCTTTCTGGAGGAATTTGACTCCATTCACCTCTTTTGGGATGGTACCTCGCTCATAGGACTTAATACGATCGTACTCATAGGATTTAGTTAGTATGTCCGCCCTACTGATAAGGACCCAGGGAGAAGGAACCGAAGTTTTAAGGTCTTGCTGCTCCAGGGTGGTCCACAGGCTGGCAGCCAGGAGCATGCTTGGGACTTGTCAGACGTGTATACTCTCCGGCCCCACCCAGACCTATGAATCCGAACCTCCGCTTAACCAGGTGATTCCTTTGCACATTCAAGTTTGAGAAGCGCTGCCTTCAGTGGCTTGTCCAGGGTCGGGTGGGGAGTTGAACATCCCTGTGCCTGATTCATGGTGTGTGGCTGCAGTGGGGGGCTTTTTTGCTTTCTACAGAGAGCACACCACCCACAGAAACCATTTCTCAAGTGCCCAGTTGTCCAAACACTTTTCCAGCTGTGACTCATCAGTATGCAAGCCTTCCAGTGATGAGTCCTCACTTCTTCTGCAGGAGGAGTCCTCCAAGTCTGATGATGCCTCATGTGGTGCTGATGGGGCTGATTCATCGGTGATGCAGAGAGAGTAGTCACACTCATTCCGGTGTGAGCTGCACACGGACTGGCTTCACAGAGCTCTGTGTTGACAGAGCCAAGTCTCCCCACTCATGGTGCCTGTGGACTGGAACAGGTGACAGATTCGGCGTTGGAACGTCCTGTGGGTGTGAGCAGACCTGCCTGGGCGGAGTGAGAACGCAGACCTGCGGCCCAGATTCCTAGCCACTTCCCTGACCGTGGGGGCCCGTGGCCCGGGACCCCAGCTCCTGGCCACCTCTCTGTGTGTAAAGAGGAGGGCACTACAGGGACAAATGGTATGAGGGGCCCCTGGGGGGCTCTGTCGGTGAAGCGTCTGACTGTTGGTTTGGGCTTAGGTCCTGATCTTGGGGTTGTGAGATCAAGCCCCGGTGGGGCTCCCCGCACAGCGGGGGTCTGCTTGAGATTCCATCTCCCTCTGCCCCTCCCTCCCACTCTCTCTCTAAAATGAATAATTAAATCTATATATTTTTTATATACACTGAGTGCCTTTCCCAGAACTGGCAGCTCACCTCTGGGGTTGTGGACAGTGGTCTCAGAGTTGGACCCTACGGGACAGCAGCATTTGAACGTGACCCCAGGGAATGAACGACGAAACAAGCAGCCTCATCAGCGGCAAGAACTTTGTGTCTGTTTAATTAGAATTGTCATTATAATCTTTTTCTCTGAGACTCAGGCTTGCAGGCTCGGGGACAGGCACACTCCCGTCCCTTTGCCTTGTCTCAGAGCCCCGCAGGCTGCTCTCGGGGGTGCTCAGGTGCACCTGTCCCCATGTCCACGGCACCCGATGTTCTGGACCCCACTCACCCCCAGGCTCTTCAAGGCGTGGCCGGCATGGCCAAGCCAGACAGGCCACCATGGTGGCCGGGGGACAGGTGACGGACCTTGCACTGCCTTAACTTTGAGTGTCCTTGCCTCTGTCAGGAGGAGTCACGACCTCAGAGGCGGCTCGTGTGGGTGTTAATTATTTCTTTTTCGTTTCCAGCTGGTGCAGAGCGTTAGCACCTTAAGTGGCTCAATTTGATCCCTGCTCTCGGGAACAAGGTAATTAAGTAGCTGCGACTTAAGGAGCCGGCCCCGCCTTGACTTGTCGCCCGTCTTCAGACAGCGCTCCATCCTAAATCATTTGATAATGCAAGAGGCTCGGTGCAGTTCTCTACTTGACTGAGGGTGAGTTCATTAGGTCACAGATCAGTAATTGATTCTCAGTGTGTCTCTGCTGGTTTTATTACAGTAATGAGGACTATCTTTTTTTTCTCCTCTCCTCTAATATGTTACCCAAACCATCAGCTTCTCAGTTTGGTGTCAGGATGACTTTGACAGGTTGTTAGCAACTATATGAAGTACAGAACATCACAGAAATGTCTCAAACTGTGTTGCTGTGTACTGCGCGGAGCCTTAGGTGGTCCCGAAATCAGCAAAAGCACTTGCAAGGAAGAAAGTTACAGCTGCGTTTGAAAATATGACGGTGGGCTTGATGTCCTATTGAAGTTCTTTGCACCCTCGGATACGTTCCACTCACAGGGCAGATTTCGCAGGGCTGGGTGGCATCTGCAACTCTCCTTCAGAATGTTCCCGAGCAGAAACGCGGGAAAGTGAAGCTCAAGAGCAGAGCAGACACTCTTGCTGCAAGAGTTACAGGCTCCTCTTTCTCTCCTTGGGGCTCTTTTTAAAAAGTGAGCCACCCGTTTTTTTGCTAATCTCTATACAATCTGATTTCTTTGTACTGTAGAAATGGAAAATCCATCGTATGACGTTCAGTGGGAGAGAAATAGTGTTATTTATTGTAATTCCCCTGTAGTCCTAGGTGACTTGAAACTTAGAGAGTTACACAGGCAGAAGGGAGAAAAAAGACATTTCCTTTTGTGTGTGTGATTTAATCAAAATGTTAGAAGAAAACTGAATGTTTTTTTTTAAATTAAGAGTCTTTTTTTTAAGATTTTATTTATTTATTTGAGAGAGAGAGAATGAGAGAGAGAGAGCACGAGAGGGAAGAGGGTCAGAGGGAGAAGCAGACCCCCTGCCGAGCAGGGAGCCCGATGCGGGACTCGATCCCGGGACTCCAGGATCATGACCTGAGCCAAAGGCAGTCGCTGAACCAACTGAGCCACCCAGGCGCCCCTTAATGTTTATTTTTATCCAATGAGCATGTTTTTGAATTTAAACTTTCCAGATTTTTGTTTTGCTTCTTATTTATATTTATTTATTTGTTTATTTATTTTTGAGATTGAGGATTTTGCTCACGAGAGTTAGCACTGTTTGATGATATCAGGAGTTTCAAGCTCAGGATGGCTAGGAGTCTTGGAATCATTCTCTGACAAGGCCAGACCCTGAGACCAAAAGCACAAAAATAGTGATGTCTAATGGACTGCTTCTTGTGGTCCTTACCTGTCCTGTGGAGGGACTGCAGATCAGAGCCGATGTTTATGAACCGTGACAAAGAATCAGCACCAAAACAATAGAGCAATCAATGTTCCCTTAAAGTCAGAGCTCACGAGACCACTGGGTGAGGAACAAACAGGCCAGGGATGTGGCTGTTCGGCCTCAAGGGTGATTTTTGTTACACAGCCAAACATCTTGCTGATTAAGGCACAAATGAGGATCCTGAAGAGTGGACACTGTGAAATGCATCCAAATTGCAGATTCCAGTGAACTGAAGACAAACATTTCTTCCACTCCATGCTTGACATAAAGGGACTGAGGGCCTGGTGACCGGCTTTGCCTTGCTGCTGATGTCGAGGGTGACACTGTGAGCTTGCTCCAGAGTGTTGGAGCCACATCCAGAACTGTCCATTTATCCCGTGTTTGCAGCCTGAGATCATGAAAAGCTTTTATCAACACTAAAAATAATATTTAGCAAGGCTCATCGATCCTTCTTTAAATAAAGCACCTATTTTAGGTGAGGTTAGCAATTTTATTCAAAGGATTAATTTCATCCCACAAACTGCTGTGCAATGTCTGACAAAAGATCTTTTTATAAATTCAACACTGGAAAATAAGTCATAATCCCATCTGCTCCCTTCATTACTCTCCACTCAGTAGAAGAAATTCAACAATACAAGGTCTCCTGCAGACTGAGACAGGTGGAACCGATGTTAATAAATCACCAGCAAATATATAGACGAAGGTGACAGTGGCTATAAGAAATCGAATCATTACACTTGTCCTGCTGCTCACGGCTGAGTGACTGGTGTTTGGCATAGAGCTTGGACACCAGAGCATCCGTGTTTCCAAATGACCCCGGTCCCCGAGGCCCCCTGAGGTTCCAGTTTCAACACTGCTCTGTCTCTCTGGCCTCCAACACGGGAAGCCCAAATCCCCCAAGAGAGGGAAGTGCCTCTGAAAACAAGCAGTGCTTCGAAGGATTCTCAGCGTCCTTATTCCGAGTCTCTGCAATAGCTGAGCGCAGGCAACTTTGCTATAAAAAGGAAGGAAGGAAGAAAAAGCACTGGCGAGTTAAAAGTAAACCCTTAAATAAAATAGCAAATTGCTCTGTAAAACCCACGTCGAGCAGGATTGCTGTTTGCCAGCCTGTAACTGGGTTTTGGGAAAGAAAGGGAATCCCCCCAGCGCATACTAAGAATATTTCGCTGCCAGCTGTCTTTTCTGGCAGGACCTTCCTGGTTTGTGGAAAGACTGCGGGTCTGAGATTGGACCCTGCTGGGATCGGGTGGCAATTTTACTGTGGTGACCGTCATCTGAGAAGGTACCAGGGTTTGGAAGCGTCCCTGGGCACCCGGACATACTGCCGCTCTCGTTGCTCTAACATTAAATGGCAGCAAATCGTCCTGGGCCCCGGGGGCCACAAAGCTGGTCCCCCAACGACAGTGACACAGTGTTGCACGCACCGAAGGCCGCAACTCAGGAACAGTAATCATAGACTTACAGCAGCCTCAACCGGGAAATACTTCACCCACCACACTTCACCGATTCCTCGCGATACCTGTTCTCTGACAAGAAATCGGTTTTTCTTTGTCCCTTTTTCCTCCAGGGTCAGTGCTGTGCCTTCTATCTAGAATGTCCCCTTGCCTCTACTTTTATTCAAATCCCAGCCGTTTTTCAAACCCAGTGAGTCTAACTGTCTTAGTTGGCTGGGGTTGCTCTAACAAAACACCACAGACTGGGACGCTTGCACAACAGACATTTATTTCTCACAGTTCTGGAGGCTAGAAGCCCAAAATCCAAGTGCTGGCAGATTTGGTTCCTGGTGAGACCCGATTCTTGGCTTGCGGACGACTGCCTTCTTGCTGTGTCCTCACATGGCAGAGGGAGGGAGTGGGGAGGGGAGGGATGGAGCGGGTAGAGTGGGGGAGGGGGGGCACAGAGAGAGGGGAGAGCACGAGCGACCTCTGGTCCTTGCCTCTTGTAATAGGGGCACTAACAGCATCACGGGGCCCACCTTCAAGACTTCGTCTAAATCCAATCACCTCCCAAAGGCCCCATCTTCAGACTCCATCGCATCGGGAGCTAGGGTTTCAACATATGAATTTGGGATGACACATATTCAG
Source organism: Callorhinus ursinus (assembly GCF_003265705.2). Taxonomy (NCBI): domain Eukaryota; kingdom Metazoa; phylum Chordata; class Mammalia; order Carnivora; family Otariidae; genus Callorhinus; species Callorhinus ursinus. Next base: position 2,744,880 of record NW_027397073.1, on the reverse strand, counting down.
TCCATATCACTCACCATGTCCGTAGAGCTCTTGGTTCAAATGCAGCCTCTCTGTTCTACCCCCCCCCCCCCGGGCTTCCTCTTGTCTGGACTCTGGGACACACAAGGACTGGTAACTGGTGATGTCTGGGCTCCAGACCTTCACGGCTGGCACTACTAGGCCACTCTACCCAGTGAAGTGTTCCTCGGGCACCTTAAGTTCAGGAAGTATGAGATGGAGTCCAACCGTTCTTCCCTCCGAACTGCTCCCTCTACTCCCACCTTTGCCTCCGAAATCCCAGCCAGTGCTAGACATCTGTGTGTCCCCACTTCTGTCTTTGCACCAAACTTGATCCATCCCCAGGTCCTACCACTGCAAACTCTTAATACCGTCAACTCTTTCTGCTTTTATCTCTGCTAACTGTCTCCTCTGAATCTACCCTATTTTCATGGTTGGTCTCTGAGCTGTGTCAGGGAAGACCCACGGCTATCAGCCTGCTTCTGATGTTGCCCCCGCAATGACCACGGGAGTTGCTCCTGAAACGTCTTTCTAGAGCGGGGATCCATTGTGACTCAGGTATTTAAAACCCTTCAGTATCTCCCCAGTGCTCTCAGGATGAGGCCAGACACATAGGAGATGATGAGGCGCGATGTATTTACAATTCCAAACTCATTCTTCAGCATCTCTTGCCTCCTTCCTCCACTCCACCCCTGCTTTGACATCTACGTTCCAGTCAGACTGAACAGAGCACACTCCACAGTTTCTAGAATATGCCAGGCTCCCTCTGGTCTCAGGATCTTTGTATAAGGTCTTTTCTTGATGTAGGATTGCTCCTTTCCCTTGGCCCTCTCCTCAAACACTTGCCTACTGCATTACAGTATCCTTATTATCTAGAACAGTGATGAGCAAATTATAGACACTCGAAATACATTTAACGAGTTAATGAAATGAACTCAACACATAGACATTCAAACAAGTGCTGTGGTCTTTAGGAAATACATACACAAAAATTTTATTTTGCAAAGAATCAGATTCCTGGCTTACACTAGCTTAGGATGATAACTTCTAAGTTATCATCTCTCTCTCTCTCTCTCTCTCTCTCTCTCTCTCTCACACACACACACACACACACACACACACACACACACACAGAGCACTATGAGATTATCTAGTATGACTAGCTTCATTTATTCCCTGATGGATTCAAAGTTATTATTGATTATAGAAATAAAATTTATTACCAAAGAATGAAAATTTTTAGCACCGAGGAAAGATACACTATGTGCCTTGGTCTCAAAAAGTATGTTCCTTCATATTAAGAGTTATTTTTCTATTTATTGAATAAACCTTTATTGACTGGGTACTTGGTGCCACGTGCTGAGCTGGGGCCTCAGACTGCAAGAAAGAATGTGGCAGAACATCTGTGCTGGGGGCCTTTGCCGACAACAGGCTGTGATAGGCCTGCTGGTGCCCGGGTGCTACTCCTTGATCAGAGGAGGAAGGGAGAGGAGGGGGCTCTGGGGGCTGGAGTCGAGAGAAGAGAACCAGGTCACCACTGAGGCTGGGAGGCAAGGTTCTGGGGAACAGAAATGGGTGATGAGAACTTATCGGGTTGCTTTCCAGGTACGGGGATGGAGAACCTCCAGCTCGCCGGCCTCAAGGGCAAACCCCTCTGTGCCAAGACGGGCAAGCGCTCCTCACTGTCATCTGGTTTCTGTTTTTGAAGTTAGAATAGGGAGATGAGGAGACCATGCATTTGATGTGTACAAATGTGGCAGCTTGAGGTTTTAAAATCCTAACCCAACCTCCACACATAATCATCAATGTGACGGTGACGCTACATTTATGTAACCATGCCCCTGTGGATGGAAAGAAAGGTGGCTGTTTCCAGGTTTTAATGGGAATATGGCATTCCATTTTATGAATCTTTCACAATTTATTAAGCCATTCTCTTACAGATAGATATTTAGGGTGGGGGCAATGTTTCTTATTCCAAACAATACTCAGTCAGCATTCCTATGCATGCATCTTTATGTTTTTAGTTTTTGATTGAATCCTAAAAGTGAGATTTGCTGGTCAAAGGGCATGCAAATGTCATACTTTATCAGATAATGCTAAATTGGCCCTCAAAAGTTTATACCTCGTCGGTTGTTCCTGCCAGAAAGTAGGACAATGCCTATTTCATCCTATCCTCAGCAGCAGTAGGTGCTGGCAGTATATTTACAACTGTACAATCTGATTTGGGAAAAGGGCATTTTATTGTCATTTCCTCGTTCCTTCATCAGAAGTGTGGTTGAGCATCTTCTTGTAGATATTCACTGCTCATACGACTTCCCGCCTACACAGACTCTTTGTGCCTTGGAGGGACTGGTCATTTTCCTCTGATCTGTTGGATTTATTTGAGTATGAGATATTGGTACTTAGATGTAAATGTTTCCCCTCCACAGTCTGTCTCTTGTCTTCTAATTTCGTTTGGTCCGGTTTTCACTGGGGAAATGTTGATAATATTTTGTAACCAAATAGGTCCTTTTGTCCATTGTTTCATTTGGTTTCCTCTCACTGTGAGATCACACAAATGTTCTCCCGTATTTTTTTCAGTGCTCCTTTGGTCCTTACTTTTTACATTTAGGTGTTTGATTTAACAAAAATATATTTTTGTGGTATAAAATAAGGATCTTTATCTTTTCCAAATGGGTAGTCAATGATTCTCATTCTAAGTATTTTCACACAATTCTTTCTGCACTAATTTGAAGTGCCACCTTTATCATAGGTTGCAGATGTAAATATACTCGAATTGATTTCTGAGCTATCTTTTTGTCCTACTGGTGGATTTGTCTGGTTCTGGACCGTGTATTTCCAGCATCTTTATTGGAAGTTGGGAGGCTTGTCAACCCTAACCCCCTTCTGTTCCCCAGAAGGTAGAGGTCACTGCAGTGCTTTTGTTGGGAGAGATTCAGATTCTCAGATATTCTGGGGGAAATTATTATACTAATTAAGTGAAGCTCCAGTTTACCAAATCACTTCTAATGGGGCAGAAAGGTCTCTCAGAATTTAAGTTCTCGTTCATGCACCTCATTTGCATTTCTGTGCAGATAGTATCCTCTTTGGCAAGGGGAAGAAGCCAGTCTTGGAAAGGCTTCATTTACTGTTCTGGTTTCTGCTTCCAGAGAAGGGAGTGCCTGTTCCTGTTAAATCTTCAGATCTTCCAGGGCAGTGGGAAACTTCATATTCCCGCAGCAGGAGAGCAGAAACCGGAGTGTGGGTGTAAATCTCAGGCAGCTGATTGTTGGAACCCGCAAGCCCTACCTTGTAAATAATTCACTTCAGTGCAGGAAATCTGCATATGAGGATGAAATGTCATTTATAACTCATAGGATATCGGCTTGGCTGGGAACGACTTCCCCATCCCTTCAACTCATTAAGCGCTGCTAAGGAAGAGAGAACACAGATGATGTAGAATAAACTCCCCACAGTAAGCCGTGACTGGTACAGACTAGTTAGCAAGACTCAACCTGAAAATAAGACTCGAGGATATGCCCGATACTCATTCAGTTCTCCATAAACCCATCGCTCCTAGGTTAGCTTGCCTGTCCCTCCTTTCCCACGGTGCCCCTGGGGCCTGCCCTCCACTGAAATCCCTGTGTGGACCAGGAGAAGGTCGGCGGAGGCCTGTTCTTGGGCAGTGGTGCTTGCTCACTGGCTGCAAAGAGAATATATAATGTTCCAATTAAGAACTCAGCTCCCTGAAATCCTGGAATCTCACATTGATGACTTATGGAGAAACAAGAGGGTCTTGGTAATGAGATCCTTTTCTCTCTTTATTAAATATTGATTGAATATGGAAGAAATTCAATTTCCAATGGAGTTGAAATCTTATTTCTAGGGTGTTGGTAATAAGACTTTTATTTTTTCATTTGTTTGTTTCAGTTTTGATGCAGAGACTACGACCATCTCCAGAGCAGAATAAATATGGATGAACTTTGCTCTGTCTTGCTGCTAGGAGCTGGAATGTTGGCTGCCCCTGTGATTGAGTGTTGTTGTGTTTTTTGTTTGTTTGTTTGTTTTTGAGTGAGGCGAGGTGCATTGAAAAACAGGAAAAGCCTACAGTGGGAGGGGGAGAGGGAAGGGAATGTCTATCTGTGGAAGAAAAAATAAAATTAATATTGCCCCTCCCCCCCAAGTTTGACTCTAAGCCTCTGAAAACATTTCCAGCTCTCTGTGCCCCTATCTGATACACAGAGACCTTAATTACGCACGACAGTAATCACTCTAGAAATAAACTCAGAGAAGGGCTGAGGTTTCTTGGCCTTCTTCCCAAGAGACTTATTTACTAAAGGACCAGGAGGGACTCATTATGAAATGGTTTACCCATTAGAAGGTCCCATGTCACTGTCTCTGAGAGGCAATTAGAGCTCTGTAGGCCCTAGCCATGGACACACCGGCCGTCTCGAGGGCAGCTCCATGGAAGGAGGCCACTGCAGGCTCCGGGGTCCGTTCTGCTCACCCATGTGGCCCCATGCTCCGTCAGGGAATGATATTAACTTTCTCGGGCCCGATTTCCTTCCTACAAAATAATTCGGGAGCTCAGTATCCCTACTAAAAGGTAATGTGTCTAAGATAGCTGAGACCTGACATGCACGATTTTAAGTACTGGTGTCAATAAAGGCAGGCTTACCGACCATTCTATGAAACAGAGCTCCTGATGAAGTTGAAGGCACCATGTTGGATTGTTTCTCAGGTTTCTTAGACTTTTGCAGTACAGTCAGTCAAAGCCTAAGTGAGTTATCAGATAGCTGTGATCAGTCTGGATTTTGTGTTCCCAAAGGATTTCAGTATATAGATCGCTGACTGATTTTTTAGTTTTCAAAAATATATTTGACAATGTGCAGGGAAAACTGTCCCAGATCATAACACGTGTCATTGGTTTAGCAGAAGTTACAACTCACCAATAAGTTTTGTGCATTTAATCCTGAATTTCAGTCTCCTAAGAAACCACATTGACTGATCATTGGCTAGAAGACTATGAACAAAAAAGCCTTTTCTCGGTGGATGTTGATCTCCTTGGGGAGAAGGCTGTTGGAGTGGCAGGAGCCCGGGAGAGAAGTTTCATTTAGCAGAAGGAGAAAGAGAAACAAACAGCAAGTTGAGGATGTGGCCTCCGAAGCAACTTCCCCCAACTATTATCCAGCTGAAGAATTGTTAGTATATTTTCAAGAAGTGGGAAAATTTAAGAAAAGGATTTTCTTGAAAAGCACTGATGAATGAGAAAATAGTTAAGATGGGGTTTTATTCTTCCTGTGGTTGATGGCTCTCTCTGGTAGCAGATTATGTGCACAGGGAGGGACATTACGTCTTGGATGTTACTGGGGGCACCGAGCTATGGAGTGGAGATCTCACTATTACCTGCTATTAACTAGGCAGAGCCAATGTATCAGTCTTTTGAGAGAGCCCCGCAGCCGCCAGTGTCCATCTACATGGGAAGGTAGGGCTAGGCAGCACGGACGAATTCATAGTGCAGCTTCTCACAAGCAGAAAGCACTCATTCTTAGGACCAGAACTAGACTGATTATGGGGCAACTGTATGGTATGTCCTCAGCCGTCTTGTCTCAGAGACGGACCTACCTGGGTCGACTTCCGTTTTCATTTCAAGAGTCTACCTGCTGCTAACAGACCTCCAGCCTTGAGACAGTCAAGTATTGAGGCAAAAGGAAAACGATTTTGATCTCTTCTCACTGCTGACATTTTTAATCTAGTTATAAGAAGGTGGGATGGGTGATTTAATTATTGTTGAAATGTATGTCATTGAGTCCATCCAGAGACATTTGGACTCATTGTGCATCCAATTACTATCTGCAAACACAAGATACGAAACATCGGTAAATAAAACCTTCCAGAAGCATGGTGTTTAACAGGAAATTGGATGTGAAGTTCTGATCAGAACCATGGTCCTTGAACCAGTGAACATTGATCAAAAGAAAAAAAAAAAACACAAAAGTCCTGGTCTACTGCCTGGAATGTTCTAGGACAGAATTCGTGTTAGTTTCAGGCCCAGGACTGGCGTTAGAAGCACAGTGATGGTGGGTGTCTGTGCTGTACGATCACGGAGTAATGGGGATTGTGCAAACCCCAAACATCTTCCCACTGGCTGCTGAGCTTCACTGTCGTGTGATTTATTATTAAGTGTTGTTTTACTTGCCAGCATTTCGTGGTTTAACAGCCCACCTGAGTGTGAATTAGTTTATCAACTGGCTTTCTTATGAAAAGACAGATGAGTCTACATGAAAATGCTTAGCACACGGGTAGGAAGCAGCTGATGAAAACAGAAGAAAGGCCCAGAAGATGAACTCCCTTGCCTCTGAAACTTTGCCCAGGCGTGATCGTTCAGTTAATTCAATAGGTTCCGAATATAAGCAAGTCTCTTCACCCTCAGGGTAACCTCAGACTTGAAAAATGGTGGAGAAAATGAGGAGTACGGGAAGGAGGGACACACGGAAGGCGTGTGCCTGCGAGCCCCCGAGTGAGGGGCGCGGTCTCCTTCCTCTGGGGGATCCTCGCCCCTTTCGCGGCCCCTGGCAGAGCAGGTGCACCGCGGCGTGGGAGGTGAGGGGCCGCTGCGAGCATTTCCCCAGTCGTGGGTCCTGCCCCACCTTCTGCGGGTGGGGACGCTAAGCTAGTGAACACCGGCCAAGGATTACCCGTGACCCAGCAGTTTACCCCGGCTTCCGCTTCCTCAGATGTTGGCTGATGAAATGTGTGGTGTGACAGGGACTTCAGTTCCCCTTCAACTTTATTACCTACGAAACACACACACCTTTTAGACGTCCGATGAGGACCAGCGACACTTTGTCCAGGACGGAGCACGTTAGGCCTTCACCTTTATGACGAAGAAGGAAAAGGAATGCAGAGCAAGACAGAGGAAGGAGATAATGCTGCCTGCAACCTTCCGATCTTTTCCTGCTCAGAAACTCTGCACAAAGCCTTCATGCTGCAGGGGTGTGGAGCAGGAATCTGAGTATTTGGCAGGGACTCGGATCGAGGGGATACTCTGCAGAAATTTTGTCTTGGGACTTCAAACTTAATGGATAGATCCCTGGTCATAAGCTTCCCTTCCAGAAACTGTTGGTCACCCTCCTTGGTCCTGCCAATAGATTGCCCATGGGATGGAGTCTGTAGCCAACACGTAGGCTGTTCATTGATGAATGTGGGTTAATAAATGTAGAAATCTGTTGCAACTTTTACTCTGCCCTGAACTGAAGAAGAAACTTTCTTTCAGGAGTGCAGCTTGAGGTTTTCTGAGTAGGCTGAGTCTGTGGATGCGACAGGGGCCCCGGATGGCATCTCGGCTGGGCTTTGCGGAGTTGGATGTGTGAGAGGGGTGCTCCAGGAGGCAGGGGCCCAGGAGGGATCGGTAGGTTTGGGGCTAGGCAAGCAGAGGTCTGTGTCATGGGCCAACACCAAGGCCCAGACAAGAAATGTGGTGACCAGTTCACCCCCGTGGACTCTTCCTTAGTGTTTATTTCCCTTTGGCCACCCAGCTCCTCCTGCAGAGTCATGTTCAAATGCCCCAGCTGCTCTCAACTGCTCTGTGAAGGGTCGGGAGCTGCGTGCCCTGGCTGGTCTGTGTAGTGGCCACAGCAGTGACCCGTGAGCTGTTGAGCTGATCTGACCCTGAGGATACAAGAGCTGGTGTTGTAGTAGCTATCTAGGATGGAAATCCCTGTGGCATTTTCCTCTTTGTTGCCAGCCCCAGAGGATGCAGGTATCATTTTATGCAGGTGGTGGAATCTTCCTGTCTTAATGCATTTGGGTTGCCGTAACAGAGCACCTCGGCCTGGTGGGGTTCTGGTCACAGTCTTCTTCCCGAAGGGCCACTTTGACTTCTCACGGTGTCCTCACAAGGTAGAAGCGTTGAGGGATCTCTTGGAGCCTCTTTTATAAGCCAGGAATGCCATTCGTGAGGGGATCCCTTATGACTGAATGGTCTCCTAAAGGCCCCATCTCCTGAAACCATCACATCCATTGTTAGAATTTAACATAGGTGTTTTAGGAGGATGGCAAACGTTCAGACCATAGCACTTCCCAGACACACAGAGTTCTGAGGTTTATTGACTTCTTCTCCGACGCAATGATGCCACATGAGAACGTGTAACCATATCTCTATAACACAAGCTTCGGGTCTGATGGCAAGATGCTTTTGTGAACTTCTTCCTGAATAAAAATAAATACTACAATATATACTTTCATGAAAAACAAACAATCTGGAATTCTTCTTTGGCTCCAGGCAATACATAAACTTCTTTCCCCATCACACTTTTGAGTAAGTTCTCCCTAGCTTAATGAAACACTCCATAGGAGTCCAACATTTTGTTCACTGAATTTCGAATGTAGGCTTCTTGCGTTGTACATATTACTGTTGAACTGAGAGAGGTTCTAACGGAAGAAGAACCACATGGAGCTGTGAGGTGCAAGGCTGAATGAGCGAGGTTGCTTTAGACCCATCTTAGGAGAAAGCTTACATGTCAAGACTCAGGGAAGGAATGATGCCATTAGACATACACAGTGGCCTCTTGCAGTTCTTGTTAAACCCCATGTGAATTTTCATATCAATTTCATGGAAAATGGGACTTAATATGTACACCAAATGCTTGCTACATCATCTCCATAGTAAATGTATATGTTTATATATTTCTTCAAGGTGCCTGCCAAAGACAGATTCACATGCAGTCCTGGCCTGTAGAAGCTTATGATGGACATAGAACAGCGTTGGCCATAGAGCAAAAGTGCCCAGAATAGTGCTTACTATGCTAGACATGCAGCAAGTGCCTAAGAAAGTATTTGTTATTAAACACACAGTGAACAGGTATATTAAATAAAAATCAATAGCTCAACAGCTCAGGCATGTGCTAAGGCACAGAAACGAGCAGCCTGGTCTTGCCCAAAGCAAGCTTCCTCCTCTAATTGGAAGACAAGTCTCATTCCCTAGAGGGAAGAGTGAACCATGGTAAGCACAGCCACACGGATGCCATGGACAAGAAAAGAACAAGGGCAGGTGGCGGGTGACGTCCTGAGAATGAGTGCTGTAGATCCTAAGTTGTGACAGCAGATAGAAGCACATATATGTGGGATAACATCTAGAATTCTCAACCCTTTCTTTCCAGAGTTGGTGACTTAGAGACAAGGAAAAAACTGACTAAAAATTAACCCTTAGTTTCCCATAGGTCCTTAAAACGTTAGCTGCTAAAAGATGGTGGTGGTCATGTTGGTAGGAGGGACTAGACCCAATTCGGTGAAGCACATGGTCCTGTCTATGACAACTGGGATCAGTGCTGAGAAAGGATGAAGTTGCTCTCTGCCAAGTAGGCTTAGAGGAAGGAAAGCCTAAATCATGTTTTCATGAAGATCATATGCAAACCAGGTCACTAATATAAAAACACAGTAATCCTTTTTATTGTGGATAAAACAACAGGAAGTTAAAAGTCATGGCCAACAGAATGGCTAAAATTAACAAGTCAGGAAATGACAGATGTTGGCGAGGATGCAGAGAAACGGGTATAGCCTCTTACACTGTTGGTGGGAAAGCAAGCTGGTGCAGCCACTCTGGAAAACAGTATGGAGGTTCCTCAGAAAGTTGAAAATAGAGCCACCTTATGACCCAGAAATTACACTACTAGGGATTTACCCCAGATATACAAATGTAGTGATCCAAAGGGGCACCTGCACCCCACTGTTTACAGCAGCAATGTCCACAGTAGCCAAACTATGAAAAGAGCCCATATGTCCATCGACAGATGAATGGATAAAGATGTGGTGTATATAGACAATGGAATATTATGCAGCCATCAAAAAAATGAGATCTTGCCATTTACAATGATATGGATAGAACTAGAGGGTATTATGCTAAGTGAAATTAGTCAGTCAGAGAAAGACAATTATTGTATGATCTCACTCATATGTGGAATTTTTTTTAAAAGATTTTATCTATTTATTTGTCAGAGAAAGACATAGCGAGAGAGGGAACAGCAGCAGGGGGAGTGGGAGAGGGAGAAGCAGGCTTCCTGCGGAGCACGGAGCCAGACGTGGGACTCGATCCCAGGACCCTGGGACCGTGACCTGAGCCGAAGGCAGACGCTTAACAACTGAGCCACCCAGGTGCCCTCACTCACATGTGGAATTTAAGAGACAAAACAGAGGACCATAGGGGAAGAGTGTAAAAAAAACAGGATGAAATTAGAGAGGGAGACAAACCATTACAGACTCTTAATCATAGGAAACAAACTGAGCTGCTGGAGGGGGGTTGGGGAATGGCGTTACTGGGTGATGGACATTAGGGAGAACACGTGAGGTAATGAGCACTGGGAATTATATAAGACTGGTGACTCACTGAACTCTACCTTTGAAACTAATAATACAGTATATGTTACTTAATTGAGTTTAAATAAAAAATAGTGTACTGACACATTAAAAAAATAAGGTCAGCCTCAATCAGTGAGATGAAATATTATCTGCTCTTAAATCAGTTTGCTCTTGTGTCCTTTCATGGATGCCCATTAGTACTGTTTGCGCCTTCAAACTGCACTCTGACTTATTTTGCTGGAATTCTTTTGGGGATGGTAGAATGGTAAAATAAGAATAGCTTAAAAAAAAGTCATGACAAAGAGAAAAAAAAGGGGATATAATTTTTCAGTTTTCCAAAGAGCTTGGAGTTTATGCCAAGACATGTCTGGGCTCTGGTATGGCTTTTCTACGTCTTTGTACACTTCCGCAGTCCTGGGAAAGAACGTGTGATGACCCAGAGGCAGAGTGAAGGTGGGGTAAGTTCTGGTTCAACCATTGAGCAGCTTGCTCACCCTTGGGCAGCTCTCTGGGCCTAACATCTCTGGACCCATTTTCATTCCTACAAGTTGGGCAGGATTGCCGGGAGGCCAAAGAGATGACGAGATGTGAGCTCACATTGTAAGAAAATACACAGGATTCACTGGGAAAAGATTGGTGTTTCCTGAAGAATCCTTGAGCATGGTTCTCTGTGGAGTAGCAGTGGAAAACTGGGTTTTAATTCCAGACAGTTCTGTGAATCAAATGGAGTGCAAGACCAAAGCAAAGGGGACCCAGGTCAGTAGATGTTAGATAGTTCATTTCCAACAACTAGACATTGTACTGAAATATTTGCCCGATGATGTCTAGCACATCTTCCGAAAATTATTTTTTGAAAACTTAAACGGCACGGCGTGTGAAGCCAGGCCTGTCCTGTGGCCGATGCTGAGGTCTTCATTGAGTTCCAGCTCTCTGAGCATCCTTCCCCTCCTCCCTCCCTGCCGGTGTTCCTGGTGTGGATGTCTGTGGTCCTCACGCCATCACAGTCCCTGGCTCTACACTGAAGCCTCTGTGACCAGACAGGGCTGGAAAAGTTAGGAGAAATTCCTTCCCACACACTGTGAAGCAAGCATTAAAATGATCACTCCTCCGGCGTTGGTTGTGCTTAGGATAGCACCATAACCATATGTAGGTGTTTAAAAATGCCACTTGGTGATTTTTATTATGTCGTGCTACAATCTTCCTGTGTCAGCTGGGCTCCTCCCACGCCTATTATGAGGCATGAGAATGAAAGATCCCACAATTTATGAGCCGAGTAGCAGTAGAGGATTAATAATCAGGGGCCTTTCATTAAAGCCTTACTTAGATTAACCCCTGTTTTCTCTCTGGGTCTTCTCTGTGGAGAGGATCCGTTCTTTTGAAGAAAGTTCAGGTTTTTCTGTCAACCTGCTTGATTGGAGAATCTGGTTGCCATATTTAGGGATTAGTGACACTGCCAAGGCTTTTGCTCTCCAACTTCCTCTTCTCGTTTTTTATCCCTTAAAAATAAATGATAAACTGGGACGCCTGGGTGGCCCATCGTTTAAGCATCTGCCTTTGGCTCAGGTCATGATCCTGGAGTCCTGGGATCCAGCCCTGAGTCGGGCTCCCTGCTCAGCAGAAAGTCTGCTTCTCCCTCTCCCTCTGCCCCTCCCCCTTGCTTGGGCTCTCTCTCTCTCTCTTAAACAAATAAGTAAAATCTTTAAAAAGAATAAAGAATAAACCTGGTTTTCCTTCTTTTGTGAAAGAAAAGTTGTTCTCTACTCTGTCATAGTGAAGGAAACTTTTCAAGCACAGCAGGGTTCTGTCAGCTCTGTGCTGTGAGAGAGCTTGCTATGGCATACGTCCTCCCACTGATGGGTCAGCGATGTCCCAGGCAGTGCAGAGAAATGCAAACCACCACTTTGATGTTTCTGAAGGGACGATGGCATGGTCCCCGGAAAGGTAGATCATTGGTTGATGGAGGTTATTCCTAAAGTCTAATGGTGTGTGTGTGAGAAACCAGTGGTGGCCTTTGAAGGACTGAGCTTCGGAGGGCGGAAGGATTTGTAGGACAGCTGATCCCACTTTGCTGGACAGAGTCTGCTGTGGGTACTCTCACTCTGTGTCACTCACTGGTTTTCCGACTGTTTTCAGGTAGGTTTACTCATGACTCCCGGCTCTCGGTTTTTCTTTCTAGACTCTGATTGCACTTTGGCTGTCTCGTCTTTCTCCTGACTTCCTGCCAGATTCCGTTTTCTGAGTGTACCTGTTCCATTCCAGCTGTAGGGCCCGAGTCCCTAGGCAGGTCCTGCCTCCAGTTGACTGCTGGGGAGGACTTGGCCCCTGGGTTCCTTCAGCAGCTGTGTGGGCCCCCAGAACCTCACCCACTGCATCAGTGTCCTGCACTCCAAAATTCCTTCACCTGACACCTCCCTCTCTAGACCATGACCATGATTATGGGGCCTCACTTGGTTGTTTTGGCTCCGTGCTTCCTTCTTTTACTCCTAAATACCCCAACCTAGGTAGTTCCTGGAGCTGTCCTTCACTGCCTCCTTCCCCTGCATGCTCATTCACTTCCATCTGACACATGATAGTTTCTCTGCAGACCACAGGCAAAGCTCTTCCTGGTGAGCCACAGAATCACTGAGCCCCACACCCCACCACCCAAGACATGCCATTTGCATGTTCACTTCCAGCTCCCCCTTTCAGTGGCTTCCCTGTTTTTATTAATGGCACCTCCAGCCTTCTGGTCAGCTGGTCATTGCTCCTCACCTACCTTCTTCCCCTCTGCTCCTGCTGTGCTAACTTCACAGTGCTCTCTGCATCCTTTCTTCCCAACACTTTCAATTCCACTGCTCTGCCCTCCTCGAGACCCTCAATACTGCCTGATGGATACATGACTCCAATGCCTACTCGAAAGTCTCTCCATCAAACCAACTACTTCTTCAGCATTCCCTGATACCTGTTTCTAGATCATGTTGCATTTATGCTCAGACAGCCCTCAGACCTTCAGGGGCTGCTCACTGGTGACAAAGGTAAGCCTAAATATCTTAAATTAAGGGTCATATCCTATATATCTGGGCCAGATTGACTTTGCAGCCATGTCAAACATCACTCACCTTCATACAACCTCCCTCTGGTCCCTGGGTACTGTCTTCCAGGGTTTCTCCTATTGTGTTATTTGCTCCCATGTGTATTTCTGCCTGGAACAAGCAACTCTTCTACTTGAATCCCAGCTCGAACACAATTTCCTCTGAGTAGCCATTCTTGGTCTCTGTAGAGACTCTTCCATTGGGCTCCCCAAGCCCACTGCTGAGTTGTACCTCTCGGAGTCACTCGCCATGGTGTCTATGTGCCCTGAAGCTATTGGTGTCCTTAGATGCCTCACTTCATTCTTAACTCAAACCCCACTGCATCAAGGATTTCGTAATATATGTATCTTTCACTTTCTGTATGAACTTCCTTCTCCATGGTAAGCCCTGAAAAGTGGTGTGTTTCATTCTCTTGGAAGAAAGAACAGAAGCCTTTCTAGATACTGCCTGGCTTCCCCAAGGGGCATTTTATGAATCCATTACTCTGTGAAAATCCTTGTAAGAATTTTCTCTTCATTTAGGGGAGACTCCAGTCTATGGTTAGAAATAGGGGTCACATGAAAGATTTGCAAAACATGAGTCTTTGTTGGGTATAATTTTTTGAGTGATTAAAAAAATTCCATGTCTACCTCTTTTGGCATTTTCAAACTTGAACTGGGGTAAACCTTTGGCCCTTTCTTTAAGGAGAAAAGAGAAACACATAAACTTGAGAATTTGTGGTGGCTCAAATGCTTCTAATATGTAAGCTAACAGAGTTCAAGAGCAATTATAAAAACCTTAAGTATTCAGTAGCTAAGTATAATTTGCATAGTTCCAGAATGGAATATGTTTGAGCTTTCAGGAAAAAAAAAAAAAACCAAAAACTAAAAAGATCAGCATTTATTGTTTTACTTTTTGATTGCTTCTGAAAAATTGTATGGTATTGCTTTGTATGAATAGGTCTCCATGAGTAAATTATGATCAAAATTCAAAGCCATCATAAATTAAATGTGTTTTTTTCCTGCTTTGGTATACAAGACTTTCCATTAAGCTAGCCCCATATAATATACCTTGGATGTGTTCAAGAAAGCCCTGTAAATTATAGTAAGTATTTAAAATGGTAAGTAGACATTGGAAAAGGCCACATTAGGATTAATGAATGAAGGGGTTGATACTGAAAATGCACTTGTAAATAAATAACATGAAAAGTAAAGATGACACATTGTTAGGTTAGAGTTACAAGTAGGGACGACTATAAATTGTTGGGTGGCAAAGAGTGTTCATGGAGCTTCAGTTTCTGTGGAGAAGCATGTCTAATTTCTTTCTAGCAACAACTTCCCAGTTTCTTCTGGTCTGTGTTCAACCCTGAGGTTTTCCTGTACCTTCTTTTCAGATTTGGGAAGTACCCGGGATTTCCCTGTTAACCAGTCTGCTCCCTACCCACCAGAATTTGGCAAACTACTCCCTCACTGCTTGAGGGCAAGTAGGAGAGCAGTTGGCTTTGTGTAGGAGATTGCATTCTTTGAGTACCAGGAACTAAATGTGGTAGGGGAGGAAGCAGACCCCAGATGCTCGCTGCTCCTGGCAAAAATGAGAACACCGAGGACACCCAGGCAGGGTATGTTTTAGATATACCTGCTTGTTTGTCTCAAGGAAGGTTTGGGGCAGCAAACGGCACTTTGAGGAGAGAGTTAAGTAGGACAGTGTGTATTTGGACTGCTATTTTTTTTTAAATTTGGGTGGCTTTGACGGACTAGAGTGGAAACCCTTGGGAAAGTATCTTGGGTATTATTAAAGTTACAGCACAAACTTTAACACTGTCCTTAGGTATATGACCTTGCAGCTTATCTGAACTCTGGTTTCCTAAATTATCCATCGTATACATGAATATGCATCTATGATGAAAAGAGAGAGAGTTCCTTCAGAGATGCTCACTTGCTCCAGTATCCAAGTTTGCACAGTTCCAATTATGTGATTTGCATACCTATTAGATTTCTCATTTGCTAAAGAAGGTAACATTAACTTGAACCAATAGAAACACTCTTTAAGAATTTATGCCCAGGTGCTTCACTCATGAAAGTCCTGAGAATAAGTAGAAGAGTAAAGGTTGGATTCTATATCATAGAAAGAATAATAAATGTAGATGGAAAGCATACAGGGTCATGAAAAGAACTGAGAGGAAGCCTAAAGTTCTAAGAGACCATGAGAATTTCTAGATTGAAGATGATGATTAGAGGAATTCTATTTCTGACGATGATGGTGTATCCTGCACCAGAATAACTCTTTCACAGGTAACAAAATATAAAAACTCTTTCAAAGCACTGGAGAATGACGGAAAGGAGGTAGAAACTGGAGGAGAGTCAACTCCCGAATGAGAGGAAGTCACTGGACACTATTTGCTTTATTTATTTATTTATTTATTTATTTATTTATTTATTTATTTATTGACTGAGGGTACTCCCAAATCTGCACGGGGAAACATGGATAGAACTTAGAGAGAAATTCATACCCTAATTGGCTTAAGAAGTCGTCAGGCATAGTTTGGGTCTGGAAGCTGCTGGAAGGTGAAGGGAGAATTCTAGAAATCGGGAAGCCACAGAAGACGTAACCCCCAAATCTGTGTATACATTCCTTAATCCTGGTTGGCTGAGGAATTGAACCTGCCTAGGAGAGACTGCAAGATTTCCAGCAAAAGGCAACAGATGCAAGACTGGAAGGACTGAGGAGTGTCTATTGCAGCCCACTTTAAAGAAGACAGAGTTTGGGGTTTGAGTTCAGTCAGGTTGATTGCCCACAAGAACAAAGATCCGTGTGCTTTTGAGGGAGGTAACATAATCCCAAGTCTCTAGATTAGGCATCCACAATGTCTAGTGTAATAAAAACAATTACGTGACATTCATATAAACCAGAAAATTTGGCTCAGAGTCAAAAGATTTTAATACCAATAAGATCTAGATGTTGGATTTAAAAATCCAGGACTTTAAAACAACATTTATAAATGTGTTTAAGGATGTAAAGGAAAATATGGTTTTAATAAGTGAACAGATCAGGAATCTCAGCAAAGAAGTAAAACCATGAAAATAAATGTAAATTCTAGAATGGAAACATGTAATTCCTGAAATTAAAAAAAAAAAAGTTGCTGAGTGGATAAAAGCAGTGATGGAATTAGAAATCCACAATAGATGTTAGAACTAGTGGGTGAAAGTTAGATGAGGAACAAGAGTTTATATAGTTTCAAAATATCCCCACAAATTACTTATTAATTACAAATGGAGAAATAATAACAGTATAGTTCAGAAACCTAGTGAATTCTGTTTCAAAGTAATCCAAGCTAACATCGCTAATATTGGAACAGAGGGATATCATGTGACTCCTCATATAGTGTGATGAGGATACAGCCCTTCTGTGGAATTTCTGCCAAAAGGGCACAACCTGAATCTAATGACAAGGAAACACCCACACACCCAAATTCAGGGACATCTATGAAATGAGTGGCTTCTACTCTTCTAAATAGTAAGATAAAGAAAGACAAAGGCCCAGTAACAGCTCCTGGATGGAGGAAATCTGAGTAGACATGAGAACAAAATGCACGGTGAGACCCTGGACTGGTTTCTGGACCAGGGGTAGGATGTATGCAGAGAACAACGTCGGGTTAATTGACATGTGACTCGAATATAGACTGTGGCTTAGATAATAGAACTGTTTCAAGTTAGATTTTCTGGTTTTGATAATTGTTCTAAAGTGATGTAAGAGAAAGTCTTTGTTCTTAGTGAATACACATTCAAGTATGAGGGATAAAGTTGCCCAATGTTGCCAAATTATTCTCAAGTGGTTCAGAAAAAAAGCGTGCTGAAGAGGAGAGCAGAGAGGTAGAGAGTGCAGAGGTGAGCTCATGGAGCTTAGGTGTGACTTAGGGGTCAGAGAAGGCCTTTGGTTGTTACTTTGGATGAAATGGAAAGCTTTGGAGCTTCTAAGCTGAAGAATGACATGATCTCATACATATACAAAATAGGCTCACTCTGGAAACTGGAAAGTACCCAGGAGAGGTCCATGGTTGGAAGCGACTGCAATGACCCAGGCCAAGATGTTGGTTGGTTGGAGCAGGGTGGGAGCCACGCAAGTGGCAAGAAGTGACCAGGTTCTGGGCCTATTCGGAAGGAAGAGCAAACAAGATTTGCTGAGTTACCCCACGTGCATTGGAAGCGAAGGAGGACCCCAGGGTGGTGACAGGGGGTTTGATCTGAGGAAGAGGAAGAACGGTCATAGGGAAAATATAAGAGGGGATATGAGGAGCTCAGTTCGGGACATGTTAACTGTGAGACAGCTATTAAATATACAAGTGGAGACGTCCTGGTGAGGGTCGGAGTTTGAAGTGTGGCATTCAGGGCAGGTGCTCGGGCTGAAAGTACGAATTTGGGCATCATTGGCATGTAGTTGCTCTTGAAAAACAGGAGACCGTAGGAGGTACCAGCAGACTGAGTCTAAGTGGAAGGAAGAAGACAGTGAAAGACTGAGCCCTGGGCAGGCCAACTGAGGTGGTGATTCCCACTTAGCAGCAGCGTCCCTGATGCTAGGAAGGGGACAGTTTGGGGAGGAAGCAGGAGACTTGACCCACTGGCTTTTACTGAGACTGGCTCCCTCCTGACTGAAAGCATTCAGAAAGAATTGCAAGATCTCTCCTATTTCAAGGAGCCCCTCTACAAACACTGGAGTCAAAAATGTTAAGCTAATCTCCATGCACCCACTTTTGTATTTCTAAATAAAGTGCCTGTTGGGCAGGTAGAGACATTAGGTGCAGGAGATGGCATTTGGGTTGTCAGTAAGAAATCCCTAATTGTCTGCAGTTCCCAAATAGGGCCTCCCCGGGGGTCACAGAGGCAAACACTAGTTTCTGGAGGAGCATCGTTTCAGTCATTTGAACTGAGCCCTGCAGGATCCCCCCGAGGACTTGGAGAGTAGCTCTAGAGTTTGCCAGTTTTCCCTCACTGCTTCTTGGGAGATCGGATGCTGCCCTCACAATTTTGGCATTCGGATATCTACTTGCAGATGTTCATCTGTCTCCCTCGCCCTTCAAAATGAAGTAAATATACACAGATACAAGATGCAATAAGAGATATTGGGCAAATTAAGTTAAAAAATGCTTCCTAACACCCTGGAGGCCCAGACAGTAAACATATTTTTCCATTTAAGCAGGTTTTTGTGCTGAGTTATTAGGAAAAATGCACTAAACATTTACTTCACCTTCAGCGTCACCTTCACTCTGTCCCCATTGAACTAGGCTAGTATTTATCTCATCAGGGAACTGGGTAAAATAAGTAAGTAGGCAAGGAGGGGGAGATGAAATTCAGGGTTGAGCACCGATGGCTTATTGATGGCATCGCGTCCCCAAGTGTCCCATTATCCCTTGGAGCAGTCTTGCTCACATACTAAATAGGAGAAGTGGTTATCCTGGGGGGTAATGTATGATCCCCTGGGGCTTTCTCCACAAGAAAATTGACCTTATATGGGCATCTACTGGCTCTCTAGAGGGACTGTACTTTATTCGTTTTCCTCCATCATAAGACTGGGCGCAAATGAGAACCCAGCCACCCAACCCAGAATGAAAATCCCTTTGTTAGTTCTGTTCTCTGCTGATGATGCATGGGTTTTGCTTTCTGGGACCCTCCCCTGGAATGATGGCCTTGATCACTTTAGGGGCAGGTGAGCTTCGTTGGTTCTTGCTGATGAGGTTAATCTTTTCCATTCAAATCCCAGGCTAGTTAGCTCTGATCGGCTCTATGGGCAACATCCTCACCGTGTGCAAACATGTTGGAACTTGTGGGTCACTGGTCACAGGAGGACCGGGAGAGAAATGGCAACAGGGCTCTTTTATCCCTCTCTGTATTGTAGGAAAATGCCTCCCTTCGGATGCTGAGGGAGAGCAACATCCCTCCATGGCCAGCCGCCTGTTTATCCTGATGAGTGCTCCACCACATGCCTTGGAAACCACTCTGTGGGAGGACTGCTGGGGATGGGGACACCGGGGCAGTTTTTAAGGAGGTTACTCTTTCAGGTAGGTTATTGCTGATTTGTCTGTTGGTTAAACCTTTCTGCGCATTCCTCCCTCTTAACCTGAAGATTTACCCATCCGAGAGCAAACACTTCCACACAGGCCGGTGCCTTTTTCAGTAATTCAAAAAGCAGCCCTGGCAAGAGATTGAGTTTGAAATCACCATTCCCCCAAACCTTTAGGAATCTCAAGGTAGGATGAGCCAACGGATGATAGACTTGATCCGGTAAGAGTTGAACTTGTATGGCTCATCACACGTGCGGGGCCGACGTGACCAGGGAGGAGACCGGCAGGACGGGTCCCTCACAACCCTGAAGGCTCCTGTCCCTTCCAGCAGCCCTCCGCCCCCTTTATTCCGGGTCTAATCTCAGGACAGTTGCTGGTTTCTGGCCTCTTCGTAACCAAGTGCTCCAAATTCCTTAAAAATAGCAATTTTTCCTCTTCCTTTGGTGTTCAAAAGTGTGAAGCAGATAGTTCTAAAGAAATTCAAGTCACCACCATAAATCTTAAGTGATTTTAGAAAGATATATAAGACTCCTGAATGATGACATATTTCCAGAAGATCGGTAAAACATTTCTGAGTGATATATGGCCAGGCGGTTGTATCTGTGCCATGAACCTGAGGGAGAACATCCAGGGAACACAGTATTTTATGAGTATTATTGGCCATATCTTTTGTTTTTAATCTGCCAAAATTGCAACCAAAGGGGCCGGCCACACAGAAAGTCGGCCTACGTGAGGCCAGGCGTGGCTGGGAAAAGCTCTGGGGTTTTCGATTCGCCACCAGGACCAAAGGTGGGTGGGGGACATGGTGTGTTTTTCTGGGAGTGGGAAGGGGAAGAAGTCCCGGGTCTGAGAAGTGGATGAGAGTGTCTGAGAATGGCTCCAGCATTTGAAAGTAATTATGGGGTACGGGGGCTGGGGGGGCTGGATTGACTCACAAAGCCTCTTCTGTACATTAACTAAATTTGTGATTTTAATCACTGATAGAAAAGAAAACAATACATATACATACACACACATAGAGGGCTGCAAAATACTCCGCGTGGCACACCTTTTCCATCAACCCCCGGAGACCATCTCCGAGTGCTGGTATGGGAAGGAGGGACACAGCCTTGCCGCAGCTAATGACCAAAGTCAGCGGCATCGAAACACCGCGCTGGAAGGCGAGCTGGTTAAAATCATGCATTTATCTAAGTATAGAAAGGATAGGGTAGGAGGGAGTTCCTCCTGGTCACGCTGATGGAAGTGAAAGGAAAGAATGCTTTCTCTCCTCCACTGGGAGCTAACGGGGCATGCGTGGCTCCTCGCAGCCTCCCCCGAGGCTGCACTGGTGCATCACACGTCTGGCAAAGCTACTGTGAAGAGCCTCCTGTGGATCTTCAGAAACAGCATGCTGACAATAAGGAGCGTTGAAGCTAGCAGGCACGTTGTTGCAAGGTTCTGATATGTTAGTTGCGAGGCCTCCGGGATGAAGGATCCCGTGTATAAAACCCCAACTGTCTGGAGTGGCTCCATACCTCTTGCAGGGAAAGACTGCTTCTGCAACCTGGTCACCAGCGCTTGCTTCCATGGGCACAGTGGACCCTGCACCAACGAGCCTCACGCTACGGAAAAAAAAATGATCAAGAACAAACCCAAGAGGGAAGTTGTGGGCAGAGTTTATGTGATACCAAAAATGGAAAGATGAGCTTCCCGGAAACCCACAGAGGAAAAGCTTCACAAATCATAAAGGTCTATCAGGATCTATCCTGAATTCAGATACGGGTGCAATTATATTTGTTGTGTGCAACTTCACTATGCACCTATTTTATGCACTTTACCAGAGTGATTTTCCACAGGGAAAAACTGAGTCATCGTAACAACCTCCTTCCCCAGAGTATGATATAACACAGAAGTTACGTTCTTAGATATATCATGTGGAGCTGCCTGGGGGCTCCTTCTAAGCCTCTGAAGCAGGACCAGAGATGCACTGGCCTGTGTCCAAGTGCGTGGTGCGGGGGGGGGGGGAGTAGATCCGGGAGCCGAGAGGAGGGCGTCTCTGAGGATATGCATTTAAAATGTCTCAAGAGTTCTGATCAATATTGTTCAATAGCAAATGACTTATTACAGATCTTTGGTGTAAATTTAGAATTCTCAAACACTGAGATTTTTCTCCCAGCTCCCTCCTGTGATGGGTCTCCCATACTTTTCAGTGCCAGTCTCGATTCATCATTTGGTCACCTTGAGACCCAGAGACTATAGCACAGAACCTACAGTATCTATTTCCGATTAGTCTACACTTTCCCCAAATTAATTTGCTCTAACCAGAAAATAGTGGTAGTGATGATAATTGAATGAGTCCTTTCCTCCTACAGGAGCCAAGGGAGCTGAGTGAAAGGTGACAGTGTCTACTTCCTGAGGCCGTGGGCTGGTTTGGGGTCCCATGTGGATTGTGCATCTACTTCCTACTTCAGAGGTGTGGGGACACGAAGGCCATCCTACCATCCAGTGAAACACAGGGTTAGGTCTTACGGTGGAGATGGATAATTGTGGAATTAAACGTAGTTCCTAGGAAAATCAAACTCCTACAAACAACGAAGGTTCACAGAAGTTGTTCTGCAATTTAGCTGCATAACACACAGATTTTCTGAATCTCCATTCAGCTGTTTCAAATGCTGGCTTTAAAGGGTCCCCTGAGTCCTATAGCACACCCGTGATTATAAAAATATTTAAAGCCACAGAAAGAATATATAGCTGTGCAGACACGTGTTGATTTATTGTGTACCAAAGTTTGATACCACACTGGAAGGCAAGGTTTCAGGCTGACAAAAGCATCAGAGTAGCAGGCTTCAATCCATATATTATGGTACCAGCACCAGAAAGGGAGCAGGGTCTAAAACAAGGCTATAATATAGGGTTCCTGAAAACTCCTCTCCATAAGCAGGAGACAACATAAAAAGTTACATGACTATTTATGTGACATGGAGTCATATTCGTAGTGATATGACCACATA
The DNA here is from genome assembly GCF_003265705.2 of Callorhinus ursinus. Classification (NCBI taxonomy): domain Eukaryota; kingdom Metazoa; phylum Chordata; class Mammalia; order Carnivora; family Otariidae; genus Callorhinus; species Callorhinus ursinus. Next base: position 2,722,453 of record NW_027397073.1, on the reverse strand, counting down.
AATAGTATTGTGAATTTTTGGAATATGGAAATTAAAGACAAATATTTCAAACCTAAACCGTATATTATGAAAAATAACAAATCTTCCCAAATGCCGTCAATAAAAAAGAGATGAGGTGGGAGAAGGGACAAAGTTCTAGAAATATCCATGAGTTTTCTTTATTGATGAGAACTTCTGTTTTTAAAAAAAAAAAAAAAAAAACAACCACCTCAAGATTTTGTATACGGTAAATGTATTATGAGAGATTAGCTTGGTTCTTTTTTTTTTTTTAATGTCTTCCACAACTTAGTGCTACGGTGGAAATCTTACAAAATACAGGTTTGTTAGCGTAGACGTGCTGAGTGTACGTGCTATTTCCGAGTGTACATGGAGGGTTGATCTGGGGAGCACTCTGCAGACCACGAGGCCCATTCCTCATTGTCTCCCGTGCCCCGCTGTCTTTGCTCACTAATGCCCACCCCCCCGGGGCTTCTAGCTGTTTCTGACACCTGCCAAGCCTGACCGGTTGAGGCCTCTGCCCTTCTTGTCTCTTAGTCTGGAGTGTTCTGAGCTCAGAGCCGTGTAGCTCCCCCAGTCCGTCCCTATATGTCCCCGGATTTTCCTCTTTCTCAGAAACAACCGGCAGGCACATTCCTCCACGTGACTCCAGGATAACCCAGCTGCCGTTTTCAAACAAGCTTCCTCCCCAAAGGAAGACGCCGTGGTACACCGAGACAGAGACAGGGACCAAGAGCATGACCGGAGAGGCCCTGTGAGGTTTGAATTATTTTAGCAATAACCCAGGAACCGTGCAGCCCACATAGAAGATATACGGTACAGGTGTGGCTTACGAGTTAACAAATTAATGAAGTTATAAAATAAATGAATGAACATGTTCTGCTGATATGGAATACAAGGACTGCATTATGGAGAGTCTCTAGTAGGCTATTCTTATTAAAATCAATCATGAATAGCCAAAATAGAATATTGTGGAACAGAAAATAAACGCCTCTTTTATGAGATATAACTGTATCTTTAATGTTCCTATAACATATTTAAAACCTTCAGAGAGCTTGAATTTGTAAACAGTAATCACAAACTGATATTATATATATTTATGAGCAGTGTTCAAAAAGTGTAGCCGGTTAATTACTGATACATTACACACAGTTCGATATTTTCATTAGTAGTATAATATCTGGTTGGGAGTGAGTGAGTAGCACAAAATCAATCCATCGTTAACTATTTGTGAACTAGTACACTTAAAGATTTGAATGTCTGACGATTCTATTCAAAGGCTGAGAAGTGATTTTGGAACATTAAAAAAAAAGTTTCCATCTCCAAAATCTATTGCTAGATCACTGAAGTTTGTGCAGGAGAGCTTATGAATGGCCAAGTATATCAAAAGCAGTTTCTGCCAGTTTTTTTTTCTTACAATTTGATTACTTAATAAAATATCATGTGAACCAAATAAAGTTCTTGTTTCTATGAAAAGTAGGCTGAATTTTTTTTAAAAGACTCAGTGAAATCAAGTTAATATGAAATTGCTTCTGACTGAAGTGTGAATGAAAAAGCTACTCAGTTTTGAAAAAAAAAATTCTTAAAAGTCTAAGATTCTGCACCGAGATTGCTTTGTGAGTTTTCTTATTCTTTTTCCATTTTAAAGAAATGTATAGAAGGGAACACAGCGGTTGAACCAGGGGTGTGGTTGATATAAACAAAACAAAACAAAACAAAACAAAACAAAACAAAACAAAACAAAAAACAAAATAAAACAAAAACAAAAACAAAAACCAAACAGTGATTAATCTAACTTGAAAAACAAGTCTTGGGGCACCTGGGTGGCTCAGTCGTTAAGCGTCTCCCTTCGGCTCAGGTCATGATCCCAGGGTCCTGGGATCGAGCCCCACATCGGGCTCCCTGCTCGCGGGAAGCCTGCTTCTCCCTCTCCCCCTCCCGCTGCTTGTGTTCCCTCTCTCTCGCTGTGTCTCTCTCTGCCAAATAAATAAATAAAATCTTAGAGAAGAAAAAGAAAAGAAAAGAAAAGAAAAACAAGTCTTGGCCCTCATCGGTGAGCGAATGCAGGTTGCTAAATTTTGGTTAAAATAAAAAAAATTAAGCGAGATGACATTTTTAATGATTTTCCTCAGTACGGTATCTAAGAGGACTTCAGCTATACTAGCACAGACAGAGTAAAACATGATGAACACTATTCGAGCATGGCCTCCCACAAATAAATGCAGGAAGGTCTTTTGGTAATAGAACAGGAAAGACAATTTGCCAGGTCTTTTACATTTATCCCTTTCAGTTGTTAAGTCAAATAATTTGCTTAAGTTTTCTTACTTTGATAAAACTGTCAATGGCAAAGGGTAAGAAAATTATGAGTTGGAATAATTTTCTTGAAAAAAAAACAAATTGACATCAGATTACCTTATTAGTGTGACTGGATGCTAAGTGGCAATGTCAATATATCTTCAAAATCCTGAGGGAAGAAAATTTGAACTTAAAATTTCAGACCAGTGAAAAAGTGATTAAGTGCGTGAATAAAAAACACTTCTTGGTTATAAAAGACTCTTAACATTTACATTATCTGGAAAAGTCATTTTTGGAAAGGGGCCCCCAAATTGGAAGTGGAGGGGATACGTTCACTTCCTCGTCTTTCATAGTTATAGGGAGTAACTAGATAATCTCTAAAATCTACAAATCAGCACAAATCAGCATTGTATACACTTTTGTACTATTTGGTATTGTAATCATGTTTAGGCATTATTTGTATAATAATATTTAAATTTATAAAAAATGTTTTAAAGTATAGTGACATCTGTAAGTTATATGTTGATTTATGGCTTACAGAGAAATTACCCCTGTGTTGTACAAGTTACTTTTAGCTTTTCCTAATCTATCATCCCAAGAGCTGAATAAAGTAGAAGAGAGAAAAAGAGTGCTTGTAAGAGAACTACAAACATTAGGATCGTATTTTAAAATGTCTACTTACAGAAAGGTTTTTTGGAAAATGTGTGTAATAAGATACTTAAAATTCCTTAACTTCATCTTTTGGCTTACTACCAATTTCAAAGCCAACTTTAAGAAAGAAGAACACAAAATTATGAAAGCTTAATTAAGCACCAAAGTCAATATTTAGGATAAGAAAAGAAGTCACAAAAATGACAAAGCTATAAAAACTTGCAAATATCACAGACTCCAAAAAATGCATTACAACTGCATAATATTTTATTAATCAAGTGTCTGATGTGGTTTTTGAATTGGAATTGGAAATATCAGTATGAACTTGGGTTTTATATATATATATATATATATATATATATATACACACCTAGACAGATATAAAGCAAAATACAGATGTGTACATGTATGTGTGTTAGTACACATACATAGATGTATTTCCCAGGTCTGCTGAGGAGGCTGAGGAGAAATTACAACTCATAGCAATGAGCACACAGAGCCCAGATCTTGCTTTCTAAATACCATCTCCAATAAAAGGTACTGTGGCTTTTGGGAAAATGGTTCATTCCAGAGTTAGGGCATGGGAAATACCATATACATCTGGAAAATAAGGGGTAGCTTGAAAAATGGTGGAGTTATGTCAAAAGGGCAGCAGAACAAACATGAAGAAATTCCCAATGGCTAGAGTTGGAATGATTTGAGCAACAAAATAAAAAAAAAAAGATATATTAGATTATAACCCATAGAATAAAATTAATATTCATGAGTCTACATTGATATAAAAAATGAATAAATTAATAAATGGGAGAGAAGTGATAAATTTTCCCTACAGAATAATTCAAATTAATAAATGCAAAAGAAATGAGGGAAATACAAAATCACCAGTAGGCAAAACTCGCAGTAATAATTCATGCAGGGAAGATCCACTGATGGCCACCAAACTCAATGGGCAACACTTGTAAGAGAAACAGAATATATATGCATGTCCTCAAAGGCTCTTCCCCAAGGTGTTTATGAACCACAGAGGAGGAATTACAATTTTACAGTGGAGAAATATGGTAGACAACACCTTAACCAAATGATCAAGATTAACACCCCAAATAATAAAAGATTTTGGCATCATATTCCCCCTGGTAGGATGCATTGAAAAGAACACTACATCACTTCTATGTATTCTTGCCCCAAATCATAAGCTCAATCTAATCCTAAGCAACCATCAGACAAGCCAAATCAAGATGCATTCCACAAATGAACTGAGCAGGTCTCATCAAATGAATCAAGGTCATGAAAGACAAGGAAAGTGAAGAGCCATTGCCAAGTGGAGTTGTTTAGGGAGATACAACAAATATATACAACGTGTATTCTTGGATTGGATCCTGGAACAGAAAATGGACATTAGGGAAATTTGTATGAGATTTGTATTTTAGTTAATAGCATTATACCACTGTTAATGTCCTGGTTTTGATAGCCATATAATGCTTATATAAGTTGCTAATGTTGAAGCAGTCCTTTCAAACAAGGACGATCTTGCCCCTCGAGACGTTTGGCAATGTCAGTAGACATTGTGGTTCTCAGCACCGGGGGAGGGCTGTTACTGGCGTCAAGTGAGTGGAGTCCACGGATACTGTTGGGGGAAGCTGGGGGAAGGAGGTGTGTGAACTCTCACACCATTTTTGCAAATTTTCTATGAATCTCAGTTATTTCAAAATTAAAAGTTAATATTCAAAAAAAGTTTTCAGTAAATGCCTTCAGGGGAAATCCTCCAGATATTGGGTATTTTACTCTGAACCTTCTTTCACAAAAGTATCTTAACTCATTAAGTTTTCATTGTCTTAGAAGTTCCAAAGTCCAATTTTCCCTCCCCAGCATTGTGAGATTTCCAAAATGTTGGCTAAACATAGATGTCCCATTGCTATCTTATTTAACAGCTCTGTTATCTTTACATACCATAAAATTCATTTAAGTATACAACTCAGTAATTTTGTATATTTACTAAATTGTGCAACCATCATCACCATGATCCAGTTTTAGAATTTTTCTTCACTCCAAATTTTTTCATACCCTCTTACAGTTAACATCTATTTCCACATCAGGCCCAGACAACCATAATTTATGTTTTTCAATCTCTATAGATTTGCCTTTTCTGGGCTTTTCATATAAATGCAATCATACAATGTGTGGTCCTTTGTGACTGGGTTCTTTCACTTAGCGTATTGTTTTTGAGGTTCATCCATGTTGTAGCATGTAACGGTGCTTTGTTCTTTATATTGCCAAATAATGTTTGTTGTATAGATACACTAGATTTTGTTTATCCATTCATCAGTTGATAGATACTTGTATTGTTTCCACTTTTGGTTATGAACAATGCCTCTGCAAACATTTGTGTACAAGTCTTTGTGTGAACATTTGTTTTCATTTTCCTTGGGTAGATACTGAAGGAATAGAATTACTGGGTCATAAGATACAGTTAGAAGAGTTCTTTATATAGTCTGGATACAATATATATTATTATATATTGTATATTTTATTGTGTATATTTTTATATATAAAATATATATATTATTGTATATATTATATGTGGGACATATAATTTGCAGATAGTTTGTCCCAGTCTGTGTCTTACCCTTTTTATTATTAACGGTATATTTTGAAGTGAAAAGGTTTTTCATTTCGATTAAATTCAAGTTTATCAACTTCTTCTTTCATCACTTGTACGTTTGGTATTTTATATAATCATTCTTACCCTAACTCAACATCACAAAGATATACTCTTACATTCTTCAAAGAACTTTACAGCTTTAACTCTTACATTTAGGTACTTATCCATTCTGAATTAATGTTTGTGTATGGTGTGAGGGAGGGGGTCTGACTAAATCAATTTTTTCCCGCAATACCATTTGTTAAAAAGTCTATCCTTTCTCCAACTGGATTGCCCCACTGACATTTTTAAGTTGGATTTTTACTTCTTTTTCATTTTCTAATGTGTTGTCCTGGCAGAAAGTGGACACCTAGTGATTCTCATTTTCACTTGTATTTAGTCACTTTATTGAACAATCTAATTTGATTCTTTTTTCTATGTAGTAAAAATCATCTTCTACTGATGATAATTTCACATATTCCTTTCTAGTAGCTTTCTTCGAAATATGTTTTTATCTTACTGCATTGATTTGGAATTTCAAAGTGATATTGGGAAAAAAAATAAAGCTCGCTGCTCTTATGTTTTGGCTTCACTGGAATGCTTCTAATGTTTTACCATTTACTACAAAATATTTGCTGAGAGTTTTAGAAGATCTATTCCCTAGCCTGCTTGAGAACTTTCTATCCTAATTTACTATATATTAGTAAAAAACAGGAACAGCTGTTAAATTCTATTCAGTGTCTCTCTTTTCTTTCTCTCTCTCTTTCTCTTTTTTGCATCTGATGAAATGCTTATGTAAATTTTTTTAACAATTAATGCAATAAATTATGTTAACAGACTTTCCACATTTGAATTATAGAATGGAATAAACTTGCTTCTTTATAGTGTGTTATCTTTTTTAATTTGTTGGATTCACTAGGTTAATGTTTGGAATTTCTCAAACCTATATGAATAAATGAGTTGAAACTGTATTTTTCAGTTTTTTCCTCTGTTTACCTGGCTCGGTGTTTCCTGTTAGCTTCATAAATTTGTCTGAGAACTCTAGTTTTCATGCTGTCAGTTAGCGTAACAGACGGAACTATTATGTCCGTTGAAAGTTGATAAATAATTCTGTGCCTGAAAACTTTTTGAGGTAGATATTTGAGCATCTTTAAAATTCCTTCTGAAATTATTAGTGTAATAGATTTTTTTGTTTTACCATCTCTCCCTTTTGAAAGATAATTTTGGTAACATATTTCCCTGAAGAGAATCTATTTCATTTGTTTTGTATGTTCAAATGATTGGAATGACTGTGCATATGTTATTTTGCTCTGATTTAAAAATTTTTATGTTTATCTGTTCACTACCCTCTTTTCCCGTATCTGTTGCTGGTGATATATATTTATATTCCCTCTCTCTCTCTCTCCGTTTAGTTGGTCTTTTTTATTGGTCCTTTCAAAGAACTTCTGTTTTGGTTTCCATCAATTTCTGGTACTTATTAACCTTTATATCTCTACTTTCTAACACATAGCACTTGCTCAAAAGAAACTTGTTGAAAAGCATGTTTTCAAAATGGAGAAAATGGTAGAAGGTGAAATTCGGAAAAAGAGATGTGTAAGAATCCTGTATTTCTCAGAGAGCAATCCCTGAGTTACTTTTGTGTCTAATCATTTAATAAACATTTAGCTTTCTCTGTTTGCCAAGCAGAGTATATTTTTATGACTTAAAAAGCAAACATGGCATCTAAGGAGGTGTTTAAACTGCCTTTGTTTAGGGAAGTTCCCCCATGAAATCATCATTTGTAAGTAGGGTTGCTTGAAAAGCATTCAGACTATTGGAGAAACTCCCAAGGACTTTGGAGTTTCAAAATAAAGAGTTCTGCCTTCTTTAAGGAACATTTGAAATGGAATCGAGCATGATAATGGATGGAGCCCTGTAAAGGAGGTACCTTGTGTTTTTCTTTGCCAAGGGAAAGCTGACTCCTCTGCATGCAGGGGTCTCATACGTCTTCGCACTCTAGGACTCCCCTCAGAACCCCGCCGCACTGCTCCGTTCTTGTCCCAGGATACCTGCCTTTGCAGCTGTCGCTCTTGTGGGGGGGGGCAGGGACAGGGAGAAGGGCTCCTCACAGTCATCCTGCCCAAGAACCAGGGAGATCAGCACGTTCTGTGCCCCCAGCACTGGCGTCAGCCTCACTGACAGGGACATTTTGAGAAAAGGTCTGCCAGCTCATGGCTTCTCTGTTCTCTGCAGACATCAAGCAACACAGCTTTGCTTTGTCTCCATTTCCAGGCAGAGCAGGTGGATGTGCAAAGCTGATGGTGCTGGGGCTTGAGGTCTGATGGCACTGTAGACTGAAAGCAGGAGGACTCATCCTGAGAGATGCAGGGCTCAGAGCGGCAGGCACCAAACCAAGCTGTGCAGCTGTCCTGCACAGTCATGTTCTCTTCCTAGGGGGACGAGGGCACCCTCGGGGCATCACCTCAGAAAGCCACAATTAGGAGAATTCCAGGACTGTGTTACTTCTCAGTTCTTTGCTTCTGACCTTGGAGTGGGAGTGGGGAGGGGGCACAGTTGGGGGTGAAGCAAAACCCTTCTGAAAGCCTTCCTGCTTCAAGAGCAGGGGGTTCTCTTTACAACACACGTGGGAATCCACTGGAGAAGTTTCTAAGTCTTACTTTTGGAAGTCACATACAGCAGAAGTGACCCAGCCCTATAAACCCTAGCCTCGTACAATTTGAACTTTCTTAGTGTTGTGTTTTGTTTTGTTTTTTTAGCTCAAGGGATTGGACAGAAGTTGGACATAAAAGGACTTTTAAGTCAGCTTGCCATTAGCCTCTCCCTATGAAATTTCTAGCTTAGTCATTAGCGTTCACTTAGCAACACTCCAGCGGTGGGGGCAGAAAGTTGCCTTTTACTCCCACAAAAGCAAACAATCTTTTCCTACGCAGGCGATGCCATTATTGGGCCATTTTCCCTCCCGCCTCGGCCAGTAAATAACTAAGTCAAGGCGCCCAGAATGTGGCTTCCGAGCTCTGGGCCCCATTTGGTACCCAGGCCCCGGGGGGGGGGGGGGGGGGGGGGGGGGGGGGGGGGGGGCCCCCACCTGTTGGGGGGGGGCTGCAGCTGTGCAGGTCAGTGTGCCTGTCTGCAGGCCCCAGCCCATCCATCACCCCAGTGACGGAGCACTGCTGTGAGGAGCTTGTCTCCCGCAGGCTGGCCCTCCGTGCCCCAGCCCGGGCCAGACACCCCCGCCCGCACACCCCGCGCTATCAGTCAACTCCTGGGTGAACTCTGTTTCACCTCCTGACCTCCCACTCAACCCAGACTAACATGAAAGTGTGAACAGAGCCTCCAAGGGGCCAAGAGGCCTCTGAACCCACCCCACTCCTTTTCCAGCCCCACATCAAACGCCCCAGCCTAACCCCCACCGCTGCCATTTGTCCTTACCCGTGTCCGTGTGGCCACTGGGCAGCTGCACGGACTTCGGGGGGCCGAGGCCTGCGCCCACCTGGACACATGGCCGGCTTGGCCCCGCGGGAGCCCACAGCCCTCCGCCGGCAGGGATGAGGCCTGAGCGAGGCCCTCGGTCTCCAGTGAAAACAGAACACTAAATAAAACACACTTGCCCCCTGCCAGTTCTTGGAGAGTTTTCAGGAGGAACTTCTACCCGAAGTGCTCCCCATTTCTTGGGAGTGAAAAACCACAGGGCAACCTTTCCAAGGGACCTCAGGTAGGAGGGGAGGGAGGCTGCTGCCAACCAGCCTTTCCGGGACGAGGAACTTGTAAACCTCAGGGCAAGAGGGGTGCCTGGGCTGCTGACATCGTCTTACTCCAAAAAGTCAGGATGAGAATGTGCTGGGAAGTTAAATGCTTTTTTCCTCTCTTTTCCAAAAATCAGGTGTTCAAAAGCAAAGGAGTTGTCCCTGACAGCCATGCTGTCCCCACTGTGCATGCAGAGGCGGTGGGCACTCCCCTGGCGCCCGAGGGCAGGGCTGCTCTCTCCTTCCTCCTGCCCTCTCTCTTTCCCCGAGGCCCCCTGGCCTGGCCAGAAAGCCTGGGCATCCCCCTGGGGTCTTTGCCTCAACCCCTCCCCCCGGGGGATTGGACCTCACTTCCTCACCAGGGGCCCTTCTCCAGGGAAGACCTGCTCCAACACTGGTTTTGATTGCTCTCCCTGACTCTGAAACACGAAAGGTAGGGAGCCAAAGCCCCTTCTAAGAGACGCTTTTCCTCAGTGCTCAGGAGAGAGAATGAGAGTCTGTTAGCCTAGAGGTCCTGGAGTGTGAGCCGGGGCAGGCTGCCGCATCGCTGGCTGGGCCCTACCCTCCTGGCCTGCAGCCTGCCCCTCCCGAGGGCCTCCAGGCAGAGGGCCGGGAGGGCATGGGGGTGGGGGCCAGGCCCCGTCCCCTGGGTGCAGGGAACCACCCTGGGGCCGTTCTAGAGCCCGGGAGGCACAACCTCTAGGAAGCACAAGGCCCCTTAGGAAGGCTCGGTGTCCAATTCCTTATGGCTTCCAGGAGAGGAGAATTCTGAATAGAAATAAAACCATTACTTTGTCGTTACTTGTTGAACAGAATCGATAAATGTATGGATATGTATTGATTCCAACAGGCTGCCTTAAACTACTAACAACACCTGGATTCTGGATTCTAGGGCCATTTCATAATTTAGTTTTATGCATATGAGTGTATTTCTATCTCCGTAAGGTCTCAAGTTACGGTACTATTTCCGGTCATTTTATACTCGGTGTGCTTTGTTATAACCCTGGGAGTATAGGTGTATTGGGGCCTTAATTAATCCTGAGAATGGAAAAAAGTCATGGTATAGTTGGACTCTACCTCAGGACAGACTGAATATGGAATAATTTGATGTAGGTATAAAATATAGCTTTATATTTCTATGTTCATATGTTCTATACCAGCTCAGATACACGGAAAAGCTGTTATAAATGTCATACATTAGAATAATGTTTTCAAAATAATCATTTGTTTTGGATTGAATTCTGTCCCCTTCCCGAAAGGTACGTTGAAGTCCTCACTTCTGGTACTATGAAGGTAACCTTATTTGGAAATGGGGTCACTGTACATGTAATTAGTTAAGGTGAGGCTATCCTGAGTAGGTGGGCCTTAATACAACATGGCAGGTGTCCTTCTAAGATAGGACAGAGTTACAGAGACAGGGACACAGGGAGAGAGGATGACCATGAGATGCTGGAGGCAGAGATTGCAGGGATGCCTCTGCAAACCGAAGAATGCCAAGGGTTGCCTGCAAACCCTAGAAGCTAGAAGAGGCAGGAAGAATTTTTGTATAGGTTTCAGAGGGAGCATGGTACCACCTACATCTTAATTTCAGCCTTCTGGCTTCCAGAACTGTGAGGGAGAAAATTCCTGTTGTTTTCAGCCACCCCACCCCTATAGAAGGCACAGGAAGCCAGACAAACTTCTAAGAAAGGGATCTGATTATCTCGCACTGCCCACACATACCGGACCGCACAACCTCTCGGCTTCCTACAGCATTTCTGTAGGAAATGGCCCCCAACCCAAGGGGGCCATCCCTGCCTGCTTGGACAGCCTTTCCTCTCCATTTGGTTCCTGTAGACCTAAAGACCAATGTGGTACGCAGACTGGTGGCCCCCAGGGACCTCCCGGTCCTGCCCAGGGAGCCTGTGACTATGTAGATTACATGGCACAGGGAAGTGAAGGCTGCAGACGGAGTCAAAGCCACTATCCTGCTACCTTTAAAACAGGGAGGTTGTCCGGGTGGGCCCGGTGTAATCGTGAGGGTGCTCAACAGTGGAAGATGGAGTCAGAGAGCCAGAGGGACAGCAGTGTGGGGAGAAGAAGCCAGGGAGGGGTCCCAAGCCGAGGAATGCAGGCTGGCCCCCGAAGCTGGAAAAGGGAAGGCAGTGGATTCTCCCCTGGAGGCTCCATAAAGGAGGGCTGATCACAGCCGTGTGAGATTCCTGGTGGACGTGTGACACGCAGGACAGCAAGATGATAAATCTGTGTGGTTTTCAGCCACTACATTCGGGGTAATTTGTCCATCAAATAGTTCTTTCTTGTTTTTTAGAAAATTCGGCTTTGGGTGTGAAAGTTGAATTTTAGATTTTTTGGAATCTTATTCCAGAATATTATCCATATCTGCATGAATTTGTCTCATCTGGTACTCAAGAAAAGACTATCTGCATGAGTGTTTGCAACAAGACAAGCATAATAAAGTGTAAAACCATTTCCCCCCTGTGGTTTTGTCCTTTTCCTGGAAAAGATTTTATACACTAGCAGTATGTTGTAATGTTCCTGTTTTAGATCAACATTGGTGTTCATGTTGCTATTTTCAGGAGCTTGAGATCATTTAAATCATTTAATGTGATTGGAAGTGTAATGATGAAAACATGGCTCCTAATTTATCATAAATTTGCTGCATTATCAGCTTAGAACCTTGGCTCTCTTCCGTCCCCTGTCCCACCTCCCTCGCCTCTGCCCCAAGCCCGCTGTCCCTGGAGCGTCTGGGTCTCACCGTGCACACGAGCTCCAGCATTTCTGTGTGCCCACAGCAGGGCACATGCTGCCTGGCGGCCACTTCATACGGATCTGGTGCGTGGTTAGGAACCCGCCGGGTCGGTAGGGCTGCATGGGCCATCACATCGCTGAAACACACCTCCCAAAGCTGGGTTTGACAGACCAGCCACAAATATCAGATTTTTAAGGTGCGTTGGAAAGTTGTAACAAGTGTTTCTCATCTTCCTTCATGACCAAGGTGGAGGTCAGAAGCGGGTTGCCCCGCCCTAAATGCAAACGGTTTCTCGGAGAATTGGAAGGCAGGAAGGAGGATGCCCTGAACGCCAATGCTCCCTAACCTTCTCTCTTGCCCTCCCTTTCCTTGTCTGCTGCCAGAGACTCTCCAGGGCCAAGGAGCGTGCACACACGCTTGCTCAGGGTCTGCAGGCCAGGTCCAGGGCAGCTCGGCTTCCCGAAAGGAGGATTTCCGGCCTCGTAAAACTCATGAGGCTTTGTATCAGAGCTCCGACGTGTCTGCGTGTATTTTAATAGGAAACCGATGATTCAAGGAATCATGCATGATTCCCCGTCCTCTGCCATGCTACTCTCGGGGCTGAGCTCCAGTCTGGACGCGAGACTCACCCCCTGACAGCTTGTTTCAGACAAACGGGCAGCGAGGCGCCCAGTCAGCACGCAGCCGGGTCCACCGCGTATCCGGGCATCACCCCGAAAGTATCGGGGAACTAGACGCATACACACACACCACACACGTAGAGACAACACGGGCACAATACACACAAACACACGCGTAGTTGTGCAGGCACGTGTGCGCACGCACACCACGCGGCCCACGCACACCGACTCCACTGGACCGTGGAGCGTCTGCACCGAATAACTACGAAGCGGGAGACCAAAATTTATTCGGCGGAGGAGCCGGGGCCCTACACTAAGCTTCCATCTACGTGAGAATCTGGGGGCCGCTAAGCCAGGTTTACTTTGCTGCGGGGCCCCTTCCGCAGTGATGCGCTGGCCTCTGCTTTGTCCTTCCTCCAGGATGCAGGGGAGGCGTCCTTCCCACGGAGCCAGCGCGCTCAGACGCCCCCGCGGCCGCCTCGCCGGGACCAGGGCGCTGCTGGCTGCTGGATCAGCCTATGGTTTTTTTGGGGTGTGCGCGGGGTGGCAAATTAGTAAGGGCGTGCTCAAAGGTTATTCAAATATTTCAAATAAAGCATATTTGAGTACGGAAAGGCCAGGGGACATTGATCAAATGTCAGCACCGAGACACTTTGTAGGCTATTTGTGGTCTGTGTTTGCTGAGCAGCGGCCTGGCAGGGGCTCCATGGGCCGCGGTTCGGCCCGGGTGAGGACACACCGAGAATTATGCATGCAGGCTCCAGGGGCGTGGGTAGTCCACAAACGGGCCCGCTGGGCAGAGGTGCTCTCAAAGCGCCCACAGCCATTCCTCGGAAACACGTACAAAGGGCCGCACCACTGTGCTGCCGAGGCCCGAGTCTGCTCCCATTCCTGCCCCTCTGGGGAACTTAGCTTAAAAGAGGGAAATATTTTGCATAAAAATGATTTTCAAAGAGTAATGGCTGAAATGATAATATGCGGGTGATGGGCATCCATCATAGTGACGAAATCCAGTCCTGTGGCCTTCACACCCCCGGCCACTTCCCCGGCTGTGTTTCCCTGGCCCGCACACGCGGGGACCCTTCCCGGCTCCCCTGCCACCCGGGGCCCTTCCTGGGAGAGCCACCCCAGCAGGGCTGCGACTCCCTCCTTCGCGACTATCAAAACAGTGCAGCCGCCCCGTCACCGACTCAAGAGTCTTTTGACAGTGCAATTAAGCAACTTAATTAATGAGTGAATAAAAATGATAATATTTACTGAATGGGAGCATCCTGTTTTGCATTTTTATTCAAGCTCAGCACCTGAGGAAAGCTCCCCCACCACCCTGTATCACTGAGGCTCCTAACCCTCTCTGCCTCTCTGTCTCTGCCTCTGTCTCTCAGGCTCTCTGTCTCTGCCTCTGTCTCTCAGGCTCTCTGTCTCTCCCTCTGTCTCTCAGGCTCTCTGTCTCTCCCTCTGTCTCTCAGGCTCTCTGTCTCTGCCTTCTTTCCCTCTGTTTCTTCCTGTCTCCTGCTTCCTTTGGTTTTGGCCTGAGAAGTGCCCCACAGGAGCGCACACAGTGTAAAATGCACATGCAAGGCTAATCCCTTTCTTGTTTCCAAGGGAAATAAACTTCTATCTTTGTCACAGTCTTTGTTCACCCCTAAAGAACCTCATTGATACATGAAGGACAATTTCATGATACTTTTCTGAGGCTGAACTTTACATCAAAGTGGGTGATTCATTACTGATAAGGGTATAATAAAACATTAATGCATTTTGTAATTAACCAGCTTAGGAATGACATCCCCCATTTCTTCATGAGTGACACGCTTACAAGCACACAGACGCACACACACACACACACACACTCACAGAAAACTTTTTTAAAAAAATTCTTTATTTGGCTATTAATCTCAGTAGTGCCTTCAATGCATTACATTCTTTTTAAAAGCCACATATATTTTCCTCAATGAAATATATAATCCATCTCGAGTGTAAGAAAAGCCCCATACATAATTATTTCATCGTGACAGACAGTGAGTTTTTTAGCTATTATTTTTGACGGTGCTGTCATGGATGCCAAATGCATATTGTGGTGGGAGCCAGCCAGTCAGGAAAACCCACCTGGAGAGCAGCCTCCTTTTTTCTCTCGGGAAAGGTTCCCCAAGTTTGACAGGCCCACCATTCTGGTTAAGCTTAATTAGTCAAGAGAGAAAAATAACTGACTTCAGAGTGTTACGTTTGGGGCTCCCCCTTTTTTTCCCCTTTCCACTCAAAATGTGACATTCTTTGGAAAAGATAAAGTTCCAAATGGGATCTGTGTTCCATGCTTTCCAACTCTCTTGCTATCCCCATGTGGGACACGCTTCTCGGGACGCCTATCTTTGTCTGCCTCGTGCCCACCTGCCCGGGGAGCCTAGGATTCTGCATCGGCAGAACGGAGGTAAGAACGTCATTTTGAGACAAATGGACTTATTTCTGGATAAAAGTGGTTAAAACAGAAGCACAGAGGATTTGGGTTGGCTAGGAGAAGACTCAACCCAACAGTAGAGTTGTCCGTGCCTCTTCGCGTCTGCACATTTGCCCAGCGCCCTCCCGCGCTCATGCTGGCCTTGCCAGGTGACTTGTCCTGGCCCATGGGACCTGTGCTCATGCCGGCCTTGCCAGGTGACTTGTCCTGGCCCATGGGACCTGTGCTCATGCCGGCCTTGCCAGGTGACTTGTCCTGGCCCATGGGACCCACTTGATGCAAGATGAGTTAAAAAATGTGCTTCCCTGTTTCCCCTTTCTCTCTTGGACACGTGCCACCACCATGGCAACACTGGCCTGCTAGGGATGTAGGGGACACCTGTGGACGACTGAGCCATCCAGGCTGAGACCGTGCCCTCCAGCTAGTCCCAACCCAGCCAACAGCTCCAGTCCTCAGAACTGCACAATCGACTCGAAAACATGTGAGAAATGGTGAATTAGAATTTCAAATGGCAAGCTTCTGAGTTTTGGGCTGGTTAATGATGCACTACTCGTAGCTCACTGATACCTGAGTGATACCTCACTGATACCTCACTGATACCTCTTTGACACAGAGGTGTTGCATTGAGCACCTACTGAATGCACAGCTCTGTACCGGGCAAGGTCGGGTACACAAAGACAGCATGACGAGTAGTGGTTCCATGGAGACTCACCCTGATGAAGCATTGGCTACAAGACAGGAGACAGTGCACTGGAATACTCAACCCTGTGCTACAGAAGTTAGGCTGGAGACTCCTAGACCACGTTACGTCTCCTTCATGTGTTTCTTATACGTTTTTTATCTTAAATGTCTTCACACATCATTGGACACTGAGAGGGTCCTCATCTCTGTCTCCCCGTGGCCCAGCAGGTGGCCGGTTCCTGTTCACCAGCACAGTTGCTGCTGCTGGAAGGAAGGTTAGAGATGTGCAGGAGTGAGAGGGAAAGGGTTGGCTGAGGCCGTGAGGCTTCCCGGGAGAAGGGAAGAGTGGTGGCCACACACAGACGTCCCCAAGACCCTGCAGAGGGTTCTCTCTGGCCATGAGGGTGGAATCATGGTTCAACCTGCCAAACCTCCTGCATCCGCTTGTGTTTAAACAGTTAAGTCTTGACAAGCAAGATAGAGTGGGTCCCAAGCCAGGACCCTATGGTGGCGAGCATTAAAGGGACACCAGCTGACACCTGGAGGTAAAAGCTCACCTGTGTGCAGAATCTGCGAGGGGCCCAAGATGGCAGAGGGGCATAGGGCTGGGTAGGCACAGGTGTCCCCGTCCCCCGCCTCAAGGAGACAGACCAGCACCACGGGTAAGAGCTTTGGGTCTAAACTCAGACCCAGTTTAATTCACCCTCTGCCTCTGTCAGCTTACCCATGCTCCAAGCCCCATTTCCTTACCTGCCAAAGGTCATTGTAAGTATTATATTTAGGGATACCATTACTGATCTTTCTTGATTCCCTTGGCACAGTGAATATTCCCTGAAGAGAGGTCAGCACTGTTTCTGTTAATAGTGTGCCTGCGTCCCCTTGTTTTCCTGAAAAACTCTTGAGGACTGGGGTGGGTTGGGGCCCCAAGCAGGAAGGAAAGATGCACCTGAGAGACCTCACAGAGGGTCTCACCAACGGATGACTGCAGCGGGGCGTGACCCTTATGGGGCAAGACCCCTGAGGGTGATCTTGCTACCACCACCTGGGTATCACTGCTGAATAAAACAATCCCAAAGAGAGGGCGCCTGGGTGGCTCAGTTGTTAGGCGTCTGCCTTTGGCTCGGGTCATGGTCCCGGGGTCCTGGGATCGAGCCCCGCATCGGGCTCCCTGCTCGGCGGGAAGCCTGCGTCTCCCTCTCCCCCTCCCCCTGCTTGTGTTCCCTCTCTCGCTGTGTCTCTCTCTGTGAAATAAATAAATAAATAAATAAATAATCTTAAAAAAAATTCCCAAAGAGGAATGGCTTGGATGCCATCCTTCAGAGCTTATAAGTCATTAGACTTTAAAATGAAAAAAAAAAAAGACAACAGGCAAGCACAGTAGGTGTTGATGACTCTGGACAAGTCTCTGGGCCTTGGCATCCTGTCCCTGGGCAAAACACCGACCTTCCATGAGGTCCTCAGTCCTTCACCCAAAAAACTTCTCTATCTATCTGCCTCACTCTGTACCTCTCTCTCAGGGCTAAGATGAGCAGCAAATATGAAAATGTTCATGAAAATGATCTGAAATCTGTAAAAGGCTAAGCAAATATTAAGCACATTCGACTAATAATGTTTCAATAACTCCCATTAATGGAGAGTTTGCCTCGAGCGGGTCACTGTCCCTACCCGGCGTATGTAGCCTCTCAGTTAATCTTCACCACAATCTTGTGAAATGCACCCGTATTATCCCAGCGGCTCAGGGACACCTGATGTCACCATGCCATTCACTGTCTGAGGTTTCCCGACTGGCTACCTGGCTGTCCGTACCCCAGCACGGGCTCACAAAGCCATGAATCCAGTCACTCCAGCTCTCTCCATGGCTGGTTTGGGTCACTCCCTGAAGTTCCACTGGTCAGCTTGGGGGCAATGGGCCACGGATGTGATCCAAGGAGCCAAGTGGCTGCAAAGCGGGCCGGGGATGTAATGAAGGCCTAGCGGGCAGTAAGTGTTTTGCTCTCCCGCAAAGAGATCACATTCCTACTGAAATCCAGACACACTGCTCGCGCCTGCAGATAAAACACGTTGGACAAGAAGGGGCTTTCATCCCACACGGGCCGTGTGGATTCCCAGGACTTTATACTTCTTTTCTAGTCCGCCCCAGGTCTGACTGCTGGACTTCTGAGGATGGTTTCATCCGGGGGACGCATGGCTCTGACACCGCTTCAATCCGTGTCGCAGCCTGATTTCCGCTGAACAGCCCCATCCAGACAAGCCAGAGCTCCGATGTCCCCCGCTAGCCCCGCCCGGTGTGGACGTGCAGGCCCGAGCGCACGCCGCCCCAGGTGTGCACCGCTGGGCTCTCGGAGGTCCGAAGTGGAGCCCCTGCGCGGCACCCTCACCGGCTCCCTGCGTCAAGTTACACAGGAAACGGAAGCATTAAATACACTTCTTCCGTCTCAGCCACCTGCTAGCTAATGAGTGACATCATTTAACACTGTTTTGAAAAGAGAGATTTCAAGTTGTTTTGAAAACTGAAGGAAAAATACAAATGTTTGAGTGTTAAACATTTTGCCCAAATACTAAAATGTTAATGTCTTTTTATTATGACAGTTTCACAGGAAAGTGAGCTTCAGCATGCTTGTGGTTGTCAATGAAAATCTTAGCGCTGAGTTTGGTAAACATTATGGCAGTGGAGAGGCAGCTTAGAAATAAAGTTTAAAGAAAAAAATGAGAGGTGTTCAATTTTCTTCAGATTTTCCCAAATTCACTCAACATTTTATTTTCTTTATTTTAGTCCTTTAAAGTTTTAAGAAAAGAATTCAAATTCTATCCACATGCTGTCTATAATTGTTACTTGCTTCCAATGATTAAAATATGTCATTTCAAAAAATCCCTGTATGATTTCAGTAGAAAATTTGGAAAATGCAACGGTATGAAGAATAAATTGGACATTGGGGAGGGTATGTGCTATGGTGAGCGCTATGAATGGTGCAAGACTGATGAATCACGGACCTGTACCCTTGAAACAAACAATACATTATACGTTAATAAAAAAATAAAATAAAAAAAGAAAATCACCCCAAACACCAAACCTTAGGAATAATCATATACGTATCCATATTATTCTGAAGCATATACATTATATTCCAAATATTTAAAAATAAAATTTGGGTAATGCTTTAATTAGAAGGTTGTATTCCAAAATTGTCTTTTAATATTATAATTTTTGAAGCGGGGGCTCCATTCCTTTTATTTTTCTTTGTTATACAAGCATATACATTCTTCTTAAGAAAAATAAAAATATAGAAAGGAGATGACTATTACTATCTTTTTAGTTTTTGTTTCCATTTGTATACATTTGGAATGAAAATAGTATTATTATATGTAATTTTATATAAATGTATAATTTAGTAACATAATGATTTAATTTTATAATAATACTATTATATAACTCTTGTGAATAATAATCTATATGATTATCAATATTAGCTTTATAATGTTCTCCTGTTAAATAGCTTATTTAACAAATACACTTATCAGACACCTAGGATTGTTAGTTTTGTCTGATTTATAATGAAGTTACAAACACAACTTGTAGCTAAACATTCATAGAATCCTAATTATTGAAGGAGAATTTTAAAAGTAGAATTTTAGGGTCAAAGAATGAAAACACAGTTCTGTTATGTTCAGCAGATACTTTATCATATGGCTCTACCATAATTTATTTAACCACCTCTCCATCTTTTGACATTTAATACATTGCAATGGATAACCCTGTCCCAAACATTTGTGCTGATTATAGATAGTTAGGGTAGTTTCCTTGAAGGGGATTATGGGGCCAGAGGAGGTGAAGAAGTCAAATGTTAAAATTGGAGTTGCCAGATTGCTTACCTATAGAATCTGGGTCTGATAAAGTAGAAATAAGTTATGTCAGTCTTTTCACTGTTGTTTTTTTTTTTTTCTTCATTTCAGTGAGAAGTACCAGCCATCAAAGAGACCTGGTAGTAATCCTAATACCTGTGTGAGTGAGATAGGATGAATGGTTGGAAAGTACCTGATTAGACAATGCATGGGTGAGCTGGTCATATAAGGGTCTGTAGACGGGAGAAGAGGGAAAAATGGGCACACGTTAGAAAAGGATGAGCTGATAAAAGAAGCAGCCCCCCTCAGACTCTTCAGCTAGTTGTCATGGTGGTCAATTTTATTGGAACCCAGGCCACTGATGTCAACATCTTTAGATAATGCTCTCATCGGAACCATGCACAAATTGACTTCTGCAAGGCAAGGTCACAATTTGGGTGCAGAGCAATCAGAAGCAAAACGAAGGTTTCTGTTTCGGCCCACGGCGTCCAAACCATTCACAATGGAGTTTGTGACTCTTGTTTACTTCCTTCCTTTGTGTTATCCGATCACAAGACCTACTTGATTGAGAATGTGGACGCTCAGTGGAGTAATCTAGGGAGTTTGCATGACAGTAATGACATCAGTAGGAAAAGTTTGGTATCTTAATAAATGATATCACAAAAAGTAATGAGATAATGAGAAAAAAAAAACATGCTAATTTTCTGGCTCTTTGGCTCTCTTCTCTTTCTTGCCCCAGTTGAAGCATTGTCAACACGGGTCAATCAAGTGCAGGAACAGTGCACATGGCATGCACTGCTCTAGGATGTGGGCTAGGTTTTGGAGATACTGAGAGCCAAAGGCAAGGTGCTTGACCTCAAGAAGCTCACCATTTGGTAGAGAGATGGACATGTAACCTGATAATTGCACTACCATATAACAAGTAGAGTGGAGGTGTGTATATGGGGTTGTAGCTACTTTTTTGACTCTATTTTCTCACAGACACCTGGAAAAACCACATGTAAGGGGCAAACAAGACAGCTCCCGTGAAGACATTTGGAATTTGCCAAAGTTAGTCCTGTGGGCATTGACCTACGACATGACTTACAGAAGAGATTCCTTTGGAAAAAGAGAAATCAAGAGGCTGGCATAGAGTTTTTTAAACTCTGCACAGGGCAGGACAGACGTCGTTCCTGCCTTTCTCCACTGAGGGCATGGTGGAGCCGGGGGTCGTGCTCTAAGGCAAAGGAACTCCATCCTGGCCCAGATAGCTTCACTGTGGCGGAAGCATCACGCCCCGCCCTTGTCACCACATTTCACTGTCCACAATTACTCATCATCTCTACCTAGACAGCCCTGGAGAAGACCATCAATTGCCGATGCAATTCAGCAGATACACTTCATAAATTTTAATTACATTCTCACTGAAAATGAATGGTCAGAAAATATAAAACATCTGCCATCCAGATCATTTACATTTTTCATTCAATAAATCATCAACAACATCCAAAACCATGGCTTAAATCATGTGAGTGTGGTAGGTCATGAAGAAGGGACGCCATCCATCGTGGGACAAATGTTTGGATCCCAGCCCCTCTTCCCGGTGTGCGAAGCAGGACAAGGAGACAGGGGGGCCACCCAACAGCCCTACAGGTGTGGTGGAGAGCATTTTGGCCTGGTTCTCATAACCGTAAGTTCCCAAGTCTTATCTAGAACCTGCTAATTGATCTATTTACTACTATTTTGTCCATAGTAAAACAGGAGCTTGTGTAAGTAAAAGAGTATTTGGCCAATTATGACTGGGAAAAACAGGCATTTATCACTCAAGTGGCTTGTTTATCTACCCTGCAGGTAGCATAAAGAGGCAGCTTCATTTTCAGAAATCAATTTTTATTAACATTATATTCATAAAACTCCCATTTGCCTCTAAGCATCTTCCATGTCGTAAAGCATGAGGTGGGGGCATCCCCATAGTGACAGGCCTCCTCAGGGACTCTACTGCTAATGAGAGACTCTCAGGGAAATAGCAGCTCCAGGAAAGTGCCCTAATTACCCCAGCCACAGACAGAAAATGGCCTAAAACGGAACCCCCATGGAAGCAGAGTAAGTGACCGAAGGGAAAGTCCGATGTACCACCAAAGCCTTTTTCCTTTTTACGTCTGGCTTCCAAACACTTTTTCCTCCACAGAATGAGAGCGGTGAGCACTCGTTCTCCTTTTAGTAGAGAAGACTTTCCCTGGCTCTGGGGGAAAGCCTCCCAACCTGCAATATCAGTGCTGGTGTGTACGCCGAGAAGAAAATGGATGTTGAGCCAGGGGCAGCTTTGAAGGTTGAGTGGGAGGTGTGCATGTTGGGGAGCTGCTGGCTCTCTGTGATTCCTAGTACTAAATCCAGCAGGAATCACGGGTGACCATTACCTTTTTAAGAGTAAAAGGGACACTAGAGTATTAACTCAGTGTCTTTTACTTTGCAGATGAGGACATGGGGCCACAGAGCTACAGTGACTTGCCCTGTCACGCCGCAGTAACGAGGGTCCATCTTCAGGCTCTGGGTCTCCCGATAGCTAGTCACGTAAGCATCTGCTCATGTTCCCCTTCTGTATTTACTGAGCACCGTTGTAGGCTGTTCTGACTTAAATATACGCCTTTAAAACAAAGCATTCATCTGCTGTGAAAAAGCTTTTTGTCCTGATGAAGTCCCAAGAGTTGATTTTTGCTTTTGTTTCCCTTGCCTCTGGAGACGTATCTAGCAAGAAGTTGCTGCGGCTGAGGTCACAGAGGTTGCTGCCGTGTTCTCCTCTAGAATTCTGATGGATTCCTGTCTCACATTTAGGTCTTTCATCCATTTTAAATTTATTTTTGTGTGTGCTGTAAGGAAGTGGCCCAGTTTCATTCTTCTGCATGTGGTTGTCCAACGGTGTATGTACATATACAGTGGAATATTACTCAGCCATCAAAAGGAATGGAATCTTGCCATTTGCATGATGTGGATGGGACTAGAGGGTATGATGCTAAGTGAAATAAGTCAGTCAGAGAAAGACGAATATCATATGATCTCATATGTGGAATTTAAGAAACAAAACAGATGAACATAGGGGAAGGGAAGGAAAAGTAAAATAAGAAAATTGAGAGGGAGGCAAATCATAAGAGATGCGTAACTCCAGGAAACAAACTGAGGGTTGCTGGAGGGGCGGTAGATGGGAGGATGGGGTAACTGGGTGATGGGCATTAAGAAGGGCACGTGATGGAATGAGCACTAGGTGCTCACTAAATTCTACCTCTGAAACTAATAAAAAAAAAAAAAATCCTAGGGTGCCTGGGTGGCTCAGTTGGTTGGGCGGCTGCCTTCAGCTCAGGTCATGATCCTGGAGTCCCGGGATCGAGTCCCACATCGGGCTCCCTGCTCAGCGGGGAGTCTGCTTCTCCCTCTGACCCTCTTCCCTCTTGTGCTCTCTGTCTCTCATTCTCTCTCTCTCAAATAAATAAAATCTTTAAAAAAAAAAATCCTAAAGCATTCACATGTGTGTGGTACAGGACTGAACTGGGAAATACAAAGAGAATGGTATAACGTATGGTCCACTTCTCAGTAAAACAACCCCAACCCTGTGTCTGGAATAGCAGATGAGAGCATGATGTGATCCGTGAAGATGACAAATGCAGTGATCCTGGTGAGCAGTATTCTGAGTGCAGGGCACCAGGCTACCCTCAGGAAAGCTTGTGTACATGCTCTGTGGGTTCCTCCTCAGCCTGCTGGCCAGGCCCCTCTGGCCTCAATACAATCTAAGAATGCTACCAACATGCATCTTTTCACCGATGCTCAGACCACTTTAGACCAGGCACTCCAACACTGAACACACAATCTAACTCTCTTCTTGTCTCTTAAAGGACTCCGTATCCAGATGCTGGTTGTGGTGTCTTGCTCTGCGTGGTGCATCTGCTTGCATGTGGGCTCGCGGGAAGTGGATGGGCCTTGCCCAGGCTTCGTCCAGGTGTGCCTGGGACTGCACTTGTGGACAAGCTCGCTTGGAACCCCAAACTGACTCTGACTTGGCATTTAACAGCTTGCTTTTGTGTTTCTCACTAAAGTGAACTGGGATGCCTCGCGATTTCAAACAACATAAATGATTTCATACACACGAACGCTTGGTAAGTTCATTAGAAGGTATCATTCGAAGTTAATGGCAACCTTTGTCTCTAGAATAGTAATTGTTTTGTAGACCTTTTTTTTTTTTTTAATAAAATCTTAAAGTTTACTTACTTTTTTTTTTTTTTTTTGGTCTATTCTATTTTGAGTGAGGATGTTCTGGCTGACTAACACTCTCTTTTCAGATTCAATTGGATATGGTTCTCCACTGTTTCTTGGCTTTAATTATAGTGGAATGTGCCTGTGAGTTGTCCCACAGCTGCCACGTCCTTGTGAAGGGTAGCTGCTTTTGCAAGTGTACCGCTGGATAGCCTCAGTAAAAGTGAACTAGAAGTTGCCATATTTGTCTAGATAATTAAAAATGAGATGTGGTAAAAATGGGTCTGAATTTCAGATGGGTGCTTTCTATCCTGCTTGAATGTAACTTGAAGGAATGCAATTGGTTTGGCATTAGCATATTTCTGCTTCCCGGGGGGAAAAATATTTTTCATTGTGACCATTTCTGACAGGTCTAGATCCTCTAGACGACTGCGAGCCCTGTCTGCCTCACAGGCAGATATTCACGCACCTGTAGAGTTTAATATCAAAGGTGGATAATATTTTCCTTTCTATTCAGTTTTGTGGATGCTTCTGGCAGTGTAGAATTATGAATCTTTAAGTCTCTCTCATAATTTTCTAAAATCAAAATTTAAAAAAATAAAAAATTAAAAATATTTATAGGATAAGTTTTTCCACATCTCTCATCTTCTCTCAAAACTTCATTTTTGGGAACTCCTGAAGCAAATTTACTTAATTTCAACATGCACAAAGGACTAAACTTTTGAACCTCTCTAAGCAAATGAAATAAATTTTGGCTAAATAGAAAACATTGACCATTAAAACTCTTCCTGGTCCAGACTTCAGTGAGAAAAGTTCTTGGGGGAAACTTGAAAAAAAAAAAAACAACAACAAAAAACAATGAAGTTAAAGAGAAGGAAAGTGATATGTACAGACTGGGATCGGTCCAGCCCTGGAGACCGGGGAGCCCCTTGCCCTCACGAGTGCTCCACACATTTGGCATCCGGCTGGAGGCTAGTTCTGAGTTTGTGCTGAATTCGTAGTTTACAAATGCGAACAAAGCCATCCAAATACAGTCACAAACATCCCACGTAGCTAACATTATGTCTATCATCACATCAAAACAGGACTTACTCAGGAGTGCCTGTGAGAGAATCTCCCAAGTTGGGAAATGCCAGTCTGGGAGGCCTGTCGTCCCATGCGTGAGCTCATTTGAAGACCAAGAATTGGATCAGAGGAGAATAGGACCAAACATGTAGGTTGTTATTTTAAGACATTGTAAAAACCCATTATGTGGTTTTCTTTTTTTTTTTAAAGATTTTATTTATTTATTTGAGAGAGAGAGAATGAGAGACGGAGAGCACGAGAGGGAAGAGGGTCCGAGGGAGAAGCAGACTCCCCGCCGAGCAGGGAGCCCGACGCAGGACTCGACCCCGGGACTCCAGGATCATGACATGAGCCGAAGGCAGTCGTCCAACCGACTGAGCCACCCAGGCGCCCCCATTATGTGGTTTTCTAAGAATTGTTGACAAATGTGCTTAGTAAAATGATAAAGGAAGAAAAATTAATGAGGAAGGTGAGATTTACTTATATTCTAATAACAAAATAATAATTCACACTATGTCCAATGAATGAAATGATCAGTATAGGTGCTCCTTATACCAGAATCAACGGAACCTTTGTGAAGGACACACAGCAATGGCAGTCCCACACTTTCTGTGTCAGACCACACGCACCCTAAGGGGAAGTTCTAACGCCTTCAAATAAAATGGAACTAATGAACAGATTATAAGGAATTTTTACCTAAGATGGTGTCCTACTCTATGTGTTGACAATTGAAAAAATCAGGTTTACTTTTCTATTTCTTCTGACCATATAGTTCTATGCTTTCAGTTCCTGGAAATTCCCTAATGTCCGAATGTCTTAATGATTACTTTTTTTTAAAACCACGAACCCGATGACATTGGTAATTGTCTCTGCTATCCTTTAGTCAGCCTACTTGATCATGTGGTTTTCCTCTTATTTTCCAACTATCTGTACAACTTCCAGTGGAGCCCCTGAGGTTTTGGTCCAGTGACTCAGCTTCTTTCTCTGTAAGAATCTCTCTCAGTCACTTTGCTAATGCTGTGTTTCCATCATGAACGCCAGCCAGCTTTTAACACAGCCTTACAGAGTCTGTTCAACTTTCTTTGGTCACAATTTGTTTCCCTGAATTTTGCATGCCTTACAGATTTTCAACGTTAGTGAAGCTTTCTTCTGCCAGGATGCATCTGTGTATAGAGCAGCGCGGGTGGTTTTTGGAAGACTTGCGTATTCCACCACTGGGCTGGGGAGACACAAGCCACTGTCCCAGTTCTCACCGAATCCAGGTCTCCTACTGGGAATGGGGTCCTTTAGACTGAGCTTTTTACCAATAGGAAAAATTAACATCTCTTTACATGTAGTCTGCCCTAATATTGTGACCTTGGCCCTGATGACTTCCAATTATTAAGTCAGTTTATTTTTTTCCTGACATCGCAAGTTACGTGCTTCTTACACATTCCTGCCCTGATCAGCAAATGCACTGCCTTTTCTGGTTATTGCTTTAAACCATAATGAAGACCATAGTTACGTATCCACACTCAGCCACAGTGTGGTGAGTTCATCCCATCATCTGAGCCCAGGCCGTCCTGGAGGAAAAGGTTTCTCATTTTCAAGAAATCACTCTGGTGTGTCCCCCCGGTCTCAGCTCTAGATGCGCTTGGAACTCCTCCTATAGTTTGGACAAATAGCTGGGAACAGACATCTTCCCTGTCCCTATAGCCTTTGCTCCTGTTTATCCAACTTCCTGGTTCTTCCAAATACTGATTAGTCAAGAAAAGAAACATAAAATAAAGAAAGGCCCAAAAGACAAAAAATAAAAATAAAACAAACCACTTCCACCATCACAAGAATTAATTTTGTTTTCTATGAATGATTAACCTTATATTATCCAAGAAATCTGTGAAGATAATACACAAATACATAAACACATGGATATTCCTGGGTTTTAGGGAAAATCATAGCTAGTTAAAGTGCCGATTTAAAACAGACACCTCAGGCTCAAGGATACTTCGGTAAATGATTTGCTATGTTTTTTAAAAAATTGCAGAGAAGTGTGCATGTTGTGTACAATGTGTGCGTGGAGTGGTTTCTCACCTTTTCTCCCTCTCGGTCACTCTGAATCACAAGTAACAAAGATGGTGGCCATATGGGTTGTCCATTCATCCTGCTTGGGGTACATGCTTGCTAACAGCAAGGTGAGCCAAGTGTTGGTTAACCTCAGTGTGTTTTGAATCTGACGAAACAGGCTAATCATGCATATGCTGAACAAATGTTAATTTTGAGTAGGAGCCCGGCCGTTTTGTGAGTTCATAAGAAATAAAGAGATGTGCAGTTAGCCTGAAGATGTATCTCTTTTATTTAAAGATTTATTTATTTATTTATTTATTTATTTATTTATTTATTTGAGAGAGCGTGTGTGAGCAGTGGGGGAGGGGGAGATGGAGGGGGAGAGAGAGAGTCTCCAGCAGATCTCTGCTGAGCACAGAGCCCAACATGGGGTTCGATCCCACAACTCTAAGATCAAGACCTGAGCCAAAATCAAGAGTCAGACTCTCAACTGACTGAGCCACCCAGGAGCCCCAGTCTTTTCCTTAAGAAAACAAAAAGCCATTGATAAAATGTCCCTAAGTGTCTACTTCTTAACCACTTTATATTCTTCCAATGTTCCTCCCTGGTTTTTTGTTAGGGTAGAGTGGTTTGGATATGTTACTACAGGGTCAAAGACAGGAATAACACAGACTTTCTGAGCATGTTCCACAATGTAATTTATTACTGGTTATCGTATGGTTGATACTATAGAAGGCAAGCACTGATGTGAGAGTCTGCCCCTACAGGTTCCTGCTGCCCAGACCTCCCTGTGTTCTTGCTGTGTGCCTTCCCTTGACCTGGCCCAGTCTACCTCCTCCAGCTGCTCCCTCCTGAGCTATTTGCCCTTTTCTCATTCGAACTTATCAAAAGCATTTCTACCAACATTTTTTCTTCTAATTTTGATTTGATGAAATCAGGTACTTTTTTATTATTTTACCTGCAGTATTCTTTCTCTTGAACGATTTGCATTTTATATTCTTTCACTTTTGGTGTCTCAACTGGCATTTCTTACACCATGACCCTGTTCTCTCTCACACCGTGTTCACATTCTGCTGGACTAGGCACTGTCAGGTTTTAAGATATAAAGTCAAGCTCTGGCTATCTCTGATGATAGGGGTTTATTGTAAAGACACCAAGGGAAAGAGTGACCATACGATATACTGTCCTTGTCCAAATTAGGGCTCTTCTGCGAGTAAAAAGAGGTGCTATTAACCATACCATGCCACATACGTAACTAGGACTATCCTGGCCAAATGGAGACAGGTCTTTCTTTCCTTTCTCCTTCTCTTCCTCCCCCAACACCTCCTTCTTGCCCTGCTAACTCCTGCTCATAGGGGAAATACATCATTTCTCTCTCTCTGGGTCTCTTATACCTATCTATCTACCTATCTATCATCTATCAATCATCTATTTATCTCCCAAATGTAAACATTGGATCACCAGTCAATAAGTCCCCTTATAAATTTTTGATACTAGAACAACCCAATGCTGGGCTCACTTGCTAAACTCTTAGATAACTTCACAATGAGAAAGAATAAAGTTTTAGGGATCAAGTTAGGATATGGAGTAAACTGTGGAGACAGAAACACAAAACAATAGTGGCTTAAACAACGTAGGGATGCAGTCCTGTCTGACATAAAGATCTAAGCTGGTATGGTGGCTCTGCTTGGCGAGGTTGTATGGAGCTCAAGCTTCTCTGATTGTACCTTTTCACTCTGAGATTTTGTCCTCTCCGCATGATCCGAGATGATTCACTGTCATATGCACTTTCCTGCCACTGGGAAGGGGGAAGGGTAGGTGTGAGCACACTCCCTGTTCCCCAATGTGTCCTCTACCATTCGTGTGCCTTCTGTTCATATCACTTGACTTCCATTCATACCCTGTAGGCCAGAATGTAGCCCTCTGCCTTCTACTAACTGCAAGGAAGCCTGGGAATGGTGGTTCCTCCTCTGAGAAGCCAAAATTGGCTAATTCCATTAATAAGAGAGAGGAGGAGCCAATAGGCACTTGGGTCAATCAATGGTTTCTGCCACATTTAGTACTAAGACGCTGGGGGATGTATTCCCATTGAGACAGAAAATTCTTGCTGTTTTTTTCCTCTCGGTAACTACTCTCTGTATTTTGCGGTCTTCAATTTACCATATTTTGATATATACTATGTAGCATCTACAAGAGCATTGCTATTTTAACTCAGCCGTTATTAAGAATCATACAAATCTCTAACTGTGAAAGTATTATTTTAGTAAATCACATGAAACCTTACCAGATATACCATTCATTTCCTTACCATGACATTTTATTTAACTTAACCACAAAATCTCAAAGTGTTTTTAAGAATCTAAGACTTCTGAGGTTCTTTTCATTTTGTACATTCTGCATTATAATTTATAGCTGAAATCCACCTTTTTTAGTCTAAAAGTCTGTAAGTCTGAATTTATCTTTTTTTCTAACCTTTCTAAACATTCCATCATATCAAGGAGATGATGGTGCTCATTATGGCCATTAGGATTCTGATGCAATTAAGTTGTATTCCACTTAAGTGATGGGGTGTGATCCCTTCTCGGAACGGGACACTTTTCTATAGGCCCACAACTGCTACATCCTCATTGATTTGCAAAGCTGTTTTAGGAAATACATTCTTGACCCTGAATGAAGTACATCTCCCAACTTTAAGCAAGTCATTGCATTAATGCTCTCAGATTATAACATCCATTTTAAAAAATCTCTCACCATTGTCCCCAGGCGTCTATAAAAATGCTTCTGTGCTTTGTTTGTGGTCACTTAGATAATAGGAGAGCTCCCCCTACTGATTGACATTGGGGAATTGTGGAGGAGGGGCTAAACTGAGGCCCTGAGCTCTTGATCACTTCGCTAATGCTCAAGCACAGACCTAGATGAAAATCAAAAGAAGCCTGTTTGACATTGGCTTTTGAAATACTTAAAAACATCAGCATTTGTCAGGTAGAAAGATTTTCATTTCAAAGTTCTAGCAGGTTATTATTATTCCAAGCAATGGAGAGTTAAAAAAGGTTGAACAACTATAATAATGATGGTGTCTGAGTGTGGGGAGTGATCAAGTTTTATTGTTTGTTTGCATAAAACTATCTCACTTAGCTTTGTTTGGGGTACTTCGAAGAAATGTAGGCTAATTAGAGCATGCAAATCACTTTGTTTTCTGAAAATTAATTAAGCTTTCATGGCCTTCCCAGGTTACAGGGCCAGGCTCACATCCCACACAGTTCCTCTGGAGTTACGTAGGAGGTGAGCCTGTCTCAGGCTGAACTGTCAGATGATTCCATCATGGAAAGAATGGAGTTTAGTAATGTGGCGTTTGAAAGCTTGTTCAAGTTGTAAAATGTTAGATTCTATTTTTATTAAATCACTTAAACTTTCAACATAGTGAAAAAGATTTATTTAACATACATTTCACAAGCCATTTTGAATGCATACTTTTGGGGGAAAAGTACAGCAGGGGACGACGTTTTTAAAACTGAAGTTATTGTCCTGAAGGGAGAAGACAAATGAGTTAACCATTGAAGCCCTATTGTTTCGTCAGACTGTCCATAAGAGGATTTAAAATTTTATATTCGTAGCATTATGAGGAAGCTATGTCCATCTCCTTCAGATATACAGATGCAAATTCTCTTTATTATTTGGGAATATTGCATATAATCTACATAAAGTTGTAGAGATTGAAAAACAAATGCGTTATTGTAAGAACCCCCAAGTAGAGAAACGAAAGCAAGCATCTGGAGAAGCATGTAATGTGTTGAGCTGGATAAAAATGCCAGATCCGTGTGAAGAAGGGCTGTTTTTAGTAATCTCCTTTTTGTGTCTGTATGTTTTTTAAAGATATGATATTTATTGAGATGTGATTCATGTGCCATAAAATTCTCCCACTTAAAATATACAGTTCAATGTGTTTCCTATATTTACAGAATTGTGTAATGTTTCACCACAATCTAATTTTAGAAAATTTCATCATCTCCAGAAGAAACTCTGTACCCATTAAGGGTCACACCCTATTGTTCTCTCACTCCCGCGAACCTCCACCCCAGCCCCAGCCAGATACTGGGTCAGATCAGGTACATCAGATCTCTATGGATTCACCTATTTGGACATTTCATATAAATGGAATAATATAATATTTGATTTTTTGTAACTGGCTTCTTTTAATGATGTAACGTTTGTTTATCTTTGTAGTCCATACACCTATTTCATTCCTTTTCTTTGTATTGCCAGATACTATTCCGTTGTATGGACATACCACATTTTGTTTATGCATCTAACAGTTGATGGATATTTGGGTTGTGTCCACTTTTTGGCTATAATGAATAATAACTACTATGAACATTCATGTATGAGTCTTTGTATCGACATATGCTCTCATTTTCCTTGGGTAGTTACTAGGAGTGGAATTACTGGCCTATATGGTATTTCTATATTTTACATTTTGAGTAAACTGTCTTCCAGTGTGACTCTGCCATTTTAAATTCTCACCAGCAAGGTGGGTTCTAATTTCTCTACCTCCTTGCCAACATTTGTTCCTGGCTTCTTTTTTTTTTTTTTAATTACAGTCTTTCTGATGGATGTGTACAGGTGTCTTGTGGTTTTGATTTGCGTTTCTCTACTGGGTAATGACAGTGAACACTTTTTCACATGCTTTTTCACCATTCGTACCCCTTCTTTGGAGAAATGCCTGTTCAAAACCTTTGCCCATCTTATAGTTGGGTTATTCTTTTTTAAAAAAATTAATTGAAGTATAGCTGACATACAGTATTATATTAATTTCAAGTGTACAATGCAGTGATTCAGCACTTATACACCTTCCTAAATGCTCACCATGATAAACACAGTTACCATCACCATGGTTACCTTATTCTTATTACACTATGAGAGTTTTTTTAAAAAACATATTCTGAATATAATGATATTGAAAACAAGAAATCAATAGAGAGATTAAAAAAAACAAAACCTGGTTCTTTGAAAAGATAAATGAAATTGATAAGCTTCTAGCTAACTAAGAAAAAGAGGGCATAAATTACTATTATCAGAAACGAGAGGACATCACTTCAGATCCCGTGGACATTAAAAAGATAAGAAAGGGACACTATGATCTCTCTTCCTACAAATTTGGTAAACCTAGATGAAACAGACCAATTCCTTGTATGACAGATCGTGCCAAAACTCACATGAGGGAAAACGGGCCATTTGAATAGGCCTATATCTATTAAAATAATTGAATCAATAATTAATAACCTTCCAAGAGCAAAAGCACCAGGCTCAGATGAGTGCACTGGTGATTTCTACCAAACACTTAAGGAAGAAATGATACCAATTCTGTACTGTCTCTTTCAGAAGAAAGAAGCAGAGGAAATACTTCTTAATTCATTCTAGGGGATGAACATTTCCCTAACATCAAAATCAGACAAAGACATTACAAGAAAAGAAAATAACAGACCAATATGTCTTATGAGCATAGAGGCAAAAAATCCACCCCCCAAATATTAGCAAACCAAATGCAATAATGTATAAAAAGAATTATACACCATGACCAAATGGGATTTAATGCAGGTATCCAAGACTGGTTCAACATTAAAATACCAGTTAATGTAATCTTCATATCAACAGGCTAAATAAGAAAAATCACATGATCATAACACACACTAGATGCAGAAAAAGCATTTGATGAAAATCCGACACCCATTCATGATTAGAAACCCTGCAAAACTAAGAACAAGGAAACAGTCAACTTGATAAGGAACACTAGCAAAATCCCCCTGCTAAAGTCATATTTAATGGTAATTCACTAGAAGTTTTTTTTTGTTAAGATCAGGGACAAGGCAAGGATATCCCCTCTTACCATTTCAACACTGTCTTGGAATTCCTAACTATACAGTATGGCAAGAGAAGGAAATAAAAGATAGACATATTGGGAAGGGAGGAAAAAAAATTATTTTGGTTCAAAGGTGACATGATCATCTGTATAGTAGATCTGAAGGAATCAACAGGAAAACTGGAACTAATAAGCAATTATAACATGGTTACAGGATACAAGGTTAATATACAATAGTAACTTGTTTTCCAATATTATCAGTGATGAACAAGTGAAATTTGAAATTTAAAACACAATACCATGCACATTAACATCACCTCAAAATGACAGAGTTAGATGTAAATCTAACAAAGTACGTAAAAAATCTACATAAAAAAACTGCAAAACTTGAAACAAATAAAGAAGAATTAAATAAATGGAGAGATATTCTATAATTATATATAAGAAGAATCAGTATTTTCAAAATGTCAGTTCATCCTGAGTTGATCTATAGATTCAATGCAAACCCAACCCAAAATTCCTGCAAGTTATTTTGTGGATATTGACAAAGTGACTCTTAAGTTTATATGGAGAGGCAGAAGACACAGGATAACCAACTCATTATTGAAGGAGAAGAACAAAGTTGGAAGACTGACAAGACCTGACTTCAAGGTTTGGTATAAAGCTACAGTAATCAAGGCAGCCTAGTGTTGGTGGAGGAATAGACAGATTAATGGAACAGAACAGCGAGCCCAGAGTTATGTCAACTGATCTTTGACAAAGGAACACAAGTAACACAATGAAGACAGGATAGTCTTCTCAACAAATGGAGCTTGAACTGGGCATCAACATGCAAAAAAAAAAAAAAAAAGCATCTAGACAAGACCCTGTACTCATTACAAAAATTAGCTCAAAATAGATCGTAGACTGAAATGTAAATGGAAAACTATAACTCTCCTGGAAGGATCATGCAGGAGAAAACCTGGATAACCATGGCTGTGGTGATGACTTTTTAGACACAACACCAAAGATACAATCCATGAAGGGAAGAATTGATAAACTGGACTTCACTGAAATGAAAAACTTAGAAAAAATATTTGTAAGTGACAAATCTGATAAATGACTATTATTCAAAATACACAAAGAACCCTTAAAACTCAAAATGTGAAAATAAACAGCACAATTAACAAATGAGCAAAAAATCTGAACAGTCACCTCAGCAAAGAAGATAAACAGGTGGCAAATAAGCATATTAAAAGATGTTCTTCATCATATGTTCTCAGGAGACTGGAAGTTAAAACAATGAGATACCTCTGTACATCTAGTAGAATGGTCAGAATCTAAAACGCTAACACCACCAAATACTGGTAAGGACGTAGAGCATCTGCAAGTCTCAATCACTGCTGGCGAGCATATAGAATGCTGCAGCCACTATGGAAGACAACCTCGAAATTTTTAACAAAACTAAACACACTCTTACCATATGACCCAGAAGTCATGCTCTCTGTAATTTATCCAAAGGATATGAAAATTTACGTCCACACAAAAACCTTCACATAGATATTTATAGCAGCTTTATTCATAATTGCCAAAAGTTGGAAGCAAGCAGGATGTCCTTCAGTTGGTGAATGGATAAATAAACCGTGGTCCATCCAGACCATGGAATATTATTCAGTGCTGAAAGGAAATGAGCCATCAAGCCATGAAAAGACATGGAGGAACCTTAAATGCATATCACTAATATCACTAAGTGAAAGGATCGAGAGTGAACAGGCTACATAATATATAATTCCCACCATGACATTCTGGAAAAGACAAAACTGTGGAGACAGTAAAAGGATCAGTGGTTGCCAGGGGTCAGTGGGGAGTGAGGGATGAACAGGAGGAGCACAGAGGATTTTTAGGGCAGTGAAATTATTCGGTATGATACTGTAATTGTGGATGCATGTCATTATACTTTTGTTCAAACTCATAGAACTGTATAACACCAAGAGCGAACCCTAATGTAACCTAACTGTGGACTTCAGGTGAGAATGATGTGTCAATATAGGTTCATTGATTGTAACAAATGTTCCACTCTGCTGGGGGCTGATGAGACTGTAGGAGGATACACATGTGTGCGGGGCAGGGGGATCTATGGGAAATCTCTGTATCTTCCGCTTCATTTTTCTGTGAAACTAAAACTGCTCTAAGAAATAAAGTCGATTAAAAAAAGCTAGAGTCAAAGCATGATAGTTGACAAAAATAGTGGTGTTGTACGTCAAGTGCTTACAACTGTGGTGAGCACCGAGTCCACTCTGGCAATTATTATAATGTCAGTCTCCCTCAGAATTCTGTTGAAGCTGGCAGTTGAGGCCACTCCTGATGGCAGTTCATTTTCCCCATAACCCTGGGCAGAGAGAATTTGCACAAAGAATTAAGATGAAAAGTCTGATTTTGTAGCAATAAACCTCTTCTTTCTTCCTACATTTCCCCTCCATGTCCTTTCTCATAATATATCAACGTAGACATATTTTTTTTCTGTTATCTTTCCTACTTAATCAACCATTTCCCTCGATTCAGCCCACTGGAAATCATTCCTATCAAAATTAATGACAATATATTTTAGCTATTTCAATGAACTCACATTTTTGTGAGTTTTTTTTTTCTTTTTGTCTGAGGATGTTAAAGCCTATATTAGCCATTTAATGGTGGACTAAACTATCAGAAACTAATTTGCATTAATAAGGGCCCTATGACAGATTTGGGGTTGTTGACAAAATTTATGTTGATTAGCAACATAGAAATCACAATACCTGCATTTATTTCTCTTCCTGTCATTACTGACAGTAATATTACAGACGTCTTGCCAGGCTTTTCTAGGCTTTGGCTTCTACAATGCATAAAAACCTCCCATGGCTAATAGGAATATTCAAGGTGTCCACTGATGTTGCTAGATTACAGACGTGGGATTCCACACTCATCCTGTCCTGAGATGGTGGGCACAGAATAGGGAAAAAAAACAACGTTGTCACCTGCTGTCAAGTGAGTCCAGGGCTTTCTGAGTTTGTCCAAAGCTTCACTGTATCGCTACAGTGTTGATGCACAGAAGTTCGGGTAGAGTAGTCATGGAGGTGACAAAAGTCCCCTGAAATCCAGAGGAATGTGGGATCCCAGCTCTTACCTGAGAGAGGGAAGAAGATGAGAGAGAGCCCAGAGGAGATAAGCGAGAACTGCTGGCTGTGCTTGTGGCAGCCCGAGGGCACCAGTGCTCCCCCTGGGTGGTTGGGGTGCTGTGGTCCCTGCACACTCTCAGAGGTCCCTGTCCCAGCAGAAACCAACAGGGCAGCACCCCCTCAGCCTAGCAATGCGGGACCCTTGCCAGCAACGCCTCGCACAGCAGACCTTTGGTGGGTGGGTGATTGACGTATCACTTTGGTAAAGTCGAAGTTATTAATGTCTCTCAATCTTTTGTTTAGCTTTTATGTTCTGTCACTGTTGGTTTTTTTCACAATGTGTTGAGTCATACTTCATCATGGAGCTCCTACTCTTTTAGGGCAAGAGAGACAAATACGCAGGGCGTGAGGCACTTCCAGTTAACCATGATCATGGTATGTGAGCCCTACACACTTCATCCCAACCTACTTTTGCTGTCCCTAACAGCTACTTCCAAGTTTGGAGTCAGCTGGGTGGAAGAAGTCCCATCTTTTTAGAAGACTTTTCCTTGGTGTCACATGAGCTGTACCTTCCTTGCCCTACCCTTCCTTTTTTGTCATTAGTTTTGTGGTAATCTGTGTGTGTGTGTGTGTGTGTGTGTGTGTGTGTGTGTGTGTGTGTGTGTTTGATGCAATCTACTAGAAATGTGACAAAAGTCTTGGTTTGCTAGTAAGATAGTATTCGTGAAATTCCAACCCTGGGCTACAGCCAAGGGATGTTTTAATTGCTGGTTATTTCCTTATTGTGATAGTAACTCAGGAGACAATTTCAATGAGTAAGAATTTAGTGATGTCACCTTTTGCATTTGGCCTCTTCTTTTCTTGTCCAGGTAAAATATATTTGGAATGGCTCTTTATAAACCATTGGTTAAAATAAGACACCAGATCTATTGCTTGAAATAAATTCAACATTTTATGTTTCTTCAATTGTTTAAGGAAGAAGTTTTCCTTTGACTCAACATCAAATATGATGTACTTGAAATCAAATGGGTTTCTTTCTATACTGTATGAATAGATTATAAATTCTTTGAAGAAAGGGACCATGTCTGAATCATGACTTTGTCCCTAGTATCCAGCATAATGTATGTTTAATAGTATTTGCTTAGTGATTTCTGAATGACTGCATTATCGTAGCTGTAAAAATGCTCCTATAAACTGTATAATTCTGCTGTATGCATTATTTTCTTTGTTAATCAGTGATAGTAAGCATACTTACTGGTATGGTAAACTGGTAAAACTAATTTAAATTTAGTCATTAAAATACACAAATTTATTGAAAATTAAATTGACAAAATTTGGACAAAATGGCCTTAGATCTCTTTAGGAAAAAAAATGGTTTTTATCTTGACAATAAGAGGATCTCAGTGTGGTCTAGCATATCAAACTTACCTTCCCCACTTTACATGGCTCCAATTCTTTGCCATGTTGCTTGTCATTATCTATCTATCTATCTATCTATCTATCTATCTATCTATCTATCTATCTATCTATTCTCCCTACCTGTCTATCTATCATCATCATCATCTACTATCTTATCAATTTATGACCTCACCATTATTTTGGTAAGAAAATACTCCAGAATATTCTCTTGGAAAGTTGTAGAATCATGACGGTTTAAAATGAGCATTTTGTAATCTCACTGTAAGCAAAAGCAATATGATGAGTCATATATTTTGAATAACAATAGGCTGGAATTTCTAAACCAGATATTAAAATATTTATTAACATGCATCTGTGTCTGCCTATGGATCATGTTTTCATTAAGCATGACTCTTAATTCCCGCTCAAATATTTTTGGCTTTTACTAGGCCTAATATAAGTCTAAAGGTATTCACACAGCTATTGCTGAGAAAAATGTACCAAAAGAGAAAAGTAAGTGCTCATTATTTCAGGATTCTGTGTAGCTAGAATGGTGGGGGAATGGCAGATAGTGAGGGGAGCAGCATCAGGTGGAATGAAAAACAGTTTTTTCATGAACACCTTACAATGACTTTTTTTACTTCTTTATTTATGTCAAATATATAAGCATATTATTTATGGGAAATAATGGGGACAGGGTCAAGAATATGTTCTATTCCTTTTTAAAAATTATTTTAAGCACAAATGTCATGATATAGACTGTCATTTACCAGAATATTATTCTGGAACACTAGAACTCAAATAAATTTGATGGTTTAAAATGTACATTAATAATAAACTTGTCTACGTTTGTTCAAGTCAACGTTTCTCACACTTATCTGACCAAAGCTATATTTTTTCACCACACCTTAAATATCCTATAGATCCAGTATTCCAAGAACACACTCTGTGGAATGCAGGTGTGCAGCAGATGTATGCCTGCCTCAGACCCTTGTCCTTGATAATGTATAGTTTCCTTGGTGTGTGCATAACACACACACACACACACACACACACACACACACAAATATCACACAAGGATAGATTTGAGTCAAATGTTAAATATTCTTTGGTAAATAATTTTCTCTAGCTCTCATGTCTGAAACTTTTCTATAAATGTCCTCCAAAGTGTCCCCTACTGACACTTTCATCCAGTTTGATTGCTTCCTATCCACCCCACTGGGGAGGGAAGGATCCCCCACCCTCAATAGTATCAGATGGCCAAGTACAGGATGCTCAAGACTGCACAGATGGACTCAAGCAGAAGTTTATTAACTAAGCATACCCACAGTATACCATGCAAGGCCACATGGGAGTTGCACTGGGGAGCAAAGAGAACCCGCGGGAACTGTACAAAGCAGACTTTGTAGTAACAAAAGGGTAAGGTGCCCCCTGGTTCCTGCAGGAGGACGTCATTGGCTTGTTGGAATAATTTTGTGGGCTGGGAAGGAGGTGAACTTGTTAGTTGAGGACGAGGGGGGGTGCAGCTGGGTCAGGTGATAGAGGAACTAGCTGGGTGGGGAGGGTTTCCTGCTGGGTGTGGGTCATATCTGGTGAGAGCAGGTGAGCTCGTAGTTAAGTGTTTAGCGTCCCATGAGACTCAAAGGTGTCAGGGCAGCACGTGAAATGTTAGGCCTTACAGTACTACCTCCCCAAGTGTCTTGAGATCTGTGCTCAGTGTGCTCTGAACTCCTCTCCTTCCTTCTCCATGGCAGAGTGCCTCTCACAGGCTGTCAACTTTCCCCATACCAGATCGCAGTGTTGATTCACTTGGTATTCAAAGTCAGCCAGATTTTTCTCCAATATAGTGTTCTGGCGATCCCCTGGTACTGCTTCTTGCTGTCCCAATTGATGGTGGCCATTATCCTTGATTCATTGCATGCCATTGATCTTCGAAATTTTGATTAATGACAAGGAAACCTGAAAAGTTCAGAGTTTGGCTTTGGTTCAAATGAGCACCCAGAAGTTCAGATGCTTAATTCAAGCTGTCTAAGTCTCTTGGATAAGCAAATGTGGTTATGCAAAATTACTCTGAAAAATCTCCTGGAAACAGCCCCTCTCTTGGAAATTTCTGGTATTTCCTGCTTCTACTTAGACTACAGACTATAAATACTACAAAGACATTATTTCTTTCTTTCATTTGTTCTGCTCATTTACTTCTGGCCAGAGCCCAGGTTTCTCAGTTTTTGGGGGACAGGTAGCAAATCATGGTGGGAAAGTTCAGGGTGGCATTGTTTGGCTGTCGTATTACACCAGACATACATACATTTTCCATGCACCTGGGCACACAGAGAGATACAAGCCCATCAACTCCCGGGGTTCCGGCTAAAGAGTTATCTATTTATCCCTGGCAAACTGACTTCTTTTTCAAATCCATGAGAATGTGCTAGTACTGTGTGAATACTTGGGTGTCATCTAGACAAAGCAGGAGGTTGATAAATGACAGTGGGAGGAATTCCCTCCAAAATGCACAGTTAACTCTTCTCAGCATTCCCTGGCTTAGTTCAGGCAGGCAGGCCAATGGAACAGATAATCTGAGGACTGCTTTCTGAAGGTAGAAAGGGATGCATACTTACAGGGTCCTAAGGAAGGACATTTGGAAAAACAGGCTCTTGAATGAGAATATTCAAAACCTTACCCACTCCCAGCCTCTAAACACCCTCATTAAGTTCAAACCAATGGTTCATTAGCCAGAGTGCCCTGGTTTATCTGGGTCGTTCAACTCGGCATGCTGAAAGTTTAAGTTACCAGACGGAATATGACACAATATAATTCCAAGGGGCTCACCTGGCATTTGATGCCAATCTATGTTTTGTTTGCAGTAAGTGATCTATTTCAATTCTTTTGAGATCAACCAGTATTAATAATGTGCACAATAATGTGTGCAATATAATGAGAAATTCAATTAGGATTGGGTTTATCCTGAATTATTTAGAAAATAAATTATACTTTCTGATCTTGGAGATACACATGTGTTTCGTGCATGTTGCAAATCCCAGGAAGCATTGAAACATGCATTGACCATAAACCCTGCAACTCAGAATTCTGGTTGAGTCTTCACTTTGCTCCTCACTCTCTGTCACAGACTGTTCATCTGGATGTAAATAATGCCTCGTTTACACCTGGGGGTAGCATAGGAGACTCGGTAATCCTATATACTTTCCCAAATTGCAAAAACAAAACCCAAAGTCTCCAGCTTCTGCTAATTAAAAAAGCAATCCCATTTGAAGACCAAATATTTTTAGTGTACTTATAATACTGCTGTTATGTCCATGTCATACTTCAAATTTGTTAATTGAACAATAAAATATATAGTGGCTATGGATTTTAGGTACATGTTCTTTTAGAAGGGAATATACAATTCCATCACTCAACCACCAATTAGGAAATTCCGAATGATTCTAGACAATTATGGAAGAGCAATAGAAAATTTTACATTGATCTTACTTAAAAATTTAGTTTTTAATTATTTTGAAATTAAAAGTTAATACTTGAGGACTATGCATTTCCAGTTTATTTTTATAAACATAAAAAACTTGGAATTTTATTCTGTTTTGTATTAAAGTATAATTATTTTTTAATTATAAATGCTCAGAAGGCTAAGGCACTGGCAAACATTTAAAGAGACATTTCTGTGCCACACACTCAGTGGGCTCCATTCTATTATACTGAAACTGTATTTGCTTAAATTATTAGACTTTTACAATTTTTTTCCTCAGGGTCTTTCTATGGTGAAATTTATTTAAGTAAATGGACTCTTACTGGATTGGCATGTAGCCATCTTTTACACAAAATTACCCTACCTATTAGGGTGTAAATATGGCCTGTGAATGGTAAATGTCAATATTCTCTAAAAGTCTTATCGTTCTGTGGGTCTGGGCCGCTGAGGAACTGCAACCTCACGGCCTTTCCTTTAGAACCATGCTCTCCTTCCATAACATAACCTTACGGGGAGCTCGTGGCTAGCACGTGTCGGTCCATCCACAAAGAGCTTCGGGGGTCCCCAGGTGGCCAAAGAAAGCTTGTTTTGTCTGTTTTGTCTTGCACAAAGGCAGGGCTCTCTTTTCAGCCTGGTGCCCTTTGGCACTGACTTTCATGCTTGCTTTTCCAGGTACTGACCCTGTAAGCAGTGGATACCGAGTCGGGGAGGGAGGGCTCTGGGAAAGCATGCAGGAAAACAACCTTGTATTCGGAGGAAATATTACCCGAGGCCAACAACTTCTTTAAAATGGAAAATCTGGCTTCTTTTATGTAAATTTTAGATCGAAATGAAGAAGTTGGGAAATAGATGTTTCTGATATTAACTATATCTCTGTTTCCAAGTCATTTCGTGGAACTACTAATGGCTTAAAAAAAAGTCATATTTTTATTTTTGCCTCTGAAAACTCACTTGTTATTCAGGCAATGCAGAAGGGTCATAAGTTACTTTGGAACAGAAAAATGAAAATAATAAAGTATTTGTTTTTCCCTCAGCTGCTACAGCCAAAGAAATGGTGGCCATATGAATGTTCACAAGAGAGGAATCATCTTATTTTCACAAACATAATTACTGTTTTTTAAAACAGCGTCAGATAGACCACCATTGCACTAAATCAGTGGGAGGTTCTGAAACGTATAATAACCGAGTTTATAGCAGGTTCATTTGGTCTGTGACACACGGAAAGACCTCTAATTCACACAGGTGAGCTCCTTCCACTTTCCTGAAAGGTCTCTGAAGAGACGAAAAATGGAATTGATCACGCATTTGGTGTCCAAATATTTTCTTTCATTGTAGGGGCCAACATGCTTAACTTTGGTGATTCCTGTTTTTTAATTTTTATTTAAATTCAATGAGCCAACATCTAGTACATCATTAGTTTCAGATGTAGTGTTCAATGATTTACCAGTTGTGAAAAATACCCAGGGCTCATCACATCACATGCCCTCCTTTGATGGTGATTCCATCAAAGCTTTTGGTGAATGGTTTCCTGGAGCTGTAGATTCCTTTCAACGATGACTGCTGGAGGGGAGTGAGTTAGCAGAAGGGCTTCCCGGGGCAGGAAGAAGGCATGAAAGGGCGGGCATCTACCTGGCCTTGCTCCTACCCCTTACCCATCCTACCATTTGGACTTACGTCTATCGGACACTTCCAGAGTTTGCTAAAATTTTAGTCCTCGCTATCATTTCAAGGCTCAAAAGTCTTGCTTAAACAATCTGTGATTCTAGGATTGAGACTGTAAGTTTGGATTAAGGTCAATAGGAGATGAGTGAGCAACATCTATAAACCTCAGGGTCCGCGAAGTCCCCCAAAGTACTCTTTTCTCTGATTATGGACATAGAAATGACTATTTCTAGTAAAATACCCACACCTCTCTGTGTATTTCCTTGTTTTCCTTCCCAAAGGGTATGTTAGAAATGAAAGCCTGAGTCCACTTGATGGATGGCCACCTGGTATGGAGCAGACACAGGGTAGCGTCATCTCCAGCATAGGGGACCTCTGGTAGCTGTCGTCCACAATTCTGAGAATTTGGTCCATGCCGTGCATTTCTTATGTGACGTTAGTCACACCCACTCTCACACAATGAGTTTGTTCCATGTTGTTTAGCATTACAAGATTTGGGGGAAAAAAAGATTTGGGGCACTATTATAGGTCTTGCCTTGATTTGCTCTCTGAATCTTCATGTGTCCTTCCGGAATTTCTTTTTTCTTTCTACTAGTACATGGAAGTCTCTTTTTCCAGCATCAGCGTGACAGTGAACTCTGCCACAGAATGATTTGCATAGGAATTAATACACTCAAACCTTGAAACAAAGCTGAGGGAGCTTAAAATATCACTCCCAGTACCTGCTGACTATCACATGTATATAATTAAACACCAAACATTCCTTCTTTCGTCTCACTGATAGAACAAAACAGCACAGTATAAATTCATATTGTTAGAAACCCAAGAAAATGGTCAGGCAGCATTATGTTCGACTTGTTCCACTGTGTTATGAAAACTTTATATGTAATAAATGTTAAATATAAAAAACGACCTGGGTTAAAGAAATATAAGCTATTTCCAAATATCATTTGTGCCATATCCTGGCATCCAGGAGTGCATCCCATCCCAGCTGATGACTCCCCATCTTCAAGGAAGAAATAGCTCTCACCATTATTAGGAGTCTATTTTAGTGTACAATAACCTCAACCAGACGACGCTTGGATAAAGAATAATGAGGTCGTTCCGGAGAAACAATTTAGAAACATGAACACATGCTTAAATTTTACTAAAAATAAAGTGACCATAGGTTTAGTTTTGAATGGAACTGTAATAAAAAAGATACCAGAAAAACATGGTATAGTTTTCTGGTGTCTCCAAGTGTAAAGTTTTCTGTGGAAATGAGGACCATTCCAAACATTCCATTGACACTTTAAGGCTGCCAGTGTGCCCCTCAGTACCCAATGGAGCATTCTGATCCCATCCGAGCGTCTCTGGGCTGGAAGGGATGGTAAAAGCCAGCACTCCACACAACTCAGTGTCTGAATGTACACAGCGACTTGCCAGGTTTAGATAATGCAGCTGAGATTGTTTATATGTTATAAGTTGTCTGAATTAATAGGTCATAAAAGGAA
The DNA here is from genome assembly GCF_003265705.2 of Callorhinus ursinus. NCBI lineage: Eukaryota > Metazoa > Chordata > Mammalia > Carnivora > Otariidae > Callorhinus > Callorhinus ursinus. The sequence continues at coordinate 2,678,436 of NW_027397073.1, read as the reverse complement.
TTAATAAGACATAAATACTTCGCTCAGATCCCTGCCTTACCTAGTAAATAGTGAAACTTGGATAGTTGTAAATTCTCTCAAAAAATAAATTACATTACAGATGTGAATTTGAATGGCAAGACTGATTTATGGCTACTGCTGATTTAGAGCTTTTCTATATTGCTTGGTTGGTCCATCTGGTTATTTTGCAGATTCAAAGTTTTATCTTCCTTTGGTTTGCGTGAGCTCCTCTATTCCTGGAAAATCAAATATAACATTTTAATCAAAAAGAAAGGAAAACAATATCATGTGATTTCTATACAAGTAAAGAAGAAGAGAAAGAGAAGCATATTCATCAACATAAAAGCCAATACTGAGATAAAATTGGAACTTCCTGGCACTCATGCATTTTAAGATGAAAAGAGAAGACTTTTAGAAAAAAAAACTTAATGAAATAAATACGTTTGAGGATATTAAAGAAATAATGACATTTTACCAATGAGTTGGGAAAAGTTCAGGGTTATAAATAGAAATATAGTTTCTTAAATTAGGATTGAGAAAGTAGAGTGTGACATTATTTACTTTTCTTGGTCTTTCCAACACTAACAAATTTTTATCAGTATTCATTTGCATAAGTTCAATATTTTAAATTATACCTTATTTCTAATTAATTTGTGTGTGTGTTTGTGAGTGTGTGTGAGTGTTTTGTGAATAAAATGTGGGTATTGCCAATGTTGAACCAATATGATTCATTTAGTGGCTTTGGAAGTTTGAGATTTATAGGTAGTTTGCTACTTTAAAATTGAATATAAATCTTCCCTTGTTTGGTGCAGCCCGTACCTTTGGAAACGGTTCTCTCAGTAGGCTTGTAGTCACTCAGAAAAGGAGGTATGCCATGTCACAGTTGAGTATTTGTAGCTACAGAATTTCATAAAATATTGGTTTGAAGTTTTGAATTAATAAGATCAGTGAACACATTTTTAACAAAATTATTTGCCTGCCCGTAGGTAACTGATTCTTGAAAACTGGGCCTTGATGTTAAGTTGTTTTATAGTGGGGGGGAATAGGAAAAAAAGTTAACATTTCCATTTCTCTATGAAAATTCAGTGCAGGTCATTTTGAAACAGAGTGGAATAAAGAGTTAAAACTAGATGAGAAGATGTTTGTGTAACATTTCATAACCATCACATATCTTTATGCTCATATATGATTTTCTAACAAGTGGATTTACAGTCTGACTAGTTTATAGATTTCAGATGTGTCTTTTGGGGAGCTCCATGATTTGGTGACGGTGCTGCCCTTCTTTACAAGAATGTAGTGGTGCCTGAGCGGGGCTCTCTTTGCCTTGACTTCCCTTGGCTGTGCTTAACACAGTGTGGTCACCTGCTAATTGCATCTAATAATTTACACACTGATACCTCCAGAAAAGGTACTATTGGGGGAGCTTTCAATTAGAAAACACTTCCTGCCTGAAAAAGACATAAGAAGAGGAGGGGGAGGAGGAAAAGATGAAGAGCTGATTAAAAGATTCTCCGTGGTTTTCAGTGACAATATATCTTAGGTCCGTTTTGGTAGGTGAGTAAAAATAGCTTTTATTACGCAAGTCTGTTCATCCAATCTAGAGTGCCAGCTCTCCGAAAGGTAAAGGGGTGAGTAAGAAACCTCACAGAACTGAGGTCCCAGAGTTAAACATCGCAAAACCTTGCAGTCACAAAAAGTGCTTATCATGCTTTACTTAAACCATGCTTCCTTGAACATACTCTTCAGACATCTTTGCATGTCCTAGCCCTTACACTGCCATAGTCGCTCTTTCTTCTTTTCTATGTCTGAATCATCCCATCCAGGACTCGGTTGGAGGTGACACCTTAGGAGACACGGAGAAGTCCAAACTTTTCTGCCTAAAGGGTGGTCCATGAGCCAACAGCATCAACATCCCCAGGGGGGCTGGTTAAAAACAGAGGCTGGTAACCCCACTCTGGCTCCACAGAGTCAGAACCTGCATTTCAACAAGATTCCTGGGTGACTCCTGAGCACATTCGTGGTTGGAAGCACTGACCTCACTTCCTCTCATACCTTCCCCAGCAGGGATGCCTTCACCCAGAGATTGGCATTAATGGGAGAATTTAATGTAGAAACCAAGTTGTCTGATTGGAACGTTTAAGATGCACATGCCCTATTTCCAAGTCATGAGGTTGTTTTGTTATTTATGTGCAGTCATAAAACACAATAGGATTTTTAAAGTCTATTTATATGCATAAAGCTGGCATACATATTCACAGATCAATGCATTTATTTTCATTATCCTTGTTTGATAGCCAATAAGCCATAAATTATCAATCCTGTCATTGCAAATTTTGCAAATCTTAAAACTGGGTATAATGAACTTTCTAGGTGATTGAAATGATTACCCTAATAACTTAATTAGTTTTATCTCTGACCCTTGGATTATAAATGATCTGCTTCTTCCCAAAATCGGTAAGAAAATCATGCCTGTAGGTGTACACACCAACATCAAATCAGAGCCTGTCCCATCCACTAGATTATTTTGAACCTCTTGACAATAAATCCTAGTTTCTGTGTCTGTGTCATGTAGTAATTTGTATGAATCATAAAGGTGATCTGACTGTGTCTGCTGCGGTAACAGAGACCTACCCACGGAGATGACTGGTTGGAATGTAAGCACATTGTTGTTGAAAGGGTTACATTAGGCAATTTAAAGATTATTTAGGGATGGAGAAAATACATCCATTGTATTGCAAGACCAATCAAAATTCCTACCAGTGGATGACTTGAGGGAAAGGATGAACTGAATTCCACCATCAGAAATTCAAAGCTGAAAGCACCTGCAGGAGTTAAATAAAATGCATTTACATTTACAACAGCCCTCCCCCACCACCACTATGTATAGAGCCCGAACCGGGAGAGAGGATGCTTTGGTGATGGCCTGCTGTCTTTCAGACTCGCCAAGTTTTTTTTTTTTCTCTGAGATGGTTTGGACCAAGTCTAAATTAAATAAAAAATGGCTATCCAATTAAAATACATAAACCATTTCTGTATTTTTCTTTGCTAGATTTCAATATCAATATAGTACCAAAATAATTGATGGATAATTTCCTGCCGAAGTGGAGAAAGAGTAAGTGATTGAAAATGGATTTTTTTTTTTTTTCTGCTCCTAAGAGTGACCAGTTAGGAAGCTAAGGTTGTAGGAGCAGCAGGGAAAAAGTGAATAATGTCTAATTGTCTTCTTATTGTTTTCTTTTTAGTATTGAGCCCATAGCTGGCATTCAATAATTACTTATTAACTGGATTACACCTCTTAGTTGAATTCCTACCGTTGCTATATAGGCACAGACGTCCTCCGGAGGGAGAAGGCAATCAATGCAGGCTGTTCTCCTTCCTGGGTCCAAACGCTGGCATTCGTTCGGGGGGTAGAGGGGACAGCTACATGATTCCCTAAAGCCACATTTCTTTCTCATCTATTAAATGGGGCTACGCTCATAGCACAGGGTAATTTTAAGGATTAACAACTCTATATCAAAGTGCTGAATCAGACTATGGCTGGGATGTAGTTTGGCTCTGCACACAGCAGCGTCTGTCTTAATGCAGAGGTGTGCGCCAGACCAGCACCCACGCTGCCTGCCCTCCTGGGCGGCTGAGCAGGTGGGTGCATAGGAGGCCAAAACAACACCTGTGTGGGCATGTCCTAACTGTTCATCTCTCACCGTTGCCTTGCGTGTGGCCGGTGAGGGCAGCTCGGCAAGGGGAAGGGAATGTTAACGGGCGACTGTCTTCCCAGGACCCCAGGACACATGCCACCCACCCCCTCGAATAAGGCTTGTCTGCAGCAGCCAAATCCTGGCATCCCCTTGACACAATTAAGACTAAATGGTGCCGCTGCAAGGTCTCTGCATCCTCAGAGATCTCCGGAATGTGCTCCAGAATTCAGTCCCATCTTCTGGCGTATTCAGGAAAACTTCCCTGGCTGATTTTCAAGTCCTGGAATTTTCTCAGTTGGCGAAAATGAAGAAAGTCATTTCAAAGAGAATGACTGGATGGATTGTTTACAAAGTGAGGAGGGTTGAAGTGGAGGGAGGGGGGAAGAGGAAGGACACCCGTTCACTGCTGTTGGAGGAACACATGCTTTGTTTCATGTTTCATGAGAAGTAGAGCTCATCCGTCAACCACCGAAGGTGTCACTCGGCGAGGCAGTTCTGTCTTTCTCCTTGGTTTAGAGTTTGGCCCTGTGAGGTACAATTATCTGTAGTTTGAACTCTGGGGACTCTATGTGTGGCTTTTAGAATGGCCTCCGCTCTACCAGGCAACTTGTATGGACCACCCGTCAGCAAAGCATTTTGAATCGTAGAGATAATGGCAGCCTTGTTTTTACTAGCCTTGGGGGAGCCAGGCATATAGTCCTATGGAGTCTGTGAAATGAAAATAAAGCTGCTTGAAATTATTATGTTGACATGTGTATGTTAGTGTGTGGCTCCGTCGACATGTGCATCTTATATAGTCATCTGGTAACATTCCAGCAAAATCATTACAATTCATCATATGTTGTCTTTCTCCTCTTACTATTTCAAGATGAAAGTTTTCAATACTAATGCTGTAAAGTGGGTATTATGTTGATTTATGCTAATCGGTTTCATGGATGCTGTCATATTACATTGTTAAGCAATGACAGTGGTGAAATATTCCTGTGTCTACTGTTATCTTGCAAACAGCCCAGTAGTGCCATAGTGGAGTGTTCAGGGACCTACCACCTTGCCGCTTGGTGGCTTCTGTCCGGAGCGGGTCTGCGAAGAAGAGTGGGAAGGGAGGCAGGGAGGGCTGTGTTGGCTGTTATCTGTCCTCTTAAAGAGCAAGCAGTGTGAGACAGGGTCGATGCATTGTACTTGCGTGAGTGTGTGTGAATTTATAGTGACTTCATTGCCGCATACTGTTTTGACCGCAGTACTTCTGTAAATGGTGTGTTAGTACCTCCTTGAGGAGCTTCTGGTTTTAGGATTTTACCGTTTGCTCATAAACCAGTGAAACTCTACCGTTAGAGCTAAAGCTTCAAGAGGCAGTTTTCAGAGATAAGTTTATTTTAAAAGAAAAGTCTACAAGGGAGATCGATTTGGTGGTTTTAAATGCTGCTTCTGCAAACCTTCTTGTGCTGTGCTCCCCCACCCCTCTTTGTGAGCATTTGAAGCCACTTTATAGGGAGCTAGAGGGCTGTGTGGACAGAGGTATTCTACCTGGAAATAAAGATATACTGCCAATAGAGTTGGCCCACGGAAAGCTGTTGGATAGTCAAGGGTTGTCTTTACTGCCCTTCTGCCTGTGGGCAGACCCCACTTCAGAGCCTCTCCGTGAGGTGTCCAGCGTCCCTGTGTCCCTGGGGCTGCCCTGTGGGTCCGGACTCCCCCACAGAAGTGCATTCCATTCCCACACACTCTACCCATGTGCCATCCACTCAGGATCTATTTGGGTAATTGGCTATATTGAATCTAATAAGATAATTCAAAAGAAGTATTCATAATAGGTAAGAACTCAAAATGCTGCTACTCAGAGATTCCATGTGCCTTCGCACGACCTGTCCATGTCTTTCGAGCTGTGATAACATGGAAGAAAGACATACCCTCAAGCAGCCTCAACACCCTTCCCGTGTTACCATACGAGTGGCCTACCATCTAATCTGTGTCCGGAGCTCCCCCCGCCTGTCCAGGTGAATGTTCTCATCGCTGGACAGCATGGGACACCTACCAAATGCAAAGTGAGCTCAGACCTGTGGGTCCAGGATGCGAGGAATAGCCTGTGTCTCTCAGGAGCTAACATCCAGAGAGTCGTCACGTTTTAGTGTGATTATCGGTCCATGTGTGTATGTGCGTGCGTGCGTGCGTGCGTGCGTGTGTGTGTATGTGTGTGAAGACTTGAATCATGTTTTCTTTATCTTTATATCACAAGAACCTCTACCCAGAGCTTTTGGCAAAGTGGATACTCCATATGAGTTCAACAAAAACCAATAATAGTGTAAAGAAGACGATGATAACTCTGAAACTAAGTAGTTGTAAGCTTCTTGCATATTCCCAAAACAGGTACAAATATCTAAAGGACGGGCCTACGGTCTTTGGTAACAGTGGCTGAATAGATATCAAAGGGTAAAACATAATGCTGTGCCGTGGAAACACGGGTCCGTGAGGGCCTCTTCTTGGAATTGGAATCCAGTTTTCCACTTTGATATTTTAAGAGTCATTTTCACACAAGATCTGTTAAAATAGCATAGTCATTCTTTGGTCTTCCTACCTGATGTGAAGTGTCACCTCAAAGCCTGCAGTTTAGTCACTCATTGCTCACACGAGGCAGCTGGGGATCAACAGTCTGACTGAGCTTGCTCCCGGGGCTCTCCTCCTGACCACTATCTTGTAACAAGAGAGCTTCCACTGAAAGCAAAGCCCCCTGGGACCCTGGACATGGAGGATGCCACAAAAACCGTGACTCGAGACCTCTTGGACAGAAGCATTGCCTGAAGAAGCTTTAGACCTCGTATGCTTCATGTTCTGCATTTGGAGAGAGAGGGCAGCTTTTGGCCTCCTCCTCAGAAGTGCTCTTTGTTTAAAATTGAACTGAGTTTAATCAAGAGAATGCACTGATGGTTTAGTAGTGGTGACTTAACATTGCAAAACATAAAAATAATCATAGCTGACACGTCACTGCCAGTAATCTGCGGGGAAAATCACTGTCCGGCAGTGAGGGGCGCACTCCACCCCATTCCAGCGTCTTCCTTCCCTCCCCTCTGCCTCCTGCTTGGACTCTAAGAATAATCACGATGTGAGGGACCAACTGGAAATTAAACACACTACTTTTCTTTTGACATCCGTGATTCAGTTTCCTAAGGAACATGTATTTGGGCGGTTGGTAGGGCTTGGGGAGGGGAGATTGAGGAATAGGGTCTGGTATTTACCTCACGGATAGTGTTATTCAAAGACCAGACAAGAAATCCAATGTTTGCTGTGGCTAAATGACAGTATTTATTATGTACTCACAAAAGGGTAAAAAAAAAGCTACTGTTGATTATTTTGACATTAAATTGCTTGCAATACATGAGGGATTAATTATGACATGGCACACTTCATCCTGCCACCTGAATTAGCTAGAGTTTTAAAGAAGGGTCTGTATTCACAACATCATCTGTCACATGGGGAGAATACAGATTTCTCTGTGCTCTGTTTTTCACCAGAAAGTTTGATCATGAACTCGGGGGCCTCATGGAACAAAAACATTCCTTATTCAGATCAAAGAAAGGTGTATAGCTGGTCTTTATAGGTAATCCTCTTGTGTACGGCCAGCTTTCCTAAACTCTGACCAGGCTTTGGTTGGCTTGGTTTCTAAAGGACACATCTGTGTAGAAAAGTTTCCATCTCGTGGTAGGAAGGTGATTAAGGCTCTTTGTCAAGTAGCCAGTCTCCCCAAATACACATGTTGGATTGTAGAATGGGAAGTACCTTTGGGTCCTGGATAGACAGCTATTGAGTTTTGTAGGTGGAAGTGCTGAGGTCTAGGTGTGGAAGACACGGAAGAAGGGAGAAGAGCGGCCACCAGGTAGTAATGGATGGTGGTGGCCAGAAACACCTTTAGTGCCCGCTGTGCTGTTGGGCCCCAGAACGACGCTTGCCTCTGTCTTGCCACTCTACAGACAAGGAGATGTTCTAGCCTGCAGGCACGGAATAATTGTAATATCCACAGTTCCCAAGGGAGAGTATAGAGCAGCCTCGAAGATTTGGCATGCCATTCTCAACATGAAGAACCAGAATGCCAAAATCATCCCCCAGACAGGAAAGAATGGCCACGTGGAGTGACATGAAATGCATGGGCATTCCCTTTCCTGATCCTGAGTCTCCTTCTCCTGCAGAAATGAGAGCGCAAAGACCTTGGAAGCAGCGGGAGAGGGTCGTGTGGTTGAGGTTGAGGGTAGATATGAGGATGTTCTGGGGCCTTCCTTTGCTACAGCTAGGACCTGATGCTTTCTGACCACTAGACTTTACAGGTTCTTCCAGATTGCCTCCTGGTAAATATGCCCCTAGTTCACTGAAAGAACCTAGTTATTAAACACAAAAAACAAACACACCAAACTCCTGAAGTGCTGAACTATACCAAATAAACATGATGAGGGACTCAGCTTGTAGCTGTGGTGTGAAATACTTATTTATGGCTTTTAGAGCACTCTACATTTGAAAAATGCTTTCCAATCCTTTTGAGTAATTTTTCTTTGTGACAATCCAGCGAGGTCACCTAGGATTGCTGCTGACTGATAGATGGTGACACCTGGGTGAGGGGACGTTGCAAGGTCACGTGACAGGCAAATAGAGAGATGTGCGACCAGGTCCACAGTCTCTGTGGTCCTGAATGTGTTGGGTCCCATTGAGCTCAAGGTCCCTCTTCTGAGAGGGCATGGGATACTGTGTTGGGAAGAGCACAAAATGGCTCTTCCAGGCAACTCCAAGTTCATTTTATAGAATGTGAGAGAAGCTTCCCTACAAGCCAGGTTACTGTGCCTTCTGATTTCCGAAGCCAGTGAGAGGGTGAAGTGCAAACTTGCCAGCTCAGAGAAGGGGATTCTAGTTCCAGGATTGTGCCGGGGGCAAAAATCCTGTGTAACAAAGAGCCTGAGCCTCAAAATAGTTCTCAGGGATCCAGTGTGGTTTGTTCATTCCACCCATGGGAATTTTAAATCTCATGGAAAATGTACTTATTGTAAATGTGTGGGGTCATTTATTTAGCAAGAAAAATGATCTTTTGTTTATGAACTCTTACTGCTTTGAGGGAAATACTAGAGCATCTCACCTTGGGGTCCAAAATAACTTTGATCCTTGAAAGAATTTCCCTGTCCCATTTCTGTGCATCTGCACAATTTCTATATCTAACATAAAAGAAAAATCCAATAGCATTGAAGTTAAATAATACATTTTTTCCCTCCTAGAACCAATAAATCTGTTTAAAGATGCATTACTACTTTTCTTGAGGGATAATTTAGACTATGTATCAAAAAAGGAAAATCAATAGTTTTTTCTATTACAAATAATTGCCTGTTTGAGTCTTTTCCACTTTTTCTTTTTTATTTATTTTGTCTTCAAAATATTTCTACAGAAAACGTCTCATGCTTTAAGTCTAAACTAGCATGAGTTTTTCTACAAGACAATGTCTATCTGTGTCTATCTCTCCTGGATTTAATAAGATCCCCATGTATTGTATCAAGGGAATAAGAGCAGGCCCAGGCACTCATGGGAAGCAAACTAACAGAGCATGCCCACGGGGGTGCACACATCCCATCTGGCTAATGCCAGAGTGCAAGGCTTCAGTTGTCTGTGGTCCCATGAGCATGAAGGAGATTTATCCTTTGTACCCAGGTTTGAGATCGTTAATTATAAAACTGCTTCTTGTGTAAACTTTGGTCTGACCAACGCAATCCAGGGTCCCTCTTTAAATAATTAGACATGACTAGATGGTTATCTGAGAATATCTGGTTTGAAATACCAGTATCCACAGGAAGTCAGGTTTATAATACATAATGGAGTTCTTTAATTTCTGACTTTTTTTTAAAAGAGAAGGAATTATTTGAGAAGAGCCAACATTACACTGGCTGAATTATAGAGAAATTGACTAGACTAGATAGATGTTCACCCATTGAACCACAATAGAAATTTCTAGGTGTTCTGTGCCAGGCCCAGAGAATGACAAGACTGCTTATACACAGGTCATGGTGGGTAGCCAGGGGAGACTGAAGGAAGGCCTATCTGAGGAAGGTGGAAAGGCTTTATTGAGGAAGTGACAGCTGAGTGGAGCCTTGCAAGGCAGATGCGTGTTGGTTAAGTGGAAAGAAGTGGGACGGGAGACAAAGGTGTCTCCAGAAAAGCCTGCAGGGCAAATGCTCAGGAGTGTGAGGTAGCATGGAGTGCTTAGGGATGCAAGTAATTCAGCGTCATTGTTCGGATTATTGTTTGGCCAATACCCCTTCTGCATTCTTCTCACTATGGGCAGAGTGTATGTTCCTGCTTCACAGATGCTGGGTTTGGCCATGTGACTTGCTTTGGCCAGTAGATTAGCAGACATGATGTGGGAAGAGGTGTCAAATAGGCTTGCTCAGTTTGGCAGATCTCCTGCACTGTAGTGATCAGCCATGAAAAGAGCAGGCACCAAGTTGTGAGCCTGGGCCCCAGAACACACACAAATGGAGCAAATTTACACTCAACCGTAGCTTGAGGCCCACATATCAGTCAAGCCTATCCTAACCCATGGACCCAAATCAGAGTGAACCACACACAGACCTGTAAGCATGGGGATGATTGTTACATGATGTTACTGAGGCAAGGGCTGACAGCTGCATCTGGCCAAGTTGAAACATGGCCTAGGGATCGTGAGACCACGCTAGAGGGTATACAGCCTACTCATGGATAGACTTGTACTATCCGAGGGTGTTTAGACAACTCCTACAGTAAAGGAGACCAGGTTCAGGGAGAAAAGCAGTGATCGGATTTGCATTTTAGGGAGAGAATTATGGCATCGATGGCAATTGGCCTTGTGGATGCGTGAAACCAGAAGTGTTGTGAAAAACAATGGTTGACATCTACTGGGCACTACTCTATGCCAGGAACCCTGTGAAGTACCTTACCTATTTCATCTAATTTAATCCTCAAAGTAACCACATGAGTCAGTGCTCACATCACTTTTGTTTTACAGGTGACATAACTGGGGATCAAAACGGAAGTCTGTTCACTGGATACCGTGAGCTTTTAACTGGGAAATCAATCTCCTCGTTGCTAAGTTGGAGTAAACATAGGTTTGAATTATGGCATGGTGGTGGAGGGGGAGGAGATCGATATGGGAAACCGGGAAGGAGGAGGCAGCCAGACATGCTGCTTCACCGGTCACATGTGACACATGGGTTTGGAGAAGGCACTGTGTCTGCGGAGCTCTAGAGTCCCTAGATTAGGGAACAGTGCAGAAGATGGTGGTTTGCTCCAAAGGAGAGAGTACAGGAAGGGAGGCAGGTGGGTCAGGGTGCCTGTGGGATATCTTTATGAAGATACATAGTGAGCAGCTGGGGGCTGGAAGCCTGGAGCCATGAGAGAGGGTGAATTGAAGATGTGGTGCTTAAGTGGACAGCACATCTTTTGTGGAAGTGGGGCAGCACTCTCGGAGAAGTGGTAGAATGGGAAGAGAACAGAGCCAAAGGCAGAGCCCTGATGACATCCATGTCAAAGGCCAAGAAAGACAGTCCAGCAATGACGTGTCCTTGTAGGTCCATCCATTGTAGCAAGTGTCCTGGCGGCAGGGGTCTGTGGGGCATCTCTGTGCCCTCCTCTCAATGTTGATGAGAACCTAAAACTGCTCTACAAAAATATCTATTATGATGAATGAATGCATGTGGCAGGAAAACCAGGAGAGGGTGGCTCCCCGGGGAAGCAGGCAGCAGCGAACGGTCATGGAGATTCTTCGGTTTGGGGCAGTGGGGGAAGCTGGTTGCTAGGTTTTGTAGAGCAATGCTAATAGCACATTCAGGGAGAAGACTGAGTGGAGGGGGTAGAAAAACAACTGGGTGGGGGGTGGGAAAGGTAAAAAGAAGGAAAAATACTGATAGGTTTGATCCTGTACAAATTTTTAAAAATCACTTCCGTAGATAAGAAATGGAAAAGCAAGAGACAAACTGGCAAATGTACTCTTAACAGATAAACTGGAAAAGAGTTAGTATTCTTAATGCATAAAGAGTTTTTTCTTTTTCTTTTTTTAATGCGCACATAAGGAAAAGATAAACACTTTAGAAGAAAAGTGAGAAGACACAAACAGACTTCCGATAAAGGGAAAGAGACCAATGGCAAATGCAAACATAGTAACATAAAATTAAAATGCTAAACTGTTCACTTAGCAAAGTAGTTATGATTTAACAAGAATATAGTGAAATGGAAAATGTTGCATGTTGCTCTTGGTAGTACATGTTGATTCAACCATCTTTTGAAAGCAATTTACCAATATGTTTTAGGAGCCTTTAAAAATGTGCGTGTCATTTAGTATGGTGTTTTTAATTGGCATTGATCTCACATAAGTAATCAGAATGTACATAAGGGCCATGATCCATGAAGTGCATCCTATTATTTCGTAGATCTACAAAAATCGAAATGCCTGGAATGCTCAGCAGTGAGGATATGGCCAAATAAGTCTTGGCATTTACATAAGGTAGGACACCAAGAAGCCACTTAGAAATCATGTTTTTGACAAGTTTCATGACTTAGCATTAACTAGAAACAACAGAAAACAGAAGTGTCATCCTCATTTTATTCTTAAAAAGTACACATATAAAAAAATTGCACCTATGGATTAAAACTACTAGTTACCACGAAGTTGTAGGATTACATGTGATTTTTATTTCCTTTCTGTATGCTTTGTTATATTTTTCAAATATTTTATAATGAATGTGTGCTTTTCCTTTGTATCTAGAAAAAGGTGAGCAATAAGCAGTATTATCTTCAAAAAGAAATAACAATGAATGTTTGATTTCTACATCGCTTGACTGGTGGTGGGGGAAGGGGTAGGACGGAGCTGGGTCTCAGATGATGAGGGCAGAGGGAGGGTTCTAAGAAATGGCTAACTGTTCTCAGATTCATAGGCTTTTAGAAAACAGGCATTGGAGAGGAAAGGCATTGAAAATACTGGAAATAACTCGTGTCACACCATCCGAGATGGAAGGGAAGGGAATGGAGTCAACCAAATGGAGGGCTTGGCCTTAGCAGGAGGAAGGGTGGCCCCTCCTCGGAGGGGTAGGGTGTAAGTGCAGCAGGCAGCTCATTGAGGGAACTCATGGCTGGGTTGCTCACAAGTTTGGCACAGCGGCTGTGCCAAAAGTGATTTCGTCCACAGAACCAGGACCCTGAGGCTGGGGATGAAGACCATGGACTGAATGCAGGACTGGGGATCTGGTGCGGGGTGGGGAAAACACAGGGAGGGGCACTGGGGTGATGGCAGGCAAAGGGTTCAATGCAGCTTGGCCACTCCCTCCCAGCGAGAGAGTGAGGCTCTGTGTCCAGAGACTCTGGGAGAAAAAGGGAAAGAGGCATGTTCTCTAAGTCAAACTCGGAGCACAATGAGAGAGTGGGGTCAGGGCCAGTGGAAGAATCTGTGGTCAGACCCTGACATGCTGGAGCTTGACATGGCAGAGAGGGGGGCCATTCACAGAGTGGAGGGCAACCCTTAGTGACCTAGCCCATTCATTAGGGCAGGTGCTCACACAGCTCCCCTAGTCATTCTGTGGGATGTTCCTCAGTCCAGAGTACTTCTGTAATCTTGGTTATATCTGAATTTGGGGCTGGACACGCTCACCGTGAAATTATATGGAGGAGTATATACGTGAAGAGTCACATGTTTCATACTGCACACATTAAGGTTGGGCATTAAGTAGAGATTCTAAGACTTGCTCAGCCTGTCAGGGTCATTCTCTTCTGCAATCAGCAACTATTGATGCTTCATCCCAAGGACCATAGACTCGGAGGCCTTCAAGGGCCAGACAGATCACAGACAGGAGGGACGAGGCTGGAGTGATTCAGGAAGGAATAGTAGGGCCGGTGGCAAGGTGGGGTGTGAAGGATGCCCTGCCTAACGTCCCTGGAACAGAAACCACTCCAAGCACTGCACCCACCCGACCACGTTTCAGTGGGCTTGGAGCACTTAACTGCTTTCCTGGGTGGCCCGTGAGCTTCCACCTCTCAGCAAGTTACTGTGGTCTGACTGCCATTCCCTTTGAGACTACACCAAGTTCCTCGGCATTGGGAACTTGACGATCCAGAAAAGAGACCTAAGTATGTATTTTCCAGCAGAGAATAAGTTCTTTGTAAGGTACAGCAGTAGGATGCTCATGATTTTGGCCGTAAGAGGTGCGCAACACTTAATCCCTAGGGTCACAATCCATGTGTGAGCTCTATTGTCCGAGAAAGAGGGCTTCCAGTCCAACCTATGACCAATGTTATGCCCACACTGTTGACAGGTTGACCACAAAGTCATCATGATCTCCACTACTCTAAGTGTATCCCTGAATTGTTGCAATTTCTCAAAATAATGCTACAGCACCTTGTGGATTTGGGCCGTGAGGACCAGAGCTCTGAGCATCCTGCCTCTGCTTACTCTTCTACTTGCAAACTGTGTGACGGGAGTCCCATGGGCGCCACAGCTGCTGGAAACCTTCCTGCCCTAGTTAAAGATGAGTGTACACACTCGCAGTGGAGCCGTGACATGGCCGCAGGTGCTTTGCTCTCTCAGAATGACCCTGCGACTGATGTGGGTGCAGGTCTGGTTTGGCAGCCCCAGGGCAAGGACAGTTCACCCAGGGGCCAGGACTGAGTAGAGAGGAGGACACTCCCTGAAGCTGTGCCAACACATTTGGAATGAACCTGGGGATCAGTCCAGGAGGGTGACGGCCGCATGCTGTCCTCCCTCAGAACGCAGAGGGCTGCTTACATTGTACTTTGTCCTCTCTTCCAGGACCATAGTGACCTGGTGATGGGGTGGGTAAGATGAGGGACATTCATTCTGAGATGTGCTCAGCCAGAAGGCAAATCCTGGATTCTCTTTGGAAACGTGGCAATAATCTCATTCTTCCTGTATGTTCACTTAAAAAGAGTGACCATTCATGCCAAAATGTAGCACTTGGGAATGAACTGAGATTTTTCTATTCTTCTAGAAAAGCAACAGATGTGTTTGGTAGCACAACACGCCCCATATCAGAAATCAGTTTTCAATAGTCCATCAGGCAAGTAGGGGAACTTCTGAAAATTCTGTTTGGGGGTGCAATTGAATGCTGAATTCTCCCTGCGGGACACTCCCCCTAGCAGCCTGATATTGGGCACTGTGTCTGTGCAGTCGTAATGGGGGGGGGGTGTGAGTCACCTACTCAGAATTATCACATGAGCAGTTCACAAAGACTGGAGGAAGATGTGTGTGCTTATTTTCAAGGTCTGCACAAAAGCCCTGATCAGAAAAATCTCCTGGAAATGGAATACACTTTATTCTGGCCGAAACATCTAATACTTTCGATATACCTCATGGGAATATATGTTTTACAAGAGAGATGAATATTACCTCACAATCTGCCACAATACCTAATATCTATCACATTTCAAAATGAATACAATTACTGCATAAAGCTCAGCATTGGCAATTTTCCTCTCTCTCTGGAAATGTTTTTTAATTGAAGGCATTTTAAGGTTTGAGAGAAAATGCACCATTTATTTCCGTTAGATACTTTAAGTGTATTTGGTTACTTGGGAATAAAGTAGCTCCTCCTTCAAAGAAAAAAAAATCCTTTAGGCTTATGTGGCAAATGTATTTGGTAGAACAATGAACTGCAGTGGGAGTTGCCAGAGTTTGCAGAGTGAATGAATGATAGCACAGTCTATATAAGAAGATGCAAAGTCAAATTCTCAAGAGAGGGGGATTTCTTTCACAATTATGAGAATGAAAGCATTTATGTAGAAGACAATCTACATAGATGTGCCTTCCTATTCATATTGTTATAGCCATGCAGTGTTAGAAATCTTGGAAGAAATAGTAATAAAATAAATTTCAGTCTTAGCCATGAAATTTCTACATGAGAGTTTACCTTTCTGATAAAGATTAACTCTTATTCCTTTGGTAAGGTTGAGCTGTTAATACAGAATTCCCTAATTTAGGCAGAGGGAATTCAGTTCTTGCCATGATTCCAACATCAGCCATATTTCCTTTCAACCCAGTTGAAACTGTATTTTTCTTTGAAAATTGCAAATTACTCAAATTGTAAAACTATAGAAACTACTGAGGTATCTTTTTTTTCCCCTTACAGGAAAATAATACTCAGGATACACAGAGCAATGTCCTTAAGTTAGACAACTCAATTTAAATTTCAGGTGACAAATGAACTCACAATTTCACCTGCTACCCTGGTTTTGGCCAGGACTCTGGAAAGTACTGCAAATTCTTTGCTCTCCCATAGTTGATAAACAATCACTCCACATTATACCCAGGCCAACAGAAGCTATTTTGATTCATAACAACCACTCCTTGGCCCCGGGGTGTTGAAAAGGAAGGGAAGAGAGAGCAGTGAGCTGTTGGAAGAGTGGTATGTTTGGAAGCCTGCGATGCCAGAGAGCTGCCTTCTGGAGTCACAAGCTGGGAGGACCAAGTGCAGCCCGTGGGAGGACGTAACGAAGGCACACGGAAAGCCCTCCTCTCCTTTTCACCTCCTGCTATCTCTTTTGATCCCATCTTTCATTCATTCTTCACAACAAAAGTACTTTCAGAGGAATAATGTGAGGATTAATAGGCAAAGGGAAGCATCAGAGTCCAGGAACACCTCTGGAGGATTGGCACTTCGCAGCAGACAGAACCGTGTGGAGTTCTGGTCTACCAGATTGGCCCACGGACACTTAGTAGAGGCGTTGGCACTTCCGTTATGTTTCTGACTTTACATTTCTTCGACTGTAAAGGGAAAATTCTAAAATCTGCTTTTCAAAGATCTTTGGAGATTAAATAAAATGATATGTAGTGTGCCAGATACTACCAGGATTATTTTTGGAACTCTGTAAAATAATTCAAAAGTGCAGCTGGGAGAAAAATAAGAGATGTCTCCATTAGTTGAAGTTCTCCATAAATCAAAAATTAACATCACAATGGAAACATTTTTTTTTTTTTGGTAAACAGATTAAAAAACTGAACTTGAGAAATTTAAATGAAGATCTAAACTATGGTAAAGGATGCTTTGTAAAAGAAGAGAAAACGGGGATTATCCAACAAATAGCATTGAGAAATTAACAGTTCAGGGGAGACCAATAAAGTTGTGTCTTCTCCTCCCTATGAATCACATTCCCAAAAATTTCTAATAAATTGAGGATTAAAGTGAAAAAAGAAAACCATACAAATATAAGAAAAAATATGTTAACTATTTAGCGGGGTCCAGGATGGGGAAAGACTTTCAATCACATAATTAAAGGATACAATGAAAGAATGACTGATAAATTTGTGTGAAGGATAATTATTTTGTACATCAAAAGTCATAGCCAAAAATAAATACACATGACTCATAAAGAAAAGATCCGCAGCAATCATGCAACTAAAAGTTAACATCCTTAATATATAGATAGCAAATCCACAGGGAAAACACAACCATTTTTTTTTTTAAAGAGACATAAACTGATATTTTCCTGGGCAAGAAAATGGAAATTTATTAACAAGTGGAACACCCATCATTTAGGGAAATTAAAACAACATGCCATTTAAACTCATCAAACTGGCAAAGAGAAAACACTAAAAATCCTCGGCGCCGGAGTGGGTGTGGGGCACAGGCACTCCGCTGCTTTGCTGTGGCGGTATATACAAGCTGCTACCATGAACTGGAAGTGCTGTTGGCCGAGTGCGGTCAGAACCTGGACGCGTTCCATACCTGTGGATCCAGCACTCCCACTCCTCGGGTATCCCAACATCCCCGACCGCTTGGCCACCCAAGCAGGAGCAACCCTACCTGTACCTGCTCGCATACCACCTGCATACAACCTCCAGCCCTGTGCAAAGCACCTTGCACCAGCAATTATTCCTTAAAGACCCCAGAAACCCTGCACCAAACCAGCTAAAAGCCACAGTTACAGTTACCATGGAGACCATAAAACCTCTGCTTTCTCCTGTGCTCAAGAGGCGTCTGAAAGGCTGCACGCCATTGCAGGCCTCACTGGAGATGCGGCTCCCCTGAGAGAATGCTGCTGTCCGTCTAGGGACACGGTCTCCAGAGAGAACGTGCAGCTCAGACCCCAGGGGGCACAGGGGTACCTGTCCCCCGAGGCCCTCTCAACAGCAGCTTTCTCTGTGGACTCCTGTTGGGAGTCAGGGTCAAGTTCACGGGGCTAGGCAGACAGGCTGTGCTACCCAGGCCCACCTACCCCACTCCCAGGAATGGGACCTGAAAAGTACTCCTCGCTCTCCCTCAACCCCGACCTCTTCCAGCAACAGCACCCATGAGGGGCTCGGTCCACCTGCATCTGAATTCCAGTCTGGGCTCAGGCTGTGCCCTCCACCGTGTAGGGCCCTGGTAGTTCCCTACAATGTCAGAAATGCCAGATAACCTAAACGGCTAACAACGGAGGGATGACTATTCCCATCACGGCACCATGTATCTGCTTATAGTTCCTCATTCTCTCTTCTCTCTGCCCCTCTGCTCCTTCTTGTTCCGGGCACCAGGTCCGGGACCCAGCCCAGGACCTGTCACCTAATGAAGGTGGATTATCGGTTGACTGATTTAGCCAGGGTAGCCACGAGACAGAATATTGCATGACATTAAGAGAGTGTTTAAAAAATGTTTAATGATGGTAGGCGACATGCAAAATGGAAGGTTGTTTTAAAAGTAGAATAAAAAGTGTATGTAGTGTTATGCTAATTTCATTAAAAATTTGGCTCATGGAAGGCCTGGAAGAAAATGCACCAAAAATGTTGGAAGTATTTATGTGCAGTAGATGAAATTGCAGGTATTTACAAATTTCATTCTTTATAATTTCTGTATTTCTTGTTTAACAATAAATAAGTATTTTATAGGGAGAGAATTACATATGCATCTGTATAAAGCCTATTGATGTACCAATAGAATTTAAGACATGTACCTAAGGACGCAGGCAAGTGGCAAACAAGGATCAGGGTATTCTTTCACTGCACTGTTGTTTTCTTCCTTCTGCAGTCAGCTGCCATGTCCCTACCCAATGAGTCAGCCTTGAATCTTCTATACTCTCTGCCAACTATAGCCACCACTGTCTCCTATCAGCTCCTTCCATCTACCGGAATGCACCTGATTTGTAAAGATAATCTTCTGTCCCTTCCAGGTCAATAGTGCTGGATGGTATCCAAGTGGACGTCACTGTATGTGAGCCTCGGGTCGGCTCACGTGGCTCCCCTGGAACTGGCACAAAGAAACCCTTTCTCACCTTCCCCAGTTCACAGCGCAGGAGAAAGCGCGCATTGGAAGGAGGCTCGCGGGTGAAGATGGAGCCCTACCTTGGGGGGCAGTTCACGCGTCTCCATGCTCTCTGCACGTGCTGTTTTCATACACATTCTCTTATCAGTTTTGGGGGTCTCCTGTGATGTTATCCACCCGATGTGCATGGCACTGTCCTTTGTCACAAACTGTTCTGTATTAATTTTGCCTAAAACACTGCATATGTGCTCTGTCGTTGTGGAGCATTATTTTTTCTGTTCTCATCAGTGATTTTTTTTTTTTCCCCATCAGTTTTCATAAATCCTGCTTCACTGACCTCTGGAATGGGAAGCGGGCCCTACACCATTCTGCTCTTTGTAGTCTTATTTTTTGAACTGGAATTTTCTCATCTTCCAGATACCTCTGCCAGTTTTTCTGGCTTCCGAAAAACTAATTTCAGCTTTGCCATTGTGTACACAGAGAAGGCGCTGTCCCACCCCGTGTGTCTCGGCCTCCCTCTGATGCTGCTGGCCGCTTTCCCTCTCCTCCCTGCGAAGTCCTGACTCTTCATAGACTTCAGCTGCCTCTCTCCAACCTGCGGCCCTGGAGATGAGGAGGAAAACATCTGGAGCTGGGAGCCCAGGGCCTGGTGGAGGGCTCTGGGCTTCTCTGCGGCTGTCTGTGTAAGCTTGGCCACAGCGAGCAGGAGCGAGCCATCCTGGGCTGCAACCCTCTCCCCCAGCAAGGGAGAGGCTCAATGTGTTCATGCATCAGCACGTGGTCTCCAGCTCCAGCTCCCCCTTGTTCCCAGCTAACCATGTGCCCGCTGCGTCCTTTGTCTGTCTACTCACGTCCTCGGTCCCTCTGCAAATGCCTGTTGAACCTGGGATTACTGACGGCACGGATAGTGGGGAAGGCGGGCCATACGCACACGCAAGCATAGCCCATCGTGACAAGCGTTTTAATGAGGTTGTCCTCCACATGCTCATGCTATGCATGGGGCACGGAATGGAAGAACTTGTTCTGCAGAGGATTTGGGAGGTCGCTTTATAAAAGAGGTAATGGGCCTGAGAGTGTTGGGTAGGAGCTCACCATGCAGAGAGAAGTGTGTTCTGGTCAAGGAAGATGCCTGTATGAGTCCCACATGAGGGAAGTAGCCAGAACTATCAGAGACCGACAAGGGAAGATGAAAACTCAGGAGTCCACCCACTCCCGGGAAGCAAGACCCCCTGCTAGAAGAGAAGCCCCATGAAGGAGGGTCCTGGGTCAGCAATTTCAGCCACAGTGCACCCCGGTGCCTTGCATGTAAACGGAACAGCACTCCGTGGATCCCTGGTCCCTCATGATCCAGACGCACGGGACCCTTTGTTTGTCGAGGGGTCCCTGGTTCCCCACCCCGCTCCTTCTATGTGGAATGCCCTTCTCCCTTCTTTTCCAGCTCCCACTTGTCCCTCAGAATGCACCCAGACATCAGCTGTGTGCCACACACCCGCGATCCCTTGTCTCTGCCCGCTGTCCCCGTGGGGGCTGCCGTGGGTCTGCCCGTGGATTTGGATTCGTATCAGCCGGGAGCCTCTCCCTGAGACTGGCACGTGTCTGGAGGGAGCAGTGGCCCCAGGGAGAGGGGTGCAGGCGTCCACCATGGCAGGGATCGGGTTCTGACGTGGGACCCCCACCTGCCCGGGCCCTACTCTTTGCTGCAAACCTTCCATTCCTGGGGGCACATCCGCTTCCTTTTCCCGACGGACCTGCGGCAAAACACCACAGGCTGGACTGCGGAAGCAACAGAGATGTATTTATTTGCTCACAGTTCTGGAGGCTGGACGTCCAAGGCGAAGCTCGTTCCTCCTGAGGCGTCTCTCCCTGTGTCCCCCCGGGGCCAGCACTCCGTGTGGGTCTGAGTCCTAATCTCCTCTCCTCAGAAGGACACCCCGATGACCTCATTTTAATTTAATGATCTCTCTGAAGACCGGCTCTCCAAACGCAGCCCCGTTCTGAGGTCCTGAGAGTTAGGGCTTTGACATATATGTTTCGAGGGACACCTTTCAGCCCCTAACACCTGCCGGTGCTTGTTACTGATTTTGCTTTTTCACTTATTCCGAGTCCTTGCTTTGTTCTTTTGAGGAGCTTTCCAGAATCTCACCCTGCCGTTTCCCGACCACGTCCCAGCTCAGGGTAGCCACGCTGCTTTTGTTCGATTCTTATGTCTGAGTCCTCAGCTTCTGTCTTCCTCCCTCATCTCTGACCCCGTCTCACTGCTTCCTCCCCTTCACGGCCCCAGGTGACTTCCCTTCATTTATTTATCTTGGCAGGTGTTACCAGCTTATTTCTTTTATTTCCCCTTTGCCTCTGGTACTTAACACCAGACCATCTGTGCCAGTCTCACTGATTATTTATTCACCAAACATTTCCCCGCCCCTACTATGTGTCGGGCACTGTGCCGGCAAGGCCCTGCAGTCAAAGATGAAGAAGACCTTGATGCCGGGCTCAGAGTGTCGCCGGAGTGCTTAGACCTATCACCAGGCACAAGGGAGGCTCTTGAAGTGGTGCGGTTTGCAGGGCTCTCGGAACCTGGCCGCTTCGCCCGGGTGCTTGGGAAGCACACACCTCGTGCCTGAGCCACGCAGGGGGCCGTACTCCGGGGTCCGCATGGGTACGAGAACTGCAGGGATCGCTGCGCATGGTAAATGTTAACTATGGCTTGACTGCCACAACCAACGAGGGAACAATTGGTTGATGCCACCATTGTGGCGGCAATATCCAGAGGAGATGCAAAGAGGTTTGAGGTTGAAACGTGACCTTGAAGGACAAGTAACAGCTCACCAGGGAGGCAAGAGGTAGGAGGAAACCCCAGAAAGAGAATTAGCAAAAACATATGCCTACGAAGATGCATGGCGAGCTTCTGGACCAGCAAAGGGTCTAGAGCTGGAGAGAGGCCTGGGGAGGAAAGAGGTGGCCGACGGAAGGCTGGGCAGGTGGACCGAGCAGGACTGGGCAGAGCTCTATGCGTGCTCCGGGTAGCTGGCAGGCTCCCAGGTGAGGGGTATCTAGGATGGGTCACAGGTCACCTCCTGGAGGCACATGTCCCTCTTCTAAAACCCAAACCTGCCACCACTGCTCCACCTGCACAATAGAATGGCCTAAGGAGCTTTCTAGAAAGCGGAACACCTGGCCCCACCTCCAAAAGTTCTGACTCTGTAGGTCTTCAGTGGGCCCAGGTGTCTGTCCACGATGGTGGTAAATGACAAATGACATAAGCTCCCGCTAGCTGCCCCCCTCTACCTCCTTTGTCCCTAGTGATGCTTACACAAGGTTGCCCTTCAGAGGGATCTGCCTGCTGCCCTCTGCTCTCCTGAAAGCTGGGCCCATTCTCTCTCTCCCTTCTGCCCTTTCCTGCAGCAGCAAAGAGGAAATGAGGACATATAGTGGGAGCCGCATGAACACTTGCTTCAGATAACATCAGGGCACATCCCCGCTCTCCCTGGAAAGGGAGGAAGTTTCTCTTAACCTTCCTAATCCTTCCGTGTGAGAACATCTCGGAATGGGACGGCTTCTCTTCCCACTCTTCTCCCTCTGCCTGAACATTCTTCTCCGTGTGCTTCTACTTTCCAGATTCCCTCTGAACCGGGCTCCTAAGCGCATCTTTCTCTGGCGCACTGTGAGGGAAGTTCGTCTGTCTTTGTGTGTCACCTTGCACTGGTCAGTGGCTGTTAGCTCCGGCCATGCTGCAGCCATCCCCAGCTTCCCTCTGAGCTCTGCACGGTGCAGCCTCAGGCCGTGCCCCGCTCCCCTTGCTCCCCTGGGAACTTCCGGACCTCAGCCTCGCCGGGTGCTGCGCACGTGAAGTTTGTGCAACTCTGCCACCCCCAGGAAATACACTGGATCGTTCCCTGTCACGGGAGGGAGGCACAGTAGCTATTATGTCCCATTTTAACAATGGAGAGATTGACTCGATGTTCCGTGATGGCTCTATCCAAGGCCACACAGTGAGATTTTCTCACTCTCTTTCCTACTCTGGGTGCTCAGAGAAAATGTAGCATTTCTCTGTCTTATTTATGAATGGTTTTCTAGAGGATATTCACCACAGGCACTGTTGCCAAAATGGAAATCCCTGGGGGTTTGTAGTGAGGGTGCTTATTTTCCTTTCTTTAATAGAATACCCGCATAAGGAGTGGTCCCCGCCAGAAGACGGGCAGCCGTTGTCAGGGCGGGGTCTTGGAAGGCATGGCTCCGTTGGGGAACTCCTCCAGCCATTCAGCAGACACCTTGCTTCCTGGTGGTCCTTGCTGAGCCCCAAGAAGAGCGATGAGCTCTCTGATGTGCCGTTAGCCCATACGCCTGACCCAGGCTCATTAGGCAAGACAATTACTCCTGGCGGGAGCAGGATTATCCTGTTGGAGGTGATGCATCTGGAGCCACACATTTCAGCACATCTGGAGAGTAGAGAAAAAAAAAATAACCCAGAAGCAAGGCATTGGTAAATGTCAGCTGTTTATTGACTTTCCTATTTGGAAGCAAAATACTAAAGCAAAACAACTGGAGTTCGACTCTGAAAGCCCACGGCTGGTGGCCGGCAGCTGTGGGAAAGTGGCCCAGGCTTGGAACCGTCATCACCTGGGTGGCTGAGCGTTTCCTGACTCTCTTGCCCGCGAGAGCAGAATCCTGTGATAATGAACTCACTGCTATGGTTACACTAAACACCAACAGTACGGGTTATTTTAATGGACATATTGCTTTAAACTGAGCGTTCGCCATCTGTTCAGTCCCTCATTTTGAATGCAAAAAGAACATATTTCACAATTACATCTGTAAGTAATGATATAAGTAATTTAAATGCATGTATATGTTCACACAATGCAGTAGACAGCTGGGATATCTCCCCCCGCCCCCCGCAACTCTTATGTTTCGGGCACAAATCAAGGGAGAATATTCACTGTTCCTTATATAGTACATTTTCCCATTTATGCGAAGGAAACAAGGTTTTTCTGCCCTCACTGTACCTGGGAGTTCAAGGCAAGCTTCATAAACTAGATCACAAAGTCATTTTTACGATGCTCTCCTTGTCTCTGTCCAAATCCCCCCTGGCTTGAATGACAGCTTGGCAGATGCGAGGCATTAGATCAATCAGTTTCAATAGATGTTCATGAGGGGCCAGGTCGGCTGTGTGGGCCAGCCTTTCTTCCACTTCTTCCCCTGGAGACCAGCCTGCGAGAAGGGCCTGCACAAAAGGAGGAATCTGGGGCCAGTCAGCGTGCCCACTGGATGGGGCATCCAGGACAGGGGAGCACAGAGACCCTGCCAAGAATAGCCAGGTTGCTGGGCGGAGGCTTGGCACGCTCATGGGAATGAGCGCTCACTGGGGCTGGGGCTGGGGGTGGGGAGGGTGGGGGGGAGTGGGTGCCAAGAGAAGATTGTCGGGAACCGGAGGTGAGGAGACGTTGCACCAGAGCCCTAGAGGTGGACGCCCCGTGGCTCACGAAGGCCATCCGCTCGTCATCGGGTCCAAGCCCAGAGGGTGACGCCCCAAATGTGGAGCGCTGCAATGTAACTAATGCTCACACAGGATTCCAGGGTGACTTGGACAGGGAATCTGCCAGATGGCAACTCTGATACCTACTTTTCTCTTTTGAAAACTCGGTCTTTGAATACCAACGCGTTATAGATAATGCAAACTGCGGTTGCTTTTTTGAAAGAGATTTTCTTTTTTTTTTTTACCCGTCACCAACACAAACAAAAAATATTTGCTTTTGTGATGTCCCATGACCCTGTAAGAAGAGAGAATTGTTTAAAGGCTTTTGCATTGTCCACATTCTAAGCAAGGAATGGAGGAGCTTATAAATCCTCCAGCGTGACATCATTGCCGTTTTATATCTATATACTCCATATTTATTGTGCCTGCTTTTTTTGGCATCTGTGACATAGCTGACAGAAGTGGATTTGCATGGGGACTTATGTTACCATTTGCAAGGACTCCCTATAGAGATGCTTCCTGAGCTTGCTGTAGTTTTGATTTTTTAACTGCTTGTATGCGATGCATTTATTATTTTTTTTCTCAGACAAAGGTGCTAGCTTGAACTGATGGAAGGTTTATTTTTGGAACATTATTAGCAGCTTAAAAATTTGGAAATGTTGTGCAAAGGGATAAAATTGGATTAAGTATTCTGCATAATACATTTTTATTGACTGTTTCTCACAAGGACCCATGAGAGAGGTCAACCCTATTTGCCTTGATTTAACAGATGTTATTGTGGGCATATATTTGGATAAAAAACCGTTTATAATCTTGGCCATTAAAGGGCTACCTGCTTTTCCCCAATATTGATTTATTTAGAAGAACTTCCAATTGCGAATTCATTGCTAATTTAGTATTTATTATAAACTGGATCAAAACTGCCAATGAATTGCCCCCCCCAAAAAAAAAATTGAATTTACTGTCTAATTAGACAGTCCCCACAAACGAGATCTAACCCACACAGAGTTCTAGGCAGTGACAATGCAAGCATTCCTCAAGGGGCTCTAAATCGAGTCATAACTCGGTCCACAGTCAGCTTGCCATGAGTTTTCAGGTGAAGGCTGCCTCAAGATGGTTAGAGAAATGCAGCCATAGCAGTTTGCCAAGTTTTCCGCCTTTAGAAGCGACGTTGCTGACCCCATGTCTTGCACAATCCTACTGGGTGCTCCATCTGCCGGTGTGGCCATTAAGCGTGCACCCTGCCAAGTTTTCCGCCTTTAGAAGCGACGTTGCTGATCCCACGTCTTGCACAATCCTACTGGGTGCTCCATCTGCCGGTGTGGCCATTAAGCGTGTACTCTCTTGCACTAGACTCTCCAGGTTGGTTGACCTCATCTGCCTCAGTTTCCTCAGCTGCAGAATGGGGACAGATGGGAGCACCGGAGTCCTGCGTGTGCGTTACTTGGGAAAGTCTGTACATCATGGGGGCGGGCTGCCTAACTCTTGGTCATTGTTGACCCATGAGGTGGGGAGCGTTTGGGGTGAGGAAGCTTGATGCTTCATCACGGTTTCAACACTGACATTTTAAGAAATTCTTATCAAATCCAAAAGCTTGCCCTTCGGCTCAGACACAAAGGAAAAAGGGTTGTGCCTTTGGTTTGTCCGAGCTGCCATCGGTAACGGGCGAAGACGGCCGTTCCTGCGGCAGGACATGGGAATCCCATCTGGTTGCATGAGCTGTTGAAATGCGAGGTCCACATGCCGCAGACCTGGGGGAGGAGGTCACAGGTCTGCACAGAATGCTTGTAGGGCTGAGAGGCCTGGACACCGTGACCGACATATTGCACCTGTCACTCAACGTCTGCCCACATTTGAAAAAAAGGCAGAAGCAATGTAATCAAATTAAGGAAGTGAATAAAGCAAAGAGTGTGAGTGAAGGTGGAGGAAAGACACAGAGCACATTTCCTCTCTGTATTTTAGGCAAAAGGAAAAAAAATATGTTTTTTAAGACCTCCTGAATGATGTCAGGATGTCCGCGCTCAGGTCAGGCCCAGGAAAATCTCACACTTAACATCTAGAAGTTTTTGCAGTGTGGGAGAACGTTCTTCTGGGTGAAACAGAGCTCAAACATCAAATTAGTCCTTTCTGATGTCATGCTTTCGACTTCAAGAGTGGTCCTCGTGTGACTTTAGCAAGGTGAGACAACTAAGCGGGAGTATTTGTGAGTTTGACAGTGACTAATTTACCAGTTTGTGGAGAAGGTAAGCCATCAACAGGGGCATAACTCCTTCAGAGTGAATATTTGCCTTGTAGTTTAATGTTTGATTTGGAACTTACACTATATCCAGAGTATTTAACATTCTGAGTTTAAGTGCGTTCTCTCTCTGCTGCTGTTGAATTGAGATGGGATTTTCTTTCTTTCTTTCTTTCTTTTTATTCTAAAACATAAAGGGAAGGTGAAAGAAAT
Source organism: Callorhinus ursinus (assembly GCF_003265705.2). Taxonomy (NCBI): domain Eukaryota; kingdom Metazoa; phylum Chordata; class Mammalia; order Carnivora; family Otariidae; genus Callorhinus; species Callorhinus ursinus. The sequence continues at coordinate 2,651,586 of NW_027397073.1, read as the reverse complement.
TTCTAAGCTCTGGGAAGAGCCAAATCCTAGAAATCCTGTGACCTCCCCTGAAAGCACATCGGATTTGTTGCTGGCTTGAGGCCATGATGATAGTGAGCTGATACGAGTTTATCCAGACATTCTAGCTGTCTGGCCTTTTAAGCCAGTGACAACAGAGAGCTTGGAGCAGGTGAAGTGTGAGTCCCTGTAGATGGCAGAGCAGCTGTGCCTACTTACCAAGTGTGTCAGGGCTTGTGCTGAAGTCCGGGGAAATGATGGATGGCTGTCTGAAGGGGAACCCACATGAGATGGTGGCCCCACAAGGTCAAGGACCCACTGACTTCTGTGCCCAGGGAGGGTGGAAGGGAAAACAAGCCAGAAACAGACTCAGTAAATACGGGCATGAAAAGCACACTAACAAACAGCTGAAGCCCTCACCAACACCCAGTAACCCAAAGCTGCCAGGGAGACAGGGTGCCATGTAGGCAGTAGTGAGCCAGATGCAAGTTTACTGCTAGAATGAGATGCTCACTCAGGGACCTGAGTCGAGTGGGATTGTCTGAGTTTACTAATTAAGCAGCCATTAAGAACACCTACAGTAAATAGTGGATTCCATACGGAAATCTGGAGCTGCCTGCCACAGGGCAGCTTCTTATCTCCCACGGACACATCCATTAGTTTTCATATGGCAAATGGGAGAAATCCATGGGGCAGGATGCCGCGCAGAGTCGTAACCCACATCACCCTCCGCGTTTGTGCTGGCTTAAATATGTGTGGTTAGGGGCGTGGAGGGCCATTTGAATAATGAGTTTAAGGAATTTGGTAAAGAGCTGTAGGGGGAATTTTGGTCCATCCTCCCCATGTACACAGATACTCAGATCCGATGTAAGGAGAATTTCACATACATAAAGGGAACAGAGGATGGTATTGACTTGATGGCATTCTTCTTTTGATGGGAATACCCACTGGTTATCTTAATAAAGAATGATCTTAATGATCCCTAAGTATCTCATATGTCCCCAATTTTTAGATTTTTTTTAAGATTTATTTATTTGCTTTAGCAGGGGAGGAGCAGTGGGAGAGGCAGAGAGAGAACCTGAAGCAGACTCCTCACTGAGTGTGGGACCCAGCCCTGAGATCATGACAAAAAATCCGGAGTTGGCCACCTAACTGACCATGCCACCCAGGTGCTCCTTCAGTTTTTTCCTTTTTAACAATCTCTGATTGTCTACACTCTTCTAGATATATTGCACACCATGATTTTAATACTGGTTACAGAAAAAAATGATATCAATGAAGTTTAAAGAATTTTCTTCTTCTAGGCAATGGATTGGTACAATTTAGAATAGAAAATAGTGCAAATGAATTCAAATATTTATGCTTAACTACATGTTGTAAAAAAAGATAGTTTCAGATAATTTTGCCTTTGTTTTAGGCTTTGGTCAATAAATAGGTCATAAAATTCATTCATCACTCAAAAATGCAGGTAGTGAATGTCCGTCAATTGTAAAAGACCATTGATTGAAACCAGTGTGAATGTGTGTTTGGGGGTCCGGTGGGGGAGAGATTGAGAGAAAGCACATTAAAAAAACATCAATGAAAATTGTTCTGAGATGGAATATTTTGGGTAGTATCGGGAGATCTAAATACAGGAATATTACCACTGAACCCAAATATGACAAAATGATATTAGCAGGGAATAGAAAATAAACAGATTGTTCCTGCCAAGCTGAGAGAAGCAAATAATAAACAAAATTATTGGTAAAGAGGAAAGGGATTTCGAAAAATTCATGTTCTGAGCAATAGAGGGACACATGACATATTTTCCCCGTCCCGGCTCCTGTGTTGAATTCTAGGTCTGTAGTTGAAGAAAGGTTTAGTGGAGTGAGCCTCCGAAGGCTCCCTACATGTGGGTTGCCAGGAGTCCTTAGGATTGCAAAGGCCCTGACCACTGTGGGTGTTGGAAAAGTCCTTGGAGGGGGCTCCAGGGTGGCTCAGCCAGTTAAGCATCAACCTGCAGCTCAGGTCATGATCTTGGGGTCCTGGGATCGAGCCCCGTGTGGGGCTCCCTGCTCAGAGGGCATCCCCCTGCTCTTGTTCTCTCTCATGCGCGCTCTCTCTCTCTCAAATAATAAATAAAATATTGTTTTAAAAAGAAAAAGTCCTTGGAGGTGGTCACTTTCTAATAACTAGATATTAGAAGATTGTGATCAGATGCTGAATATTAATTATATTAGTACCTTTTCAAAAATACCCACTAGCTCTCCTTAGTCTCAAGATTAAAAATGCCATCAAAACCCAAACGGCCTCAGAAAAAGCATCAAGCATATATGTCTTTTATAACTTTGCGTTATCACTATATATGCCATATACATATTACATATAGATTTTCACATACCAACACATATAGCCATATTTATATCATAAGTATACTTAAAAAGTGCTCAAAAATTTGCTCTGTGATTTTTTTTGTTGTTGTTCTAATGATAGTTTTGGATGGTTCCTCAAACTCAGGGTATGAAGGAATTCCCTGTAAAATGACATCAGAGCAAGCTTGCACGTGAAGGGCCTGACAGCTTGCAGTGGCCACGTTCCCTCTGTGCACACATCAACTGCTTGTGCCTCCCAACTAGCCTGTGTGGTGGGTGTATCACGGAAATGCTTTCTCCCTAAGGCAATTCTTGTAAATATTGGACTTGGCCATGTGGTCAAACAGAGCAAACACTGAAGATATTTATGCTTTTTGTTATAACTTGGGCCTTTTAAGGGTACACTGAATGATTTTGTTGTTTGACTTTCCTATCCTGTGCTACTTTTGGCCAAAAAGTAACATTTCAAAGCAATGAGCAAACAAACATTGGATGAAATACATTTCTAATTTGTGCTATTCCAATAATCGTTTAAAGAACAGAAGCTCTGCAGGGGCAGGTGTGCTCCCTTTTTTCACTGGTATACCATGTTTCCTGGAAAAACACCTCTACCCATGCAACCCTCCATAAGGACTTGGAGAAGGAATGCATGACATGAGGTTCAGTGTACTCATTACCATGAGATCTGTGAAGGACATTCCTCTATAAGACAGCGCCAGGTAGAATTGGTTCAATCTTCCTCTAAATTTTGAGCCTCTGAAAACCCAAATAGACTTGATGTTCCCCCTTTACTCAAAGTAAGTACTTAGAAATATTTTAATTTTAGGGCATGCTCTCTAATTTTTCAGTCACTTGTTGGGACCTGTACCACCTTATGCTCCCTTGTGGGAGAGTCTCAAGCAGGCTTGAAGGATTCTTCAAGAGGAATAATGGCCCATGCTCAGCAGCATTTGGACAACCTCTGTGTCTTTCTCCAAGTTTCAGAAGTAGAAGTGGGGGCTGAAGGGTGGGCAGAAGAAACTCAGTAGGGACTGGTGAAATGGTTGGCTGGAATAAATATTGGACACAGGATCAGGGTCTTCAGCCCGGGAGGTTCTTTGGCTCCCAAGAGCAAATGGACCACAGCATACAACGTGTGAACTTGGATAATAATAGCTTAATGTCCGCAATGGCTTTTCACACCCATTACCTTATTCAATTCTTGATCCAGTTCTGTAAGGGAGATTGAGCATTATTATCTTGGGATTCATAGTAGAAATGGAGACAGAAAGAGATTAGCTTGTTACTGTCCTTTTAGAGATGGGGGAAGCACATTTACTGTTTACTCAATATTTGTTTACAGAACATCTATTGTGGGCCAAGTCCAGGTGGAGGGTGGATAAAAAGACTGTCTTTTAATTTGTTTTTAATTTAAAAAGTCAAATTTATTGAGACAAAATACAGTTTAATTCACTTTTCTAGTTGCATGACTTTTCATGAATGTGTCTAATTCACAAACATTCCCTCCGACCCCACTGTAGCCAATCTTCTTCCCCACCCACCAGTCCAGGGACCCACTGATCTGATTTTTGTCCTTATAGTTTTCCTTGTTTCAGAATGTCATATAAATAGATCATATAACAGGTAGCCTTTTGTGTCTGCCTCTTTACACTTAGCATAATGCTTTTGAAATTCATCCATGGTGTTGCATGTATTAATAGTGGATTTCTTTTTATTGCTCAGTAGTATTCCATTGTGTGGATGTGCCATGAATTCATACATGGATCTGTTGATAGACATTTGGGTTGTTTCTAGTTTTCGTCAACTGTGAATACAGCTGCTGTAAACATTCATATATAGTTCTTTGGGTGGGCATATGTTTTTATTTCTCCTGGATGAGTCATAGGAGAAGTACAGATTTAACTTTGAAGAAAGAGCTAAACTGGTTTCCAAAGTTATTACACCATTTTACATTCCCACCAGACATGTATTAGGCTTTGTGTTGCTTTGCATCCTTAATAACTCTTGGGGTGGTCAATTTTAGGCATTCTAATAAGTATGCAGTAGTATCTCTTTGTGGTTTAATGTGGTCTAATGATGAATGATGTTGAACTTCCTTCCATGCACATATTTGCCTTCTGTATTATCGTCTTCTGTAAAGTATCTGTCCAAATCTTTTTTATTATTTTAAATTGGATTATTTGTGTTCTTATTACTGAGTTTCAAGAATTTTATTTTTTTAAAGTACATTTTGGACATGAGACCTTTAACAATTATGTAATCTGAAAATATTTTATCCCAAACTGTGGCTTGTATTTTAATTCTGTAAACAATTTATTTCAAAGACTAGAAGTTATTAATTTCAATGAATCCAATTTACTGATATGTTTTTTCTTTCATGGATCATGCTTTTGGTATTGTAATTAAGTACTCTTTTGTAGCTGAAGAACTGAAAGATTTTATTCTTTCTTTTGAAAATTTTATAATTTATGTCTTACATTTAGATATATGATCTAACTGGATTTATCTTTTTGCAAATAGTCTAAGGTATGAAAAAAACTCCCTTTTTCAATATGGTTCTCCAATCTTATAATACCATTCGTTAAAAATTATCTTTTCTCTGCTGAAAACCAGTTGGCTATAGATGTGTATATCTATTTCTAGAAGATTTGTTCCATTGATCTCTTTGTCTATCTTTAGGCCAATACCACATTGTTTTGATTACTGTAGCTTTATAATAAGTCTTGAAATCAGGTAATGTAAAGCTTGCAGCTTTGAAATTTAGAAACCTTCTGTCAATTTCTACAAAAGACTGCTAATATTTTGTTTATAATGGAATATCTCTTCTTATATTGATTATTTAATTTTTCTAAGCAGTAACGTATAGTCTTCAGTGTACCCATTTTGTATTTATTGACATTATTATAAATTGTTTTAATTTTAATTTCTAATATGTGTAGTTAGTATTTAGAAGTACACGTGCTTTTTTAAAAAAAAATTTTATTGTTATGTTAATCACCATATATTACATCATTAGTTTTTGATGTAGTGTTCCATGATTCATTGTTTGTTCATAACACCCAGTGCTCCATGCAGAATGTGCCCTCTTTAATACCCATCACCAGGCTAACCCATCCCCCTACCCTCCTCCCCTCTAGAACCCTCAGTTTGTTTTTCAGAGTCCATCATCTCTCGTGGTTCGTCTCCCCCTCTGACTTACTCCCCTTCATTCTTCCTCTCCTGTTATCTTCTTCTTTTTCTTTTTTCTTAAAATATGTTGCGTTATTTGTTTCAGAAAGTACAATTGCTTTTTGTATCTTTATTTCATATCCTGTGATCTAGCTAAACTGACTTATTAGTTCTAGCGAGATTTATTTTATTTTATTTTTTAGATTCTATAAGATTTTCTATATATATACTTTCATGTCATCAGTACATAAAGATAATTTTAATTCTCCCTTTCCAGTTTGGGTGTCTTCTACTTCTTTTTATTGCCTTATGACTATAACCTCCAGTACAATATTGAATAGAAGTGATGAGTGAATATTCTTTCCTTGTTACTAATCTTAAGAGGAAAGTATTCTGTTCTCTATTATGAGGTCTGAGAATAGCTATATATTTTAAATAGATGTACTTTATCAGTCTGATGAAGTTCTCTTTTGTTCCTAGTTTGTTTTATGTACCAGAATTTGGTTTGTCTTAGTAAATATTTGTGCACATTAGAAAAAATGTGTATTCTACTTTTGATAATGCCAATTAAGTCAATTTAGTTGATAAAGTTGGTCAAGTCTTCTGTATAATTATTGACTTTTTTGGTCTGCATTCTCTCAATTACTGAGATAGGGGTGTTGAAATCTCCATTTTTAATTTGTCTATTTCGCCTTGCAGTTCTTTTAGTGTTTGCTTCATGTATTTGAAACTCTATTATTAGATGTATAAACATTTAGGATTCCTATGTCCTCTTAATGAATTGATCTCTTTGTTATTATGAAGAGACCATTCCCGAACAATCTTTGTTCTGAGAGCTACTTTGATATTAATATAGTCACTCCAGTTTTTAAAAAATTAATGTGTGTATGATGTATCTTTCTCCATTTTTAAACTCCTCCAATTTTTGTCTTTATATTTAAGCTGAGTTTCTTGTCAGCGGAATATTGTTGGGTGAGTTTCTTTTTATTATTTAATCTGACAATCTCTGTCTTTTAATTGGAGTGTTAAGATCATTTATACTTAATATAATCACTGACATGGCTCAGTTTAAATCGACCGTTTTACCGTTTGTTTTCTGTTATACTATTCATCATTTTTTCCCTTTGTTGTCTTTTTCTGTCTTCTTTTGGACTATTGGGCGTTTTTATTATTCCATTTTATAGTTTTTGTTGGCTTATTAATTATAATACTTTGCTTTGTTTTTCATGGTTGCTGTAGGATTTGCAGTATACATCTTTAACTTATAAAAGTTTACTCTCAAGGGATATTTTCTCACTTCACATATAGTATAAGAATCTTATAAAAGTATTATTATTTTCTTGCCAGCCTTGTGTTGTTGTTGCCATGTATTTTATTTCTACATATGTTATAATTCTCTGACTACATTATTATTTTTGCTTTAAATAGTCAATTATCTTTTGAAGAGATTTAAATAAGAAGAAAAATGTCTTTCATATTTACTCACACAGTAATCGTTTCCAGTAGTCTTTATTTTTTTGTGTGTTGACCAGTAATTCTCCACCTGAACAATTTTTCCACCTCCAGGGGACAACTGATAATACATGGAGACTTCAGTGGTCACAACGGGGGAAGGGGGGAGTGTTGCTGACGTCTAGTGGGTAGAGGCCAGGGATGCTGCAAAGCAGCCTATAGTCAACAGAAATCCTCCATAATAGACTGTTTTCTGTTTCAAAGATAAGTAGTGCTACAGTAAAGAAACCCTAATATATAGCCAGATTTCCACCTGGGATCATTTTCTTTCTGCCTGAAGGACTCACTTTAACATTACTTATATTCAGTTGAACTGGTGATGAATTCTTTCAGTTTATGTATTTCTGAAAAAAAAAATCTTTGTTTCATCACTGTTTTTTGAAGGCTATTTTTATTGGTACAGGCTCTAGGTTGACCATTTCTTTCTTTCTTTTTGTTCTTTTTTTTTTTCTTTGCTTTTCTATACTTTAAAGATGCTCCCACACTCTTTTCTGGCTTGCATTGTTTTTGACAAGAATTTGGCAGTAGTGCTTATCTTTGTTCCTCTGTACATTGTCCCACAACTCACCAATGCTCTTGTCACTTAAAAAAATCTATTTGCTCTGTATGTTTTATTTTAGATTGTTTCTATCACTGTGCCTTCAAGTTTACTGTTTTTCTCTTCTGAAATGTCTAATATGTTGTTAATCCCATCCAATGTATTTCTAATTTCAGACACTGTGAAGTTTATCTCCAGAAGTTTTATTTAGACTTTTATTTAATATCAATGTCTCTACTTAATATACTCAAACTTTCTCTAGCTCCTTTAAAATATGGAATATAGTTATACTAACCTTTGTCCTTATCTATTGTTTTTACCATTTGTGTCATTTCTAAGTTTTGATTGTGTGAAATTTCATCTTAATATTGGTCATATGATATATCTGTTTTTCTTGGCTTGTATTATTTTTTTTATTAGATACAATATAATGTAAATTTTACTGTGTTTACTGTGTTGAGTGCTGGATATTTTTGCATCCCTATAAACATTCTTGAGTTTTATTCTCAGTATAGTAAAGTTACTTGGAAACAAACAGTCTGATGCCTACCTCTTTTATATTTTTATTTTAATCTTTGTTAAGTAGGATTCAAATAGCGTTTAGTATAGCATTTTCCCCAATACTACCAAAGAAATCATTCTGAAAACTCTTCCAATGCTCATCTAAAATCATGGATGCCAGAAGAAAGTAGAATAAAATTTTCAATTGTGAAAGAAGAAAACTGTCAACCTAGAATTTTATATCCAGGAAAACTGTCCTTTAAGAATACAGGGGAAATAAATATATTCTCAAAGAATTGAAAAACTAGAAGATTTTTTTTGTTAGAAGGCCTACCCTTAAATATTGACCAGAGGAAGTTCTTCCAACAAAGAGAAAATTTAAAAGAAAGGTCTCGGATCATGTGGAAGGAGGAATGAACAACAGAATGAGCAGCAATGTGGATACATACAATAGATTATTTTTTTCTCAAAAGCTTTCAAATCTTATTTCATGACTGAAACGGAAAATTTAACACCATCTGTTATTGAGGACAATGATACTTTAAAGCGTGGGAGGTTAAAAAGACCTAAATGGAGGTAAGATTTCCCCCCGTTAAAGAGATACAATGTTGATACCAGTATCATCACCAGACTGTGATGTCACATATGTGTATTTTAAAACCAAGAACTACCACTACAAAAGCTATACAAAGAGATAAATGAAAAACACTATAAATAAATAGAGATATATTTCCAAAAAACTGTATAATTTATAGAAAGTCAAGAAAAGAGAAACAGGAACAAGGACTAGAGAAATATTAAACAAATAACACAATGGCAGGCTTAATCTCTAAAATATCAATAATCACTATAATGTACATGGACTAACTGCAGTAATAAAAAATCAGAGATTTGTAGAGTGGATGTGGAGTGTTATTCAAGGCTAGTTCAGCTTTTGAAAATTAATTAAGGCATTCTACCATGCTAAAAAGCTAAAGAACAATCATCTCATCATGTCAATTGATGCAAAAAACCTAGAAAACCAAAAACAAAACATTCACATTTGGCAAAGTGTAACACCATCCATGATTTTTAAAAATACTCTCCGCAAGTTAGAAATAGAAAGAAATTACCTCATCTTGATAAAAAGCATGTATATGAAACACAAACAGCTAACATCATACTTAGTGGTGACTTAATGCTTTCCTCCTGAGATCATAAGCAAGGCGAGGACGTTTGTTCTCACCACTATTATTTTACATAGTACTGGCGATACTTTGCACTGTAACAAGACAAGAAAAAGAAACAAAAGACATTCATATCAGTAAAGAAGAAGCTAAAATGTCTCTATTTGAAGATGAATGATTGCCTCTGTAAAAAATCTGAAGGAATTTGTGCATATACATAAACTTATATGATAAGTGAATTCAGCAAGTTTGTAGGGCACAAAATCAAAACACAATTCTCTATATGAGCAATGAACACGTGGAAATCTAAATTAAAAATAAATACCATTTATAATTGCCTCGAAGAAAATGAAATAATAAAGCATCCACCAAACAAAACATGTACATGGTCTGTATCTTACATATTAAAAAATGCTGATGAAAGAAACCAAAGGAGATTCAAATAAGTAATAAACCATACTACATTAATGGATTACTCAAATCAACATAGTAAGTTGTTACTTCTCAATTCATTCTTGGGTTTAATGCAATTCCTATAAAAATCTCAGCAAGATATTTTGCAGATATAGACAAACTCGTTCTAAGATTTATGTAGAAAGGTACACGCTCTTGAATAGCTAAAATAATATTGACGAAGAAAAACAAAGTAAGAAGAATAACTATCCAATACCGAGTAGGAGTTGTTGGAAGGATAGGCACATACATACATGGAACAGAACAGAGAACTTAGAAATAGAACTGCAAATATACACTTAACTTATTTTTGAAGGTAGAAAAACAATTCAATGGAGGAAGGAGAGACTTTTCAAAAAATTGCTTGAACAATTGAACAACCATGGGCCATAAAAAAGTGTCTTGACTTAAGTCTCACACCTTGTACAAGAACTAACCTAAAATGGATTATGGACTTAATGTAATACACAGAATTATATAACTTCTTTATAGGATGAAATCTTAAGATCTAGGGAGAGACAAAGTGTTCTTAGACTTGACACTAAGAGCTCAATTCATAAAAGAAAAAATCGATTTATTCGTCCTTACCAAAATTAAAACATTTTGCTCTTCAAAATATTGTATGAAGAGGATAAAAAAACAAACTATAGACTGTTAGAAAATATTTGCAAACCACATATCCCACAGAGGACTAGTAACTAGGATATAAAAAGAACTCTCACAACTCAAAGGTAAAAGGGCAAGCAATCCAATTAGAAAATGCACTAAAACATGAATAGACATTTTACTGAAGATGATATTAGGCAAACACAAATTAAAATAACGAGCTGTCATTACATGCTTATCAGAAAGGCTAACATTAAAAACAGTGATAATATCAAATGCTGGTGAGGATGTGAGTCATGCATGCATTGTTGTGGAAAGGTAAAATGGTGTACCCACTCTGGAAATGAGTTTTGCAGTTTTGTTTTTCTTTTAAAGCTAAGTATATAATTACCATACAGCTCAGCAATTGAAATTTTCAGCAGTTGTCTCAGAGAAATGAAAAAAAATGTTCAAAGAGCAGTACATAAATATTCACATCCCCTTGATTTTTTGGATAGCCCCATACTGGAAACAGCCCTGATATCCTTCAATAAGGATATGGTTAAACAAACTATGGCACATATATCTCATGGAATACTACTCCTCAATAAAATAAACAAACTATAAGTACATAAAAGAACTTGGATGAATGTCCAGGTAGTTATGCTGAGTGAAAAAAGGCAATCTAAAAGGTTACATACTGTATGATTCCATGTATATAAGCACTTTTAAATGACAAAATTTTCGAAATGATAAAAGATGAGTGGTTTCTAGTGGCTAGATATGGAGGGGGAGGCGAGGAAGGGGTAGGTGTGGCTATTACATGGCCACAGCTGAGACCCTTGTGGTGATGTCTGTTCAGTATTTTGACTGTGGTGATGGAAACAGGGACCAACACATGTGATAAAATTGTATAGAACTAAGCACACACACGTGAATGAATATGAGTAAAATTAGCTAAGTGTGTGGTAATTTGTTATGGAAGCAATAGGAAACCAACATGATACCATATGATTCTGCATGAAGTTAAGAACAGGTGAAAATCATCTGAAGGAAAGCGGAACAGTGCATGCCCATGTGGATGGGCAGGGATTGGTCAGGAGCAAGCATGACAGAATTCTCTGGGTGATAGAAACACTTTTTATCTTGACAGAGTCTTGGGTTACACAGATGTATGCATTTGTCAAAACTTATCAAACTGTACACTTGAGATCTGTGCATTTCAGAAAATGTAAATTATACCTCAGCAAAAAAATGATCTCATTATAATTTGAAAATTGGATGAAATGTTCTGAATATTTTGTAGCTAAATGAAGTCTGGTAGACCTATTTCTCTAACTCATAATGGATATCGAATTCAAATTTAAATGCTTTCACTCAATTGTTAATATTTGTGTAATAATTTTGTAGTACCAAAATATTTAAATGAGAACAAGGTGGTGGTGAGGACCAAGTACCTGCTTGCACTTGATTTGTGGTTCTTTGATGTATGGGCTCTTGGTTTTCAGCAAGTTACTTAGCTTCTCTGAGCCTGGATTTCTACCTTGACGAAAGTGACTCTTAGTGCTGACTTTGCAAATTTATTGTGAGGGTAAAGGAAAACATATGCAAAGCTCTTAGTATACAATAGGTCTTCAACAGGCTGGATGGCTCTTGTTATTTCAAATCATAGGCATTTCTTACAATTATGTTATGACATAAAAATTAATTAATCTAATGGAAATCTAATGGGGAATAATAGGTGAGTAAAAACTCTTATCCTTAGGATTATATTGGCTCTTCTTCTTAAGATACCATCTAGTAGTGAGAACGTCTTATGGTCAACTATAGACTTCCATAGACAATGGGATTCCCACTCAATCCATTTTGGGAGTTGCAAGTAGTCACGAAACCAGAGTGTTAAGTGAAATGCCTACATGACTTACAGTTAACAATGGGGTAGTTCAAATAAAACATGTCACCACTGCTGGAAATAACAGAACATATACTGGGACTCTGATAGAAGACAATCGGATGTCCACAGCTGTTATAAAATAACTTAGCCATCTATGTGTGAAAAGAAGGAGATATATTTTGCTGCTTGAGACTCTGGCCTGTTGCAGCATAGACTGGAGGGTGGGTCCTAAACCCTCAGTCCTCAAGAGTGGTCTCTCAGCAAACTCCCCCTGCAATTGGGCCATTCTCAATTGGAAAGCCAGCCAGCAGGAACCTGTTAACCTGTTTCTCTGACATAACTTGGCAAGGTTGCTGTGTTATCATCCAAAAAGGAATATGACTTGCTAACTCCAACCAATATTTTACATTTTATTCCAATTGTAGAGAAATACATCAGAATGTCTAAAACACCTGACTTATTTAGATGGGTCGCACACTTCCCTCAAGGAGGGCCGGTCCTTTATGAACGTCTTGGAGTTTCAAAAAGCCCACCAGCCTCACGGGCGACACGGATGTTCGTTTGCAAACTCCCCGCTTTGCTGTGCCTGTATGGGCGGTTAATAAATATGCTGAATTGGAGAATTAAAATATTTTCCCTCTATGTGAAATGAGGACTTTAAGAGAATAAACAATGGCTATTTCTTGTACCATTAATTAGCTACAGAATGAGGCATCTACCCGCAGATGTGTCTGTGGGTCCGTCTCAGCACCGGTTTCAAGACTTCAATCAGCCTGTGACTCACAGTTAGTGAGAGAAAGACCATTGAGGCCATACAAGAGGAGCATAAATATTACGTGTCGCTTGGTATCATAATTAACTGCATGCTTCAAATATTTCTTTCATGTCTGCTTCCACAATAGGTAATATAATTTACCGTTAATAGGATTAAAATGTCTTTTTTTTTTTAAATAAAAAAGGTAAATACTTCAGTGGCTTAAACTGTTTTCTATTTGTTTTGTACTGATACATATTTTACTGCAGGCAATCTCTTTATACCCTGCAGAAGAAAATAATGAGGAAAATTGGAGATAATTTATGCGGTCCAGAAGCAAAAGCTTTTCACGATTATTATTTTTGCTTTTGCTCAATAATAAAGCAGTCTCTTTCCATGAAACCTTGGGGGAAAGCCATCCTGACTCCCTAGCTGTGGTGCAATTTTAAAGATCTGAGGAAAAGGAAGAAAAAAACCCCCATCATTGCATGAAGACAGGAAGTTTACCCTGGAGAATTAATGCTAACAGTTCAGAAACCTCCAAACAGAAGAGCACCCATGTTCAGGCTACTTTTCAAAACTGATAATTGAGAGAAAGGGAGGCTTGCTTAGATTTTTTTTAAAGGCCGTTCCATTTTCTATCTCCCGTGGCGTGCTCAACACACTGTCACGGAGGCTGACACAAACCAGCGCAGGTTAGGAAACTCATTACAACTCTGAACTTGTGCAATGTTCCAACGGGTCAGAAATTAAAACCCATAACCTGTGGCATGATATCTCCCAAAGAGGCAAGTTTTAATTTTATCTGCAAAGGATGAACCATTATTTAATGAGACAGATGTCTGAATATAAGATATCATGCGATGGAACATATGTAAACACTGATAACTCTTAGAAAGGGATGGGTGTGCTGGGTGGGGAGGGAGAGGATTTAATTACAGATCTAGGGAGAACGTTAGGGGTAAGCCAGCCGACTCTCCTCCTCTTGCAGAATACTTGCTCAAGGTCACCCAGCCACCAAGTGGCAGAGCCAGGTGTACAATCCCAGTCTGCAGACATCCGCTCTGGTGCTTTTCCCATTCCACGATACTGAGTCCAAGTGTCTCTTTGGAAGTGATCTCGTCTTTCCAGTCCTTACAGCCAAGCGGAATTTGGCATCAACGAGTGGATGTGCTCACTTCACTGCCGATCTATCTATTGACGTTTCATTAGGGAGCCATGTGCATTTGCCAAGGATGAATGAGTTCATTAGCACTGAGACTAATAAACTTTAAAAAGTTAATAATGTGAATATGTTTGATTTGGAATTATGCACACAAGCATTAGGAGTTACAAAAAAATGGCTTGCTTCATATGCCCAGCTTTCTAATTTCAGTGGCGTGACAGACTTGGATTTTCTGACATCTCAGGCTAACCCTCATTCTCAAGGAATATATATTACATCCCGCCCTTTGCCTTCTCAGCAGTGTCTCCAAAACAACCAAAATTACCAACAAAAATGAATAATCACACAACCAAACAGTGAATCTCAACTATCATTTTCTTTCCGCATTGTTTTGGTTTATATTCTTATTGGACTCTACCCCTTATTCTGTTTATTGATTTATTTAGTGAGAGATCAGGGATGGTGGTGATGGAGTCTCGATCTAAACAGTTCAGGAGGGATATTTATGGTTGGCCTCGCTAGGACACTTTTGTGAAGGGTAGGCAGAACTGTCCCAAGCCACCACACTTGCCCCAACTCGGGTGAATACTGAACAATTTGGTAGCGGCTATGGCTCTGGGTTGGCAATGCTCACGAAGTACGTTGGATCTTCCCTGCTCTGCTGCTAACACCTGGGTGGTGGGAGCAGCCCCATGAGGCATGTAAGTGAACCCCATGAACATGGAGGGGTTCTTGGGATATGGTACTCTCCTCAAGACCAGCACAGGCTATACTTGCTCTCCCAGGGTCTGCTGACTGTGCCCCCTGTCACTTCTAACCCAGCACGCGGCTAGGCCCACGGGTAGTCCACGTGGGCTCTGACATCGAGTGAATTGGAGCGCTACCAGTTACCGGCAATGGACCAGCAGCAAGTTTCTAAATTTCTCAGAGCCTCCGTTTCCTCACCTGTAAAATGAGGGGAATGTTAGTACCTGCCTCAGAGAGTGGAGTTGTGTGCAGGAGGAGAGACAATTTATCTGAAGCATATGCCACCGGTGCTGGGTCTATGGAAAACACTCAATAAATTATTATTATTATAACTCCCATCATCACAACCACCAGGAGCCTCTTAATTTGTCTGCATCCAGACTCTTGCCCTTCTGTTCTCCCAATGCACCACTGCTGAGCTTAATTCATCTAGAGCACTCTGGATGAATCTTATTTTGTCACTCTGCTGCTATAAGCTTTACTCAGATGCCCATTGTGATGCAATGAAGTCCAGACTCACTAATCTGGTCTGACATTGTGCGGTATGTGGAATACACTGCAGGTGCACAGCATCCGCTCCCACGCACTCATTCATTCGTTCCATGACCCTTCAACTGGGGACCGGGAACCTGCCAGATCCTGCATCCTACAGATGCCCTGATTCCATAGAGTATTTCTGCTGAGGAGTTAAGTGGATTACCTATGGTGATCTTGCATTTGCACCCTTGCCCAGCCCACCTCACCCAGCTCTGTGCCTTCTTGCCCTCCAGCCACTGTCTCCCTTTTGCTTTCTCCTCCCAGCTCCTGTGGGGAGGCGAGGCCCCCCCCGGCACAGCTCCCTGAGGCATAGGCTGGCGAGCCCGTGTCCTCTCCTCATTCCCCCAGACCTTGCTGGAGTTAATGTAGTACCGGCTCTGCCAGTTCTAAGACCGTGCGCGCTGCACCATCCTGTTTATCTGCTGGTCCCATACCTCATCAAGTTGCCTCTTCTCTGAACTGTTTCCACTTCAACTGTCTTGGGTGTGGCCTCTGTTTCCCACCTCACCACCGCATTCCCAGTTTCAGAGAAACTTTCTCTGTTTCTCTCTCTGTCAGTTCTCTGCCTTGACCAGGACTCAGCTCAAGGGGTGACTTCTTGGTGAGATATTCCCCACGCACAGGCCTCCCCTGTGTCTCTGAACTCATGGCTGTTCCCCTTCTGTAGTTCTCACCCACAGTCAATCAAATAGAGCTCCGCAGCATCTAACATGACCTAGTGTTGTGATTTTGCTATTGGATAGTTAACTTTCACATGTTTATGTGTTAACTCTGCAACGTGGTGGTGAGCTCCCGGAGGCCAGCGTCTGTGTCTGCTCATCATCCTCTTGTTCACTGACCTGTAATTATTAAGCACCATCTGTTGTCCTAAACTGTGCTGGTCCCTGGAACACAGTTTCCAACAAGATGATGCAATTTCTGCCCCGTGCATCTTCTGTCCTGGTAGGCAGTCAGGCATTGGATTATTGATTATAATGCAGTAGGATGACCATTTTGATAGATATGAAAATAAATAAATGGGTGCTCTAACCCAGTCTTAGGGAGGTAATGCAAAAGAGACCTGAAGGGTAGGGACAAGCCTGGTGAAGACAATGGTGGGAGGAAATGAGCGGTTGGGTGACCCCCATCAGCTCAGTGCAGCAAGGGCAATGGGAACCCAGGGAACCCATGGGAAGGCACGCACAGGGAGGGACATGATCATATTTGCATTAGGAGACAGATGGCTGCACCATGGAAAATGAACTATAGGGGCGAAGGGCAGAGGAGCCCCTGTGATGCTTTCTGAAGCAGGACTAAGATGGTGATGGTGACCTGACCTCAGGCGATGGTGAGGACATTGCAATGATGTCAATGGAGCCAAGAGCCATTTCCAAAGGAGAAGAAATAGGTCTCACTCTCTGGATGACCGATCAGACCCACAGGGTGAGGGAGAGGGCGCCTCAGAAGTGATTCTAAGGTTTACAGCTTGGACACACCAGGTGGAAATGCCAGGCAATGAGATATGGAACCCTGGAGAAGACGGTCTCAGGAATGAAATGGTTAGTTCAGTTTTTGGACATGTTGAATTTGTGGTGCCTATGAGACTTCCAAGCATAGGTAACCAGCAGGCAGATGGGTAAATGCATGTGACGCTCAGTGGAGAGTCTGAAGTAGAATTTATCACATAGATTAAATGATGTAGAAAATGTCACTGTATTAACAGCTGTCCCCATAAGGCTCCCAAGAAAGGCACTGGGTTTATTTAGAAAGAATTCTTTGAGAGGCCCCCATGGGTTCCACATTAAAAGCTGGAAGAACCTGGCCATGGGCAGAGCTGTCCCTAAGGCAGAGAAGGCAGTGTGCTTTGTGTCCTGGCCCTCCCCTTGGGAGATAACCCTTCCAGGTTACCCATATCTGCACACTTAGTTCTACTGGGGTTTGGAGAAAACACTCATCAAGGGGCAGTGCATCACACACACATTGTTTGCTGCCTAACTGAAGAACCAGAAGGATGGTAGCTAGAGAGAAGCATGAAGGAGGAAGGTGGGAATTTGCATAAATCTTTGGGTGGGCTCTGGACCCCAGGTGAAATTGGGCCACACAACCCCAGCCCATTCTCATTGTTGAGCTCCAACCATGGGGCTGAGAGCTTTTATCCAGATTGAGGGGAAAGCAGTGAGCAAAACAGACAGGCTCCCTGACCACATGGAGCTTGCATTTTAATGGATGGTGTATCTATGGCTGTGTTACTAGTTATCAAAATCTTAGCAGCTCAAAGCAAAGTCCATTTATTGTCTAAGTGTCTGTGGGTCAGGAGTCTGGATACCTGTTGGCTGTGCTCTCTGCTCAGGGTCTCACAGGCTGAAATCCAAGTGTTGGTCAGGCTATGTTCTCATCTTGGGCTCGGGGGCCTCATCCAGGATCATCCTGATTGCTGGGAGAATTCAGCTCTGCCAGCTCCTTAGGTCCTTGACACATGGCTTTCTCACAACATGGAGGCCCACTTCTTCAAAGCCTGCAGGGAAATCTCTGTCCAGTCCGCTATGGCAGGCATGGCTATCCCACCACTTTGTCAGCATAACCAATCAAGGAGTGACCATCCCCCTGCATTTAGAAGTCCCTCTCATCCAGGGAGAGGATCATAGGTGTGTGTACATCAGAGGCGGGAATCTTGGGGACCAGTTTAAGAATGTGCCTGCCACGGGAGGACTAAAAACAACAAAGGAATAAACAACAATTATGTAATATTACAGGTGGCGTAAGAAGCCAGGAACCCAATGAAGGACAGTAAAGGGAAAGTGAAGGGTAAAGGGATGAGAGCCTAGGGGAGGTGGCATCATGGCAGACACTTGATGGAAGAGGGGAAGTGAGTTTTTATGTGGGTATCAGGCGAGAACCTTCCAGGAAGAAGAAACAAAAAAAGCAGTTGAGTGGGAGGCAGCTTGAGCTTCCTTGGGGATTGCAACTGAAACCAAGGGCATCATCACGTAGGGAGCATGCAGAGAATGAGAAGCTCAGAAGGGCTCCTAGTCAGAGAAGTTACCGGACTGACGAAGGGCTGGGAGAGGAATGAGAAGACCAGGCAGTAGTAGACAAGCAGAGAGCAGGTGTGCTGCGATGTTTGCAATGTGTATGGAGAAAGGGGTGACCGACTGCATTCACGGAAGAGCAGACATCCAGCAAAAAAGGACTGGAAGATGCCTATCAGACCCAGAACATTCAAATAATCGGTTCTTCCTACGAACATCGGGGGAGCGGCAGGACAGCTGAGGAATAAGACTGGTACCTCTGATCCTCATTATTCATCTGCAGATGTTTTCCACATTTTTGTGGGGTTTCTGTGCCGTAATTTTGCTGTCCAAAATCCCCCCCAAATGGCCCCAAAACAGTGCTTAAGCACCGTCTGGTGTTCCTAAGGGTGCCTGTGATGAACTGTGTTAAGTGAGCATCATTGAGGCGTGAGTCAGAGTCCTGTTGGCCATGAGTTCAACGTTAGTGAATCGACAATATATAATATATATTAAATAAGGTGTCTCTAAGCAGAGACACACATAAAGCAAGGCTATATATGGGTTGGTGGATAAAATGCTGTGATGAGAGAGTTGTAGGAACCTAACCCTGTAGTTCTCCTAGAAGCAATGCTTCAGGTTTTGCTAGCTCAGCTTCCAAGGTGGCTTTAGACAACTGTATTTAGACGTCACAGAACCACCGTGAATAATAAATATCAACTATATTTTGTTGTGTTCTCTATATTGTCTAAGAGGTTTCACATATTGGTGTTTAGGAAAGTTTTCACCCAGTAACAGAAGCATGGAATAGCAGTGGTATCCACACATCGCCTACAGACTCCGTTCAGTGTGGAGAACTGCAGAATGGTGTGGAAAGGGAGGAAGGAGGAGGGTGGCCTATGGCACAGCAGGGACCAGGTGACCGCCTTTCAGATCCCACTCCATCACTTGGTCTGCTTGCTCTCTGGTGGATAACTAATCTTTCTGTGACTCGGTTCACTTGGCCATATTATGGGGAGGGTGGTAGCATTTATTCCTCAGCCTGTGTTAGGATTAGGGGAGAAGCGGTATGGGCACACTTAATCCAGTGCCTGTATACAGTAAGGATTAATAACAGCCGTTGCAATTTAGACCAGGTTCTCCGAAGAGTGGAGGGGTGGGTCAGCAAAAAAGGGAAAGGCCGTCCCCGGGTGTCTGTAGCGGGAAATCCAGTTCAGCCGTGCAGGAAGTAGATAGAGACTCGGAGCAGATGCTCTGTGCAAGAGGAAGATCACATAATTAGCTTGTGCTTCACCTTCACTGGATCTCCTAGGAACCAGGAAACCACCACGCAGATGCGGATGGAGGAACACTTGAAACTTGCGTTCAAAAGAGTCATTAAAAACGAAAACATGGCCCCTAGCCTCACTTTCCTATAAGAAAGTATTTAATAAAGGAACTTGGTTTCCTTGCTTTTGAAGCCTTAAATATTGTCTTTCCTACCTGGAAGCATTATCTTACCTGGGCACTAGGAACTGTCAACTTCATATTGATCTATGGCCAATGAAGAAAATGAAGGGCATCATTCTTTCCCATATTGACCAGCAACTCTCCTCAAATAAAACAATACGTTCTGCAATTGACTATGTGCTCAGCATATAATCAGGTTTTTTCCTTTTAAAGAATAACTGTAATGTGATCAGAGATTGACGAAACTTTTGTTTTACTGGGTCCCTTCCTGGTGGAAATGTAATTTAATGGGAGCCACACAAATCTTTAGCAGAGATGTGTAGCCAATATTACCGTAGTATTTTTTTTAAAGATTTTTATTTATTTATTTATTTATTTGAGAGAGAGAGAATGAGAGAGAGAGAGCACGAGAGGGAAGAGGGTCAGAGGGAGAAGCAGACTCCCTGCTGAGCAGGGAGCCCGATGCGGGACTCGATCCCAGGACTCCAGGATCATGACCTGAGCCGAAGGCAGTCGCTTAACTGACTGAGCCACCCAGGTGCCCAACTGTAGTATTTTTTAAAGGATTTTTTTTTTCATATTGCCTGGGATCCTCTGTTGATCTAATTTCAGAAGACTCCTGAAGCATAGCTTAACTCCCATACAGAAATGGCTAAGCCTTCAGAATCTACAAAGGCTGAAACAGTTGTTATAAACCCCTGGATTTCCATTTACCAAAACGGGTCTGCCAAAGTTATTAAAATATTGGTGCTATTGTCCCAGGACTTACCAACTTGAGCATGCTTAAGAATCATCTGGAGCGTTTGTTCAAACAAAGCTTTCTGGGCCTCACAAGCAGAAATTCTGATTCAGGGGGCATGGGTGAGACCTGAGAACATGAGTTTCTGACAAGCTTGTGGATGCTGCTTGTCCGGACCACGCTCAGAATTGCAGTGCATCAGGACAAGTGGTCTCAGGGGGAAGAGCTCACCTCCGCCTTCTTTACCATCATATCAGCACTGCCGGCTGGTGCCTGGTGCATGTGGGGGTCCCATTCGTTCTTGTGGAGAGACTGAAAATGGAGTGATCTGAATCAGCAAACTTGTGGTGATGAAATCAGCCAAAAAGCCTAGACCGGAAGGACCAGAAGCTATTGTTCCGATTGTTTTCTGGTGCATGTGCCTACCTTCTGCTTTACTATATGCACGTGTATATGTGTGTATGTGTACGTGCCCACCTGTGCCCAGGCCGGTGGAGCTGCAGTCAGATAGGCAAAAATCAGATTTTGGCAATCTTCTCAAGCACTGAATCACCGATTCTGCTGTTTTCCCCCTTCTATTCCTCATTTCACTTGGGGGTCCTTACACAGTAAACACAGTTAGAAGGTTTCAAATCTCAGGGCCTGACATGCTAATTCATAATTTGCCATAATCAGCACCTTCCTAAGAATAACGTTTGCAGACTTCAGGCATGGAGTTGGGAGATAATTTGCATCTTTCGTGTTTGCTGGTTAATAGGCCTGGGTCCGTCCTGAAGGAATACCATAGGGTCCAGCTCTGGCAGGAAGGGGGAACCACAATACGATGTGGTACACAGCATGGCCAACTGGCAGAAATCCAGGAAATTTACTAGCCAGTGGGAAGAGGTTGGTTTCCTTTCAAGACAGCTTTGTTTGGAACATCTTTTCTAAGAGTCTCATCTGATTATAAAGTGGGACTACAGAGAAACCTATTTCCCTTAAGCACTGTGTATATTGTGAATGTAGCATTGCAAAGAATCTTGCCAAATGAATCGGGAGGGAGATTTTGGGGGGGAAAGGGGCCAATGGTTAGAGACAACCTCATGAGTATTCTTTTTCTCTGTATTTTTTGATGTTAGACATGGCTTGATGACGGCTATGCATTTCCATCCTTGCCTGTGTACCTGTGGAATTCCCATTGTGGTGTTTCCTGTGTATATGATATCCTGGCTGCTTGCTGGATGTGTTCTTTATTATAAAATACAAATCCAGTCCCAGCGCTGTAGAGAACAAAAGCTGTTTTGATGTAAATAGTTTAAGAGACTCCTCGGGAATACTGACATTAACCCCACCATTAATTAACACACAAACCTCACCCACAGGAAGCAGTTGGTCAAAGATAACCATTCTGCATTTTGCTAATAGAAACCTGGTCAGTGGGTTTCTGGGGTTGCTTAAGTCATGCCTAGGCCAAGTTCAATCTTGCTTTAAGACTTCAGTGTGAATGGCTTCTCCCTCCCTCGACCCTTTCATATCCTGGTAGAATGTGTGTTGCGTGGTCCTGGAGACAGCGAGTACACTATGATGACAAAAATCTTAGCTTGGAGTAAAGAAGACTTGGATATGAATCTCTGCTCCTCTTCTGACAGCTGGGCAGTGTCTTCAGCAAGAAGCTGAAACTTTGTGTCTACATGGCGTCAACTGCTAGGAAGATTCTGAGCTTCTTCATGAAACCAAAATATAGGATGCTACCAAGACTGCAAAGCAAATCGGGGCAGAGCCTGGGATTTGGGTGGCCCTGGCTTTCATTGCTGGTGAGTCTGCTTTCTTCCTCAGTGCCCGTCACCTTTACAGGTGGGCCTTCTGCCCTGCCATGGTCTACCCCACAGAAGATGTAACAACTCACTGTTCCCGAGCTTTACATATCTCAGCCCAGGCACACAAAGGGAGACTGATTTGACTTTTTCAGGCCCAAATCGAACACATTTCAGTGAAGGACTCATTGGTTAGCTTCCCCCTTACACTGATTAGCTATAGCTGGTGTCTGACACATTGTAATATTGCTACTTCCACTGCAACCACACAGGTGAGGGGCACTCAGGTGAGTCTTGACCAAAGGATTGTGTGCAAGCCACGCCATGGGTGCCATGTTGTGAGTATCCAAAGATCTTATAAGTATAATGTTTTAAAATACCTCAATGAACAGTGACCTTTATTAAAAAGACTAGGTATTAGGAGGGGAAAGGAGAAGTGTTCAATAACCAAAAACAGAGCCAAATCTATGGTTTTAAAACTTGCAGACAGATCTCTTTAATCTTTATCTTTCCTGTATCTTTAGTCTTTAACATTATGACTTTGACCTATCTCACTTACAGAGAAATTACAAAGAGGTAGATGTTGAGTTAGCTGAAAATTAAAGATTTTTCTGAGATTACCCAATCCTGTTGTTAATAAATGTGCTGTCTGTGTCCATATGTAAGAGCTTGTGGCTGAAACGTTCACTGGTGAGACACAAGGCAGGGCAGACTTGGTAGATTCCACTCCATATTCTTCCTCATCCTCCCTCCCATCTCCCGCTCCTGCCTAGGAGTGGACAGGACTGCAAGAAGAGGGCTCACTGTGTGAGGTGGTCCAAGGACATCTAACTAGGAATAATGGGATGGAATTCAGCAAGGGACAATTCATGCTAAATTATAAGAGAAATTTCCTAACAGCGAGATCTATTAGACTGGAGAATAGGCTCCCAAGGGAAGTAAGTGCCATTGCTGGAGTCATTTAAGCTCTGGCTCAGGTCCATAAGTACAAATAAATTTGGTTGTCTCGTTTTATTCTCCATTTGTGTGGAATCTGCATCACCACTGAGAAGTTCGGTAGAAAAGACATCAAATAATTGGCTTAAGGGAGGTCTGGCAAACTGGAAAGGATTTATCCCTCATTTTCCTGAAGAGACATATCTCTTCAGGAAAATGAGAAAATGAAAAAAATGAGAAAAAAAGACTTTACCAAATATATGTTTGGTAGCCCTTGTAATGTCTCATCAATTAATTTTAGGTTATTTCAGCAGATGTCTCTGATGTCTTCAATATGTGGGCCCTATGGCTCAGTGTCCCTGACCATACCACTTCCGGTGATGTCCGAAGGTCAACAAGCAAGAGTTAAGTGAGCTGAGAAAGAACTGAGTCTCTGATCCTGGCTGGTGATGTCCCACCAAAAGTACTGCCACTCTGAAAGTCAGAGTCCCCACCTTGTGCTGTCTCTCTCCGAAGGCCATGGCCTTTGCCTCCATCTCTTGGAAATGGGTAGAAACAACACATCCAGAATTTGGAGTCAGGAAATGTTCTCATTAATTATCACTCCGGTTATGATTTTTTATGAAGTGACACACATAATGCTTCTCTCTTAAGCATTTTAACATGATGGGAAATATTTTCAGAGCTTTTATACATTAGCAAAGCTCCTAGATAATTTAAGGCAGTCTAGTCTACCAGTTAACCAGTTAAATCTACTGGGCACCCAAAAGGTAAAAGAACTTAACAACATGGAGAAATGGAGGTGGGTCTGCCTAATTCATTTGCAGCTTTCTACACATTTAACAAACTTTCACCAGGAAGGTTACACTCATGTAACCATATTCTTGAATATTGGAAAATTCCTTCTGTAGAATTTTTACCTATTTGTTTTTTAGGGTTCCTGGAAGTGTCAGAAACACAGGGAGATGAAGAAAAAACCAGCTACCTTTCTCATTCATCAGAGCTCTTATTGTAGAATTGTGTGCTTTTGATAAGTGTTTTTATTGATTAGGATACCAGTTTGTAAGCATGGGCAGAAGTCCGAAATAATAGTGGGGTAAACAAGACAAATATTTCTCCCATGTAAGTTTCCCTGTTGATGTGGCTGCTCTAAATGTGGAATTATCAGGAGCAGCCTCCACCTTGTTGTTTTATGTCCCCAGAGTGGCCGGCATGGTCCACCCTTCATGACCTGGCCCCATGGTTCACACCTCTTAGCTACCATTTCTGTGTTCTGGAGCTGGAAGGGAGAACAACCAGAAGGCCATACACTACTCCTGCCATATTCCTTTGGTCAGAGCTACTGGATACGGCCATACCTAGCTGAAAAGTAGACTGGCAGGCAGCATAATTTTTATTCTGTATAACCATGTGCCTAACCAAAAATTCAATTACTATAAAACAAAGGGACACTTACCAGTCTTCCAACGGGTTATGGAGACAGCATTTTTGTTTGTTTGTTTGTTTATGTCCTCTGGAACCATCCGTTGGTAGGGTGGCTGAAACCATATTTTATAATATTTCTAACATAACTTGTGGGGGAAAGGTATTAAATCATCAATTGCCACTTTTTATAACATCACATAGAGTAGTTTTATCCCAGAAAACCAGAATTCTTCATGCTCATGAATTGCCAGACCAAGTCTTTCAGTGTTTTGTAATGATATTCTCAGATAAAAATGTGTATCCAGGGCCTTGGCCATTTGGATACAGCTTTCCTTTCTGTATTTTACAACTTCTGTTTCAGGAGTGAGAGCTGGGATTTAACCAAACAAGTACAAATATAATAGGAAGTACAAATCTGGCTTTCTAATAGTGGGTCTGCAGCTGCCGGAACTGTAAATACATCTGTTTTCGAGCTGTTTGGAACAACAAAGTATCCATTATGATGATTTGACATAAATTCTAGCATCTCCTTCTGGGGCTGGCAGGTCATTTACAAAAACTCAGGTATCTGAGGTTATAAATTTGCTAAGCTTCAGTTAAATGAAATATCATTTAAAAATATAGTTTCTTATTTTTTTGTTATTTAAACAAGTGTATTGAAGTCAACAATATCTTAGCTACAGGGATAAATGGTAGGTGTATTGGAGACATGGGTTATTGATGGACTCACTGCAAAATACCCAACATTATTTCCCAATAATCACATAGTAACTGCCCGGTAATTCCATTAAGCACAATGGTAACTGTGGCGTAGGTTGCACATAGGACAACATGGCAAATTGCGGGAGTCACTGCTCTAAAATCTCCTCACAGAAGGAATGCATCCCCCAAGCTTGTTAGTGACAGAAGAGCGAGCATGAGGAAATAGTGAACTGCACTCAAACCAGAAGTGACCTCGTAAAAGTGCTCGATGGCTCTAATCAGCATTTTTTTAATTTTAATAAAATACAGATTGATAGTGCTGTAGAGAAAAGATTGGCTTCCAGAAGACTGTATTTAAGGATTATTATTATCCCCAAGGGCCCCAAGCACTGTGTTGGGGTAGAAAGCTCACAAGTATGAAATCATGCACAACTGGGTTCAGATCCCAACTCCAACTTAGCAGCTATGTGAGTGAACCCCTCTGGGCATGTGAAATGGGGATAATAATACCTAGAGGGCTATGAAGTTTCAACTGATAACAAATGTGCAGCATCCACCACGTGGCAATTATTTCTAATACATGTAAATGTACCCTATACCTTATCGACGATTTGTTAATGTTAAGCAGTAATATCTTTAATTCTTACTGCCAAGGAGTTGTCCATAGGAGTTGCATAACAATTGTTATGATTTTGCCCAACCAGATGTTAAGCAGGAATTAATTCTTTCCACCAGCAGGCGTTTAAAATATTGCTCCCATTACCACAATACACAGATTCTGGGGGAAAACAAAGCAGGGAGAATAAGCAGAACCAAATACCAAGAGGGAGAGCTTCAGGGCTGGCCAAATGGAGGGAAGGGAAGAAAGGGTCTGTAGAGACTTATATATTGGGAATTGCAAATTTCTGCTGATGCAGAGCCCACAGCAATTGACAAACAGTGAGGTGGAAGCAGGAATCCAAGGCTGGAACTGGGACGAGGGGCTCATTAAGGTGTCTACTAGAGTGAGGGCAATTAAAGGGTTCTGGTTGGGATGGAAGAGATCATCATGACCTTAGTCTTGCTGGCTTAGGGTTCTCACAGTCATGTGGTCAGAATAATGTTAGAGTCCCATTGGGATGTTTCTATGGTTTGTTGGCTATAATCACGATGAAGTCTTATGTATAAAAAATATACACGTTTCTAATTCCAGCAAAAGGGTTCAGTTATTCTTGATATATCTCCTCTCTAAATTCGTTTGTTGAAATTCTAACTTCCAAGGATAGTATTTGGAGCTGGGGCCTTTGGGAGGTGATTAGGTCATGAGGGAGGAGCCCTCACAAATGGGATAATGTCCTTATAAGAGAGGTCCAGAGAGCTCTCTCACCCCTTCCACCATGTGAGGACACAGCAAGAAGTCTGTGACCCAGAAAAGGGCCCTGACCTACCAACTATACTGGCATCCTGATCTCAGATTTCTAGCCTCCAGACTGTGAAATAAATTTCTGTAGTGTATAAACCACCCAATCTGTGGGACTTTGTTATAGAAGCCTGGATGGACTAAGACAAATCCTTTTCCTATTTTTATAAAGTACAAAGTTGAGAAAGCCCTCCAAGATGGGAAGGCTAGGCTGGTACCTCCCTTGTAGCTTTTTCCTTAACTGGGCTTGTTTCCATTGGAATGTGTTCTGTGGAATGAGAAGCACCATGCTAGCAACCACAGGCCCCAAAATGCAGGGGACAAAAGTTCTCCTCCCTGCTGGTTACGGGGGGTGGTGTAAGCATAAATTACTAAAATACTAGGCAGGATTTGTCACCATTTCCTCTTCCCAAAGTGTCTCTCTTACCATATTATCCTGGCCAATAGCATTATCATCCTTATCATTTTTCCAGCAGGATTGAGGGCATTCCCATGGAACTGGCTCAGCTCCCATTCCCTCATAACCAAGGACACATCAAGTCTGGTTGTTTTTACCTTCTTCAAATATCTTGCATCTGTTTCTTTTTGTTCCCATTGCCGAGCCCTTAGTTCAGGGAGAAACCACCCTCACATACCTCAGTGACTCCTTCAGCAGCTGACTGGCCTCCATGTCTCCTGTTTTAAGCAACTCCAACAACTTATCCAGTGTCACCTTTATAAGAGGTAAGTCACATCATGATTTTCCCCAGTTAACACCCTTCAGTCAGCATGGCTTAGGAGCCCTGGATCATCTGACTTCTGTGCTTGCAAGTTAAGTCTTTGCTGTTTGGGCTGCAGCCATAAAGACCTGCCATTCATGGAAAGTCTATTTGTCTCTCTGTCTCTCTCTCTTTTGCCTCTAGGCCTTCGTACATGTGGTTACATCCTGGATAATTCCAACAAACGTTTTTTGCTCTCATCTTATAAGTGGCTTCTTCTGGAACTGTACTCGACTCCTGCAATATTAGGTTAGGACCCTCCCATACAATCCTTTTGTATTTTTTTATTTAGCCTAATTATCGCACCTAACTCTCTCTACCACAATTATCCCATTATGCAGGCGCTCTCATTGGCTAGACTGTATGCTCATAGAGTCAAGTGCTGTGGTCATTTCCAATGTTTACCATCACCTAGCACAGGGCATTGCCAATAATCATGATGGTTGAATGAATGGGTGACTGGGTGAAGAAGCATTGGCAGTGTCCCAAGAGCAATGTGGATGAAATGCTAACTCAGCATAAGGATGACTATTTCTTACTGGGGGTGAGGAGGGGTGGGCATGTTGTGCCTTGTGGGTAGGATGGGGGGCAGACTCAGAGGTTTCAGTGAAATAGGAAGGGCGCGCTCAGTGGTCAGTCAGGAATGTGGAGATGGACAAGAGGTCTAGACTTGTGATGTCAGCGCGTATTACCCCTGGAGGGTAATGATGCTGCAGAGTAAGTGAAGTATGCATGGCAGAGGGAAGCGGGTCAACATCTAGTTGTGAAATACCTAAATTCACCAAGTGGGAGGGGAGAGCGTGCAGAAGAGAAGACAAGAACTGATAGTAAAAAGTAAGAGACGTGTGCATGTCGTTGAAGCCAAGGGAAGAGGAGTGGTCAGGAATTCAGAACATACTATCAGTACAGTGATCAGAAAACAGAGGGAGAAATACTGGAGGGGTAAAAGAGAGCGGGGGGGGCGGGGGGGATAAAAATATGGATTCACTTAGAGATGGAGGGAAGGCTAGTACTACCTTAATATAGCACATCTTTTCTTTCTGTAAAGTAGGAAGTAAAATTATTTGACAAAGTTCAAGGCTGAGGGGAGTGTACAAGGCTCTGAGAAGTTACCAGAAGTGTTGATGGGGAGGGTATGGAGCTGAATCTCCTGTTGATGACCAGCAGTAGACCCCATGGAGCTGGACTGCATCAGCTACGGCAGAGCCATTTGCATGGCTCGCCAGCAGGTCAATGGTCCTGGTGGTTGAGGGGACAGCCCATGGGCTAGTCAGGCTGAGCTAGGGCAGGTCCAGGAGGCCAGGCCCACAGCCCAAAGGGGTTTGCTCAAGAACCACAACTTTATATAACAACGAACCCATGTGCTAGTTGGGTGAGGACAAAAGAGTTCCAGGAAAAAGTATTACTTAATGTTTAAATCAAAATAATGAGGTATTCTTCTATTTTCAACACTTTTTATTAATGTGGGCTGGTTATTTCCACAACTGTTTGCCTTCTTAGAGAAAGCATCATTCCTGTTGTAATTCTTCCTGTAACTGGTTTGTATTCACTTGCCTCGCTGTGCTATCAATATGTGTTGATAATGTGCATTTTATAAGTCTTTCAGCAATGTATGTTGGTTCTTCTGGTCTCCAAGGCATGATACTTAAATGTGATATGTTAACTATGCAACTCAATTTTATTCCTATGGAAAACACGTTCGATATACATTTCCTTGCAATTTAATGTTCTCGAAGGATATTTGTGACCCCGCGCGCTTCTTTATGTTGACATATTGTTCATCGAGTTTCATTAGTCAGATGATATGTCACATCACATATGGAACATGAGGAAAAGTGACATTAATGACAATCTGGTGACATTCAGTACTCTGCAACACATCAGGTTAAAAATAAAGCAGGAAAAAAGGGTCTTTCTTATTTTCAGTAAGGTCTTCCTTTTTACTTTTTCTTTCTCTCTCTCTCTCTCTCTCTCTCTCTCTCTCTTTCTTTCTCTCTCTCTCTCTCTCTTTCTTTCTTTCTTTCTTTCTTTCTTTCTTTCTTTCTTTCTTTCTTTTTCCTCTTGAAAGAGCTGGTATATGTTTGGATCAGGCAGTGATGATGATTGGGGAGGTTTTGTGGGTAACTAGTGATGTAGATATCAAGACCCCTGCATTTGTAAGGGAAGAGAAGGGGGATTTCTGCTTAAGTGTTCACTGCTTCTCAGATCTCGAGGTGCTCAAACCACTCGAGGATGAGACTTCATCCTGTGTGTGTCAGCTTGTCTGGCACTCGGCTTAACAGAGGGTTGGTGCTGCGAGAGGTAGGGGCACCTCAGACCAGAGCAAGGTTGTCCCACTGAGCACAAGCAAGGAAGACAAACGTGAGTTCACAAAGAAATCCCGGGCACACGGAGTACGGGCTTTCTTTAATGTGAGGGCGCTAGTCTCTGGGATCAAGTGAAGCAAACCGACAAAACGTGAAGACTTCAGCTGCGGGCTGCCCAGTCACAGAGCCAGAGTGCGGGGAAGTAAAGGACTTCTGGAACATCTTCCTGGAGAGGACATTCAGTTCAGTACAGAGACCCCACACTCTGGGGACCCCACAGGAAAGAGCTGCCCCTGAATGAATGAATGAATGAATGCACTATCGTTCAGAGGATTTCTGTGTAAAAAAATGTGACATCTGGTTAACTGGAGATTGGAAAGTGAGTGAAAAGAATAGAACATTATATTCTGAATGTAAGTCAACCCCTTAATTTTCAGGTTGTGTTTTAAAAAATGCAGAAATAAATTGAGCTCTTCATTTAAAATGTAGGTATACTGTAATTTTCTACTTTTTAAGTCCATGTACCTCATCCTGATACTGTATTTATGTTCATCACAATGTGGTTTGGACAGCCTTTAAACAACTGGCGGTTTGGATTTCTGAATGCCGCTTTGAAGAAGCAGGTTCTTGGTTGAGTTTACTGCTCCTGCCTACAGCCAAGGAAACGCTAACATGCTCCACACACCCCTCTGCTCCTTCTTGGGGGCTGCGTTGTCTCCATCATTTCCTCCACCTTCTTGTAGGAGACGGCAATAAACGAATACTTGGATTTTTCTTCATTGGCCATGGATACCGGCAGATAGATCCACTTTATACATTCGGTTGTAGCTGCCAACCTCTGTTTTCCCCTTTTCTTAGAGATTAGAGACTTGAGAGGAAGAGGGACAGGAATCAAGTCATAACCTGGAGGTCCCTGGGCCTTTGTGAAATTGGTGCATGTGTCAAGGCCCTGTGGTTTGTCACTAATGCTTTGGTTCCCTTTTGAATCTCTATAGTCATGTGCAAGTCATCTGGGGGGAGTTAGTTCAAAATGATGTTTGTCGTATGTTGGTTTAACATCTACTTCCTGCTGACAGCCTCTTTGGTGGCTACAGACACCACGAGAACAATAAAAATGGTTTTTAGGGGGAAAATTTAGGCCACAACAATATGTAATTTAATTGATTATAAACAGAGAAATTATAGACTCAAAACAAATATTAAGCTAGAAAAAATAATATTGTCTACTTCTGTGGTTTGTGCCATCCCATAGCCGAGTCCATGCGTTGCCTTATCAGAAGCTCTGAGATGTCCTCCTCCAGGTGTGCCTGTTTTCTAGGGTCGCCGTAACAAATTACCGCAACCCTGGGGGTAAAACGTTGGACGGAGTTCAGGAGGCCGGACGTCTGACATCAGTGTTATGAGGGCCATACTCCTATGGGAGAGAATCCTTGTTTTGTCTTCCAGATGCTTGCCGGTAATCCTTGGCATGCAGGGGCTTGTAGCTGCATCCCGTCCAAGCCTCCTGTCCTTGTCACGTGGCATTCGTTCCCTGTGTGTCTCTGTCTTCCTGTAGGGACACCAGTCACACTACTGTCAGGGTCCACCCCACTCCAGCGAGACCTCGTCCTAACTAACTGCCTCTGCAATGACTCTATTTCCAAGTAAGGTCACGTTCTGAGGCTTGCGGCTCAGGATGGGGGACACGATTCAGTCCACGGCGCTGAGTGCTCTGCTCGTCCATCCCCATGAGCAACAGACCCAGGAGAGAGCAGGTGCCACTTACCCTATGACATGCAAGCTCTCACTGAGCCTGGCAGGTATCCACATCGGCCACAGTTCCTGATGGACCCTAGGGTCCACTAGTGTCAAGATATTTTGATTTCCAAAATAACTGAAATCACTGAGTTCAGAAGAGTTTATGGAAAACTAGTAAGTGCATAGTGGATAGACTTGTTTGTAAGTTTACAAAACAGTTAGACTAGACGTGCAGGTGAAGACCCACTTATCCTCAAACCTGGGGGCAAGTCCTGTTCGTTCTCTGTCCTTTTCTCCTTCGCCGTGGGCAGGTGTTGTGTCTCCCCAGCTGGAGGCTGTCCAGGTCTCCCACCTCTTGTCATCTCCTCCACCGACTGTACAGCCTCCCCCCGCTCCCGCTTGCTTCTCGGAGCTGGCTAGGAGGGGGGGACCTAGACTCTGGCTGCGAACAAGGACCCACCTAACTACCTCTTCTTTCTACCATCCCGGCTCTTCCCTCTCATCCAGCTATACCGTCCTACTTTGGCCAATGTCAAAACCATGCTGACCACAGAACAGGGGACATGTGCTGACCTTCCCCTCACCAGGACCACAGGTTCTGTTCAGTTAGAGCTAGTTTTCAACGTTCCTTCCAAGAAAACTAAGTAAAACACAAGGCAAAGCATAAAACAAAACAACAACCAGATAAATTTATTTACTTATTTTTTAAAGATTTGTATTTATTTATCTGACAGAGAGAGACCCAGCGAGAGAGGGAACACAAGCAGGGGGAGTGGGAGAGGGAGAAGCAGGCTTCCCGCGGAGCAGGGAGCTTGATATGGGGCTCGATCCCAGGACCCTGGGATCATGACCTGAGCCGAAGGCAGACGCTCAATGACTGAGCCACCCAAACGTCCCATATTTTTTTTTTTAAGATTTATTTATTTATTTGAGAAAGAACCTTCAAGCAGACTCCCTGATGAATGCGGTGATCTAGATGGGGCTTGGTCCCAGGGCCCCAGGATCGTGACCTGAAGTGAAATCAAGAGCCGGCCACTTAACCGACTGAGCCACCTAGACACCCCGACAACCAGAGAAATTAAAAATGCGACTATTTCTCTTCTTTATGCACAGATCTATAGGACACCAGGGAAGGGGTTTATAGTTGTCGTGACTGGGGCTAGGTCTTTTAAGGACTTCTTGTCCTCGGTGAGTGAGCTCTATCTGCTATGTCGAGTACTCCAGTTGAGGTGCACTGGGACAGATATGAACTTGCCACCATGGGTCATGGGTTTTCACTTGCCCAAGATAGGGCCAAAGGAGCAGAGCAGGCGGCTGACACTCACTGCAAAGGTGAGTTAAGACCGGCCATGGGGATGTCTATAACCTCAGTCAGAGTGTAGCCAGTGTGGCCAACATTGGCCAGAATAAGGTCAGAGGTTCCAGGAAGTGAGAACTTAGTAAGGAGAATCCAGGGCTGGTGGACCTCAGAAAGGTCAGGGTCATTGGTAGTTCTTCCTCACTGGGCTGTTTTGCTTCTAGGGATGACCAGCACCCAGGGGAGCCCCTGCTGTTCCTAATGAGGAGCAATGGGACATCTGGGCAGTATTGGGATGGGAGAAACTATATCTTGGGGTACAGTATAGGATTTTAGTATCATACACCTAAGACATTCTAGTGTCAAAAAAAAAAAAAAGGCTTTTAAAAGGTGGTTCACAGTTCACTGGGAGTGCCAGAGACACAGCCAGGAACAGTGCCCAAGCTCATTGCAGGGACTTCTAGTAGCAACCGTGGTCCCTTGTCCCTTGGCTTCAAAGATTTCAGAAGTGAAGTGTAGACACACCTTAAAACATTGCTTCCATACCTGTCAGATGGTGGGTTCCTGTGCTTGTTGCTGCCTCTACCTAGCACCCTTTCCTTTCTGATTGGGGGCACCCAAGTCACCGACAAACACACATGCTAGCCTATGAGGTTTCGGGCTTCTGCCTTGAGAAGGTGGGATGGTCTTGTAACTAAAATTAAGGGAGCGTGGACAAAGATGTTGGGTCCCAAAGATGAGAGTCATCTTCTGCAGGGGCCCCTCCCCATCACCCCTACTGGAATCATGACTGTTTAAAATTGCTGCTATCCATTTCAGATTGGTCAGGGAACTGAATCTTAATTCATGGGCACTTTTAAAAGCAGAGATAGAGAGAAAGAGGTGTGAATAACTTTGGCACCCCATAACTACTACTACAGGATAGTACAAGTAATCCCTGATTTATGAGAGTCTCAGTGCCAGAGTGAATTTGTGATTGAACTATTTAGGACCTAAATTTACTTTCTTATAGAAACAAAAATATACAAGGCACAGGTTTCCTTAGCCAGCCCAGGTATATTCATCTAAGCCACATACTGATAAGACAGAGTTATTAATACTAATCAAATCATAAGATCGATATTTATATTGTAAACACGTACAATGTAGTTATGCCGTAGTTATGTCATATTATTTCATTCTCTATTTATATTCTGGGCCAATCCCAACCAGCAGCTCAGATTTCTAGGGAAGACTTGTTGCTCAGTGTGAGTGAGATGAAGAGACTCTGGTGCACACTCACCTCCTCTCCCTGACCTCCTGATGTTGTTGCTCCTCTGGACTGTTTTCCCTGATCTCCATATGACACAGCTGCCTGCTAAGAGTAGGGAGGAAGTGCCATAGTCCTTATGAGACAAGCCTGACCATGCGGGCTGGAAGCTCAGAGCAGGCTTCCTAGACAAAGTGGTGCCTGCAGAGAGCTCAGGCGGCTGAAAGGGCCATGCCAAGAAGTCGGTGTGCAAGGGGAGGCACAACAAGTCCTCTCTGTGATGGAACCCACCTGCCTTGTTTGTTGCTACCTTCAAGACCTGGCACAGGGCCTGGCATTTAGTTAGCACTCAGTGTGTGGTTTTTGAATGGATGAACAGATTTTTTTTCCCTTTTGGTGTATTCTTACTTTGGATATTTTGGGATCATTATGAAGTCAACTGTAACCATATATCTACCAGACATTTTCTCTATAAGCGACATCTTAGACATTTTGGTGTGGATGAGGTCTTCCTCAGGAAGCAAAGAGTGAGGGACAACTGGAAGCATAAGCTGGAAGTCTGAATCTATTGGATGTTACTCACACTTGAAATATAAAACCAGTGAAGGGAAATGAAGGGAGAACTAACGTAAGAATTTTCATGGAAGCAAGCAGGGACATCACGGTGCCCAGAGGTAATAAGTGCAAGTTACAGCCTTGGGATTCACTGCAGCAACAGGAACTATAGGCCACCCACGAACTCTCTCCTCGTATGTCCCCTGAAATGGTGACCAACCATCCTAGTGGGGATGTCATGCAGGATAAAGTGAGATTACTTCAAGTGGATTTGAAAGAAGCAAGGGGTGGACCGTAATAGATATTGCCAGTGCTTCTCGTGGATTCCTGAGTGCCTTCCTTATGGACTCTTTTCCAGCCGGGGGTGTTGTGCCTTCAATGACCACTATCTACACTACTTCTTTGGACAACTGTCCTTAGTCCACTGGGACCATTTTGACCGCATATGCAGATAGCTGGAAGTACCTAGGAGTTTATGTTCCCTTGATGCAGAACTTAGCCAATGACTGCCATGTACAAGAGTATGAAAATCCATTCCCTTTGCCTTAGATCAATAGGTGTAATTTACACTTCACGATCATCCTAGGGATCAGGCTGATGCTACTTGCTGCAAGATTTTGCCTGAAATCATACCCTTGCCTGGACTTGCCCTATTCTACTCTGCTTGGTTCACTCTCATCAGCTTCCCTGGGACCACTTCCTTCACAAGCAGATCATTGCTTATGTGGTCTCACCTCACGTACTGCTCTGGCAGGCCTGATCTTAGCCAGAATGTAAGATCCCAGGAAGTTGAGTTAGTTTATTATAATCCTTGGTTTTCTAGTCATTGCATGCAGCACACACATAGACAAAGTAGACCATGTAGATTCTCAACAAAATTATTGAATCACTTTAACAAATTGTAAGTGACTATATACATATATATAATTTACAGAAAGTGAAATATTTGCTTATTAAAGTTGAAATATAGTTTGCCCCCCTTTTGTGCAAAATTATGGGAATCTCTTCTTTTTTGAAATTTTCATTTTATTTTGACATTTCCAGCATGATTCAGATACTACTCATTATGAAGGGTCCATCACATTCTTGTTAAGGTGAAGAATGACACATAAAGAATACCTTATGGCAATAAAATTTATTTTTAAAGTAAAGTTTGATTTTCAAAGATCTCACAGCATACAAATGAATTTCCCTTTCCTCTTGGCTATCATAATATTCACAGGAAATTACAATAAGATGAATCATTCACATCAGTCAGAAATTCATGATTTTAAGATCTCATACAATGCCTCTGATAAGATAATGTATAAGGAACGAACATAATTGAAGTAGCAGACAAGACTCTCTTTGATAAAGATGACAAAACCCTCACATCGCAAATATGGAACCCATCATTCACCGTGACTTTTCTCATTCCAAACATACTTAAAAGGTATGTTCCTGACTTACTTTTGTTCCTATGGTACATCTGGGTGATGAAACAGAAGCTGACCTTCTGAAAACACGATGGTTTTAGAAAGCAATATGGAACAGAAATGGTTTTGGAAAGGCAGGTGCACTACTAAGTATAAGGAATGCCAAGCATGGGCCGTGTGGAGAAGTAGGTAAATATTGAGAGATGTTCATTGGCAGAATTTTTATGAATGCTGCCAAAGAGTTTTCTGGTCTTCTGGGGTCTGTGCACATAGGAGTTTGGCAATTCCTGGCCCCTCTGTGACTGGGTAGCATCACACGTTTAGTTCTGGTCAATGCAGTGTGAAGAGAATGCTCCCTTGAACTTGATTGGAGCACTTGCTCACCTGTGTGGACCCCCAAAGCTCTCTCCCCTTCTACTATGGTGGTGGGTGTTTGAGATTGTGTCAGCCTGGTGTGGAAAGGGGGAAATAAAATGAGTACGGCCCCACCTTGCACCTATGAAAAACATATCATGTGAGTAAGAAATAAAACTATACGGTCAAGCTCTTGAGACAATGAGATTATTTCTACAGAATACCAGCCCATCCTGCCTGACAGGAAAGGGGATGTTTACCTTCTATTTTCCCTCTGACCACCCTTTCTCCCACAGCTCCTTAGCCCTCTACAGCTTCTCCAATCAGTCTTCCGGGCTCCCACAGGTCTTGTCTCTTTTTTACGGAACCAAAGCACATTGAGAAATTAATTCACACTAAGGCACGATGAGACTTAATTTGAGGCATTTTTTTTTTTTAAGCAGGGAAAAAAACTTAAGGTACATAAGTAAATAATGGATAGTGAAGATTCAAGACTGAAAAAACGTGGGGAAAAGTTCTGGTGTTGTTGTGAAAGTCTCTGTACAATCCCTAGGATACTGTTTCTACCATAAGCCCCAGGACAGCATTGGGATTAAAAGCATGGGCTCTGGATTAGACAGAACTAGTCTCAAATCCTCTGTCAGTGTTTTGACATTAGCAAAACTATATAAATTATCTGGTTCTCAGTTTCCTCACCTATAAAATGGGGTAAGTACGTGGAACTTACGGTTGTTGGTAAGATTTTATTGAATTAGTGGATAAACACTTTGTTGAATATCCAATAGTAAGCTATGAATAAATCTTTTTTATTATTACTCTCACTATTATTCTCCACATAACTAGCTTTCTGCTCCTTTGTCTGGTTAGAAACTTACAGGGTGCTGTTGTTAATATTTTTATTAAATATTTTAGGAATGTCCCTTCCTCCCCAGTGGTAATACTGAGTTCCCTTATCTTCATTCTTCTCCTGTTCTGAAGAGG
Source organism: Callorhinus ursinus (assembly GCF_003265705.2). Classification (NCBI taxonomy): domain Eukaryota; kingdom Metazoa; phylum Chordata; class Mammalia; order Carnivora; family Otariidae; genus Callorhinus; species Callorhinus ursinus. The sequence goes on along the minus strand of NW_027397073.1, from coordinate 2,614,136 downwards.
AGAATCAATCCTATGCTTTTTAATCTGTAGTCTATATGCCTTATATTTGCATTATTATTATTTTTCTTCCATGGAGGACTGAAGACACTGCCCTTATGTCCCCTGGTCATCCTCAGCACTCAAGCTGATGACACCGTCTCCCTGGTCACAAGATGACTCACTGCGGTGGTAGTTTTATGCCATCCACTAGCCAGAAAATGAATCCACACAAGAATCTGAGAAGGAAGACAGTGTCCATTCCATTCTAAATGTACCTATACTTTACGTCTGCTCTACTTGAGCCTGGATGTGTGCCCACAGCATGGAAGAGTAAGTGGAATCAGGCTTGATTTTCATGGAGATTCAAAGTGATTCTGACATTAGGGTTAAGATTTTAAACATGGGGGGCTATTGTGGAGGGTTTCAAATTATCAAAACAGATTGTGATTCAGAAAAATCACGGTTTACTCTCTCTTACTGGCTTTGTAACCTTGGGTAATTCAGTTCTGTGAGTTTGAATTTCTTTACATTTTTCCATGGAATAATATTTCTCTTACAAATATTCTAGGTTTTCTTGGGTATCAAATGATATAATATTTTGGAGTACCATGCAAATTAGGCAGTTATAGTAACGCTTTTACTTCTAGGGGACCTCACATTGTACGAGCAGCAAGAGGATGACGGGTTGGGTGTGGTTAGAATCATGTGAATTCTACGTCCCATTCCGGTTGTTCCAAGTCAGAACATTAGTCACTGTTTCTAAAATTTTTAAATTTAATTTAATCATTTTCTATTAAAACAACTCATTGTCACAAGCTCACAATTTCCATGGACAATATTTTTCCCCAGTGGTTCCTTCTTTCAGATATAAGGGTTGCTCTTAACCAGTGAACTGAAAATCCATATAATGTTGGAAAGCCTCACAAGGGAAGAAATGGGACCACTGCGCATTTTTCAGGGGTATTTTCAAATTAAAATATCACTGAAGTTTATTTTAAAAAGCAACAGATGAGTTTATTGTCCTCTTTACTGAGGACTGCCACACTCTAAAGTGACTTTCCTTTTACAAGAAAGGTTTTTTAGTTTCTGTGTGTGTGTCTAGAACGTTGGCCAAACCACAGTTGAAATCCATGAGAGACTATTCTTTTATTATGACCTAATTCAACACAGGTTTAACTAATCTAAAGCCTTTTTTGTTTTTTTGGTTTGTTTTTCAGAACAATCCTAATAAATTTGCACCCAAGCCAAACACTTCTGTGTTTTTAGTCGAACAGTGGTGAAGTATTCTCTCCAAACTGGCAGGGGCCTGTGATGACAACATAAGACCCTGGCTAAGGGGACATTAGCAATGGTCGTGGGAGCTTGTCTTTCATATGACTAAAGATGAAAGCAGAGGATGTCTCAGCTGTAGCTTCTTGTTGAAGACCAAACACAGACCAAGGGGCATCACTGCGGCAATGTATGATTGATGATGAAGAAAAATCAGGAAACAACAGCTTAACGCCCATCCCTCAAGGGGAGGCTGGGCAATCATCCCATGACGTCCGTGGATGCAGCAGATGGGCCATGTGTCCCCCCACCCCACCCCGGGGTTCCCATGCTTGGTTGAAGGGAGCATCACAAAGGCCAAATGGATTCTTAGCATATTTTACAGTATTTTTGAAACAAGTTTTCATTCCCAATCAATCTGAACTCCCTTTGTATATATTTTTCCTTCTTCCCAAAATCTTTCTGAAAGGGCTGCTGGGGGAGGGTTCACAGGTCAATTCTTTTCCTGATTTTCTTTCCATTCTCCTGTATTTGGAGCATCCTTCAAACTTCCAATTTGAATGGAAATAGAGCTAGGCAGTCTGGGATGTTTGTATTGCCCACAAGAATGCCCGGCGCAGTGTTTGCTATGTCAGACCTGGTACAGCACAGCAGTCTCAAACCTACAGAAGGAAACTGGCTAAAGCTAGCCTCCAAGTGCAGTGTGGTGGGTGAACGTCAAAAATTCATTTGCCCAAATCGACATCCTAAAACCATTTGCACCCTTGAAAACACAACCCACCCCATCAAAAACAGAAAATGCTAAAGAAACATAAGACGCAAAGTCATCAAAATAATGTTCATATTATTTCCACCAAGAAAATAGCATCTTTACTTGCTGGTCAGTTTAATCATTTAAGGTTGAAGGCATGGAGTTAGGAAAATAAACTTGAACTCTGGCATGGCCGTGGTTCTGCCAGCCTGTGGTCAGGGTGAGCCCCATTTTTCATGACTCTGGGTGGACACAACCCCGTTCCTCTCCAGCCCTCTGACTCAGAGTCCCTATTTGCCTTAGTTCATTGTCTCTTCATCTGACCCAAAAAAACACCTTTTAAAGCATTGTTACAAAAAGGAGGCATTGAGGTTTTTATTTCTGTTTGTTCACCACAGTATTTGTCCTCTTCATATTCCCACCAAAATTATAAGAATAATTTCTTATTCTGGGACTTTTGCAGGGACCAAGGCTGGCCGTGCTGGAAGACAACCACGCTTTGTGAAAACCATGAAGTGAGTGGAGATCATGGCTGAGGAAAGAAGGGAGGACCCTGAGGGTAGCAGGAGGGGAAAAGGGCACTTTTTTTTTTTTCAGGTTTACAAGGGGCCAAAATCCATGTGGCGAGGAGCCATGCCTCTTCGGAGCGGTGGCTGGCACATGCTAAGGCTTATGGGCACGGATGCTCAATTTGCTTTGGGAGGCAGGCCCAGCCCTGGCATTTCTGCTCTGAAAGCAGCTCCTGGATCCCAGGCTTGGCACAGGCAACACAAGGGCCTAGAGCATCCCAGGGGAGCATCCTGGACAGGGTGTAGGTGGGGAGACCTCAGGATGTCCAGGCAGAGCATCCTGCCTGCCATCCTCAGAGTCCTGTAGACTCTGACATTTGGACAGTGATTGCATACTTTTCACACATTCTGGTTTTTTTTTTCTGATCAAAAACGCATGCATATCCATCTAAAATTCATGATATATTTGAAAAAAACTGAAAATTAGAGAACAATTAAAAAGTCATTATGAGTCTCACTTAGAGACAGTGAGGGTTAGCGTTTGGGTATATTTCCTCCTAGTCCATTATACCATACATAATATATAAGTCTATCTATCTATCTATCTATCTATCTATCTATCTATCTATCTATCATCTATCATCTATCTATCATCTATCTATATCTATCATCTATCTCTTCATAAGTAAGATCACACTACTGAAATCCATCTTCACATAAGATAATAAAAAGAACATTTTTCCTTTATTAAAAATAGGTACCATTGGCAGCCATATGATATTCCATTATATGATTTTAATTAACCTATTTTCTATGATACCTTTTTTGGCTCTTATTGCAAGTGTGTGGATGTCCCGCCAAGAGCCTAAAGAGCCAGCCACACTTCACTTCCACAAAGGACTGAGTACTTCACTCAGGGTCCAGACTGTAGTTCTTAAAAGAGGGGGATGGTCTGTCTGAGGTGGCATCTTTCACTTGGGGTTCCCTCTTTACCTGCCGTGGACCCGTGCATGGGTTGTGGGACAAAGGGGACTGTGGCAGAGCCTTACCAGAAAGGCTTTCACATGTAACTCTGTAAGACCTGGATAATAAAGTATAATCTAAAAGGGCAAAGATGATCCTATTTCCTACTTCTCTTTAGCAGTCCTCCCAGCCATGACCCCACGAGGCAATAGTACCTAAGAGGTCATTCTTTGTGAAAAGGGTGGTGGTGGACACAGGACCACACAGTGGGCACAGCCGCCTCATCTAGCAGCCACACCCAGCTGAAGCAGGACATCTGACCACAGGACAGTGATGCTGGGAGGAACCTCAGTAGCCAAGAGAGTAGCGTTGAGACAACTCTTGATACCTGGAAAATGTCTTAAGGAGGTCCCAGAGAAAAGGGACAGATATGGATACCTACAGATAATTGAGTAGATAAGTTCACAAAACAAATGAAAGATGCCACTTAGGACTCCCCAAAATAATGGGAACAGATTTTGCTCATCATTAGAATTTTGCATTAGCATGAAGACTTGGATCAAAGATGTATAAATTAAATAAATAGCTCCGAAATGGACATCTTTGTGTAGACATTTGATACTTTCAGGTGCATTCTTTCAAATAAAATTATTGGGCCCAAATAATGTATTTATTTAAGGCTCTTGCTTCATCTTAATTGTTTTCCAGAAAAACACCCATTTACAGTTTTCCAAAATTTTGAGAGATTTTCATTTTGTTATACCCTCGCTAGCCCTGGCAGCAGGACTGGGAGAAACAGACCAGAGGGAGCATCTAAATGTGATGTTAGCAGGAAGGAGAAAAAGGAGAGCAAGCATGAGCTGAAGTCCTGAGAAGGCGTTGGAGACCAGCGCACCAGGACCCACTGACGCAGGGGACAATGTTGGTGGTGGCTCACTGGTGTGGTGCGGACTCACCGTGGTGGGAAAGAGGGCTTGAGTGGAAAGGATGTGTAAAGCTAACCTGTCATAGAAAATATGTACCCCTACCCTTATCTGCACTGGAATAGAATTTCTTAATCATTCAGAAAATGTCTAAAATCAGATACAATTGAAATACTTTGTGTATGCGGTAAATTTGTAGAATGAGCATCTGCTTTGGACATACCTGATTATGTATTTGTTTCCTATGGCTGCCATAACAGATCACCACAAACTCAGTGCCTTAAAACTACAGAAGTTCATGCCCTTTCATGAACTTTTAACCTTCAGAAGGAGGTTAAAAGTCCAAAATCAGTGGTGTTGGTAGGCTCAGGTGGAAAATCCTTCCCTGGCTCATGAGACTTCTGATGGTTCCCAGCGACCCTTGGCCATCCTTGGCCTTTGGGGCCATCCTTGGCCTTTGGGGCCCTTTATACAAGGACACCAGTCACTGGATTAGAACCCACCTCAATCCAGTCTGACCTCATCTTAATTTGATGGCATCTGCAAAGATCCTATTTCCAAATAAGGTCACACTCGCTGGTATGGTGGTTGAGAACCACGACGGGTCTGTGGAGGTGGGGCAAACTGCTACTCAGTAAGACTATATGTATGTATTTCCTTCATTTAGAGAATAATGCCACGTTATTTATATCGGTGTAAAGTCTTTGTAGGTAGGGTCTCCTTCTTTTAAAAACATGAAAACATCTCAGTAGGAGCTCATAGTACACACGTACAAGAAAATCTCCTTATGTGCGGCCCAATAATCAATGATTAGATAGGTCCTTTTTTTTTTTTATCACAACCAGTATTTTTGTATATTCTATTTCTACCTATCTTTATAGAAACTCTTACAAGGAATAAGGAGGGTCTGTATATTGTGTTCTAAGCCACACTCAGCAGAATGCTGTGCGCACCTGGGTTTTTATTATAAATTTTTAACATGATGATAAAAACTAGTTCCAACAAGGCATTCAGTTATTTTCCTCTCATGTTCACATTGCCGATTCTGCACAGTGAGCTGCAGATGTGTCCCTCATGTTTCTGTTGTTGTAAGCTTCCCTTGGCTTTCTGCATTTTTCCACATTGACTCTTACCTTTTTCTCCCCATCTGCCGATGCGTCACACCTGCGTTTTCTTGCACAACGCACGCTTTATTGCACTCCCATAGACAATCCTTACCTTCCCTGGCAACTCCATCGCGCACGTCATCGGGCTATGGGGCTGGGAGACGGCTCACATGGGATTTGCAACTCTGAATCCCAGGCAAGCCTGTGGGTGGCTTCGCCCCGCAGCCCTCGGTCTTGTGACCACCGGCTGCTTCCAGCGCTCCTTCTCCCCTTTGTCTGTTTGGATAGTCTCTCTCGTAGAGCACAGCGTGACAACCATTTCTGGCTGTCAACAGGGGGAGATGACCCGCCATCACCCTTTCCTCTTTCTCTTTCAATAGACACTGTCCTTACAGTTGGTTGCAAGCAAGTTTTACTCCACTCTGGTAAGTGGGCTTTGACCTCCCCTGCCACTTTGGCCAGAATGTGCACTTGGACTGGGGAGTGGTTTTCTCACACCTCTGGTTTCCATTTCCTTCCTCCCGGCCCTCCCCTTGTGATTTCACTTGCAAATGTTCCCCGATATGCTAACTACAGTACAGCACCAAAGAGCAGGGCGATGGTGTCCCGTGCGATCCTGAGACAATCTAACAGCTTGCTTATGCATCTATTTGGCTTGGGTAGAAAATTAGAACAGCTTTAATCTGCTACCAGCATCAAGCAGGGAAGCACTCCCTGGAGTGTGGGGTTAGAAGCATCACAGCAGGCTCTGATGAAGGCGGCCTGCTGTGGTGTCAATACAAGCACTGCGCACACTCCTCGCAAGGAGGGTGCTGGCTTGCTTTAAAAGGAGCATGTTATATTCGAGGGGGAACCATCTTTAAGCTGAACTGTTCCAGAGCTGAGTCGCTGCATAATGGAAAAATACAGACAGGGGATTTTTTTTTTTTTCTGGGTGCCCACATCAGTGTGGATAATTGAATTGAGGTCTTTAAAAATGGACACATAATGCAATTCAGTCAGATGAGCATTTTAGATTTTAGTAATTAGTACTTAGGGGCTTGATGAAGTGTAGGAGGTAGGAGGGAGGAAAGTCTATTTTAGGAGATTAGAGTGATAAGGCCTTTGCATGTTTTTATCAGTTCATGTAGAATTTGACATATGGTAAACAGGAAAAGATAGTATTTAAAAACCCCATAAATACACAGGGTTGAAAAAAAATACCAAAGTAGAGAACGAGAATGCCTGCCAGCACCACTCCCCTTGGCTTCAATAGTAGGGTAGCATAAAAGGGCTACATATCATTGTGAGAACCAGATCTAGTAATACAGAGAGTCAGCAATGTCAAGGGGAGCAGACATGCGGCTCTGGGTGCACGTTAATTAATTCCAGTCAGTCGTGCCCAAGTTCTCTGGCTCCATTTTGCATCTCCTACTGGTCTCTATATTTAGAACCATGAACTTCCATAATACTACCCACTCTAAGAGAATCCAAATTCTAGGTTGACTTGATTTGGCACATTCTTTTGTTTTATAGCTTTCTGTCAAAACCCCCAAATTAATGCAATGTTATGTTGACTGTTTTGTTTCTTAATGCAATGAAGCTGTCTTGAAATTACAGTTAGATAGAGCTTTTTAGAAATTTGCATTGACATCATAATCATATCATAATAAAAATGTAATGGAGCCTCATAGCTTTGCATGGACATGTCTATTGTCAAGGTATGGCATTAAAAGAGCCTTTTATGTGATTTTTAATGTAATTTTTTACTGAAGTATTTTTAAAAAGTGTCAAGGCAAACATAGTCATCATACACAAATAACATTTGCCTCTGTCACTTAAAAAATATCCTACTTAGATATTTGATTTGCTATGTGATGAAACAGTGTTTTGTTTTGTTAATTTTTCCCCCCAAAAGCTTAGAACCAAAAGTAAGGAGATGTGGATCATAATCCTAATTCTGTTGACATTCACTGCCACTCACTGTTCTCCAACACTTGCCCTAACTCTGAGGCTTATTGTGAGCTTTGAGAGATATTTGATGAGAAAGTGCTTAGAAAAGTTAAAAGTATTAAGAAAATATTAAACCCAGAACAAAGTATTTTTGGTAAGTGAGTAATAATGGCAGTGTAAAATAGTTCATTTTGACTGGAGCTAATTCAGTCTTACAGGAAATTCTAACTATATATCTTCCAAGTAAAAGTTTCCATCTTTCTTCAAGACAGGAAATTGTACCACGATGAAATATGGGGGAGAAAAGATTTTATTTTTAGTCTTAACCAAGTCATGCTAAAGCATTGTACTAATATTCAACAGTGTCTTCACATTGTGTGTTTATGGAAATCACTACATAGAATAGGGGGTAGAAGCAAATGCATATTCGGTGTTTATCTACCTAACATGATTATAGCCAACATCTTTTATTCGTCCCTTTTCTTTTTTTTTCTATTCTGGAAGGGGGTAGCCAAGTTTCCTTTGGTTCAAAGGGAAAAGAGCCTTCTTGCAAAGCCTTCAGAAGGATGCATCTAATATTTAGTTGCAAAGAGAGAAGGAATGGGCCGTTCAACCACTGTAGTCCTTTTGCATGATGGCAGTGATAACCTGAACCAGTGTGGACCTCCACCTTGGGCCAAGGGGTGAGGGTGGAACATTCTAGACAACTCCAAGGGGTCTCATCCTCGGCACATGCCTCTCACAAGCTCCATGTGGCCTTTCCCCCCAACTAAGTCATTTCTCAAGCAAAATGATGTAGGTAGAACATATGATCCTCCTTTTCTAATTTCCAAATGTTTTTGTATCATTACTAATTATGTGTGCAAGTTACACCTTTTGTGTATGTTGGTTGCCAGCAGGTTGTAAGAGTTAGAGTTCTAGTTGTTTTAAGATAAACAAGTGACTTGGGTCTTGAATGGCTGAATGAATCTCAGGTAATCTCGTAGACCACGTAAAACCATTTTCTCTAGCTCAGGAGAAGCCTGAGGTGACCAGAAATGAACAGCTCAGGAAACTAATAGGAAGTTACATTGGAAAGAGAAGAAAGTGACAGAAGCAGAAAGGCATCACTCATTTGGGGAGGGGGTAGGGCAGAAGGACAGGCAGGCTTTAGGGAGCAAGCTGGGCAGAGGCTACAGAGACAGATTTGTCTCCGTGTTGATCCAGGCTGGCTGTGCGGTATGTTCAAGGTAGAGGGTGAACTCCAGCATCATGGAGAGTGGGAGCAGTGGAGTTTAACTGTAACAAAGAGCTCCGATCTTTGGATGATTTGCTGGGCTGAATACAGAAATATATATTTAAATGGAAAAAGCAGCTGCTTTAATTTAAGATGGACGCATTTTTTTTACCCTCAAATTGAATGAACTTGATGAACATTGAAATCTTAAATTAGGAATTAGATTCTCAGGTTACATCTGCATGATATCGAAGCATCTGATCAATTCCACACATTCGAATTGGTTTGATATCTACAATTAGTTCAACAACTTATTTTGACTTGACTAGCTTGTCAGTTGTTTTTAAAAACACAGATTTGTTTTTTAAGAATTAATTTGTCAATTAAAGTTGTGACTGCATTCCTCATGAGGAAACATGCATCCCCTAAAATTGACATTACTCATTTATTCACAACAATCCTGTAAGTTTTAGGACCAAGCACCGATATTGGAGCATTTATTAATTCAGAAAATAGTATTTGTTGAGGGTTTGCTATATGAGGCACTGGATAATCTTAAGACACCTATACTTATAAATCAATATTCACTCGGCAACTATGCTAACCATTTTTTACTTTTAAATTTAATTTTGAGACATTGTCAAATAGTACTTTATAATTGGAAAATAGCCTATAAAACCATACATAAAATTATATTAAAATCATAGCCCATGCAACTTTTTCCAAGGATCTATCCTTGATTATCTATTACATCATTAAGATTCAACAAAATTCACTGATACCTTGATACAATTTTTAATGTTTTTGTGCATTTGTGTATATATTTTTTATTATAAACACATTGATACAAATAGAATAGTGCAAAAAATCTCCATGTGTATCTTTCACCTGTCCTCAACAACTATGCACCTTTGACCCACTCATGTCATCTATATCTTGTACCTACTCTTCTCTAAAGATTTTTTTAAAAGGTTTTATTTATTTATTTGTCAGAGAGTGAGAGAGAGAACACAAGCAGGGGGTGTGGCAGGCAGAGGGAGAAGCAGGCTTCCTGCCAAGCAAGGAGCCCAATGCAGGACTCGATCCCTCTCTAAAGATTTTTGAAAAACTTTGTCTGTAGAGGAATTATAATATTCACTCATTCTTGCCTTCCTAAACTCCTAGGAACAACAAATCTACTTTCTGTCTCTAGGGATTTGATGACTGTGGACATTTTATATAAATTGAACCACAGGATGTGTGGTCTTTTGTGCTGGCTTCTCTCATTCAGTATGCTTTCTTTTCTTTCTTCCTTAAAAAACTTATTTATTTATTTGAGACAGAGATAGAGCGAGAGTGAGTGAGCATAAATGGAAGGGGCAAAGGGAGAAAGAGAAAGAATCTCAAACAAACTCCCCACTGAGCCCAAAGCCTGACATGGGGTTTGATCTCACAACCCATGAGATCACGACCTGAGCCAAAACCAAGTGTTGGACACTTAACTGACTGTGCCACCCAGGTGCCCCAATCAGTCAGTATGTTTTCAAGGTTCATCCACATTTTAGCAGGTGTCAGTACCACATTCCTTTATATGGCTGAGTAATATTCCACTGTGTGGATGGACCACCTTTTGTTCATTCACCAGCTGATAGGCATTGGGTTGTTACTACCTTTTGGCTGTGTGATTAGTGCTGTTGTGACATTTGTATACAGGTTTTTATTTGAACACCTGTTTCTAATTCCAATATACCCACAAATGAAATTTTTGGAATTTTGTACAGGATGTTTTATGTTTAAAAACATATATGGTAATTCTATGTTTAACTGAAAAGGAGCCATCAGACTGTTCTTCACAGTGGCTACACCATTTTATGTTCTGGCAAACAATGTGGAAGTTTCCAGTTTCTTCACATTCTCGCCAACACTGTCTATTTCCCATTATGATTTCTTTATTATTATAACCACCTTAGTGGGTGTGAAGTGGTATCTCATTGCGGTCGTGATGTACCTTCTCTGATGGCTATTGATATTGAGTCTCTTTTTATGTCATTATTGGCCATTTGTATATTTTCTTTGGAGAATTGTAGAAAGACAATTTAGATTCTTTTGTCCATTTGTCAATTGTTAAAAATGGGCAAAATGAGTTGTTTGTTATTGTTAATTAATGATTTAAAATGGGCAAAATGGGCCATTTATTTTTGCCCATTTATCTGAAACATCTATTTAGATCCTTTGCCCATTTTTTCATTGGGTTGTCTTTTTATTGTTGAGTTGAAGGAGTTCTTTATATATCCTGGATACTTGGCCCTTATCAAATATAGATTTTGCAAATATTTTCTCCCATTCTGTAAATTGCCTTTTCACTCTTTTGGTGTATCCTTTAAAGCACAAAAGTTTTGGGGTGGCTGGATGGCTCAGTCGTTAAGCGTCTGCCTTCGGCTTGGGTCATAATCCCAGGGTCCTGGGATCAAGGCCCGCATCAGGCTCCCTGCTCAGCAGGAAGCCTGCTTCTCCCTCTCCCACTCCCCCTGCTTGTGTTCCCTCTCTCGCTGTGTCTCTCTCTGTCAAATAAATAAAATCTTTAAAAAAAAAAAAAGCACAAAAGTTTTTATTTTGATGAAGTTCAATTTATCTCATTTTTTCCGCGGTTGCTTACGCTTTGGTGTCATGTCTAAGAAACCATCGATTAATACAAGGTCATCCAGATTTATGCTTAGATCCATTTTGAGTTTATTTTTGTATGTCCTTGAAGCAGGAATTCAACTTCATTCTTTTGCATGTGGATATCCAGTTGCCCCAGCACCATCAGTTGAAAAGACTGTTCTTGATTAAAACACTTCAAAGTGTAGGGATAGAGGGAACATATCTCAATATTATAAAAGCCATCTATGAAAAGCCCACAGTGAATATCATTCTCAATGGCAAAAACTGAGATCAGGAACACAACAGGGATGCCTACCCTCACCACTCTTATTCAACATAGTACTAGAAGTCCTAGCCTCAGCAATCAGACAACAAAAAGAAATAAAAGACATTGAAATTGGCAACAAAGTAGAAGTCAAACTCTCACTCTTTCCAGATGACATGATACTTTATATGGAAAACCAAAAGATTCCACCCCAAAATTGCTAGAACTCATACAGCAATTCAGCAATGTGGCAGGATACAAAAATCAATGCACAGAATCAGCTGCACTTCTATACACTAACGTTGTGACTGAAGAAAGAGAAATTAAAAAATCAATCCCATTTACAGTTGTACCAAAAACCATAAAATACCTAGGAATAAACCTAACCAAAGAGGTAAAGGATCTGTACTCTAAAAGCTACAGAACACTTATGAAAGAAATTAAGGAAGACACAAAGAGATGGAAAAACATCCCATGATAATGGATTGGAAGAATAAATATTGTTAAAATGTCTACATTTCCCAGAGAAATCTACCCATTCAATGCAATCCTTATCAAAATACCATTGATATTTTTCACAGAGCTGGAACAAACAATCTTAAAATTTGTATGGAACCAGAAAAGACCCCAAACAGCAAGAGAAATGTTGAAAAGAAAACCAGGGGCTCCTGGGTGGCTCAGTTGGTTAAGTGACTGCCCGGGGTCCTGGGCTCAAGCCCCACATTCAGTACCTTGCTCAGTGTGGAGCCTACTTCTCCCTCTCCGTCTGCCTGCCACTCTCCCTGCTTGTGCTCTCTCTTTCTCTCTGTCAAATCAATAAATAAAATCTTAAAAAAGAAAAAAAAAAGAAAACCAAAGCTGGGGGCATCACAATGCCTGACTTCAAGCTCTATTACAAAGCTGTGATCATCAAGATAGCATGGTACTGGCACAAAAACAGACACATAGATCAAGGGAACAGAATAGAGAGCCCAGAAACGGAATCTCAACTCTATGGTCAACTAATCTTCAACAAAGCAGGAAAGAATATCCAGTGAAAAAAAAAGATAGTCTCTTCAACAAATGGTGCTGGGAAAATTGGACAGTCACATGCAGAAGAATGAAACTGGACCATTCTCTTACACCACACACAAAGATAAACTCAATATGGATGAAAGACCTAAATGTGAGACAGAAAACCATCAAAATCCTAGAGGAGAACACAGGCAGTAACCTCTTCAACCTCGGCCTCAGCAACTTCTTGCAAGACACATCTCTAAAGGCAAGGGAAACAAAAGCAAAAATGAACTACTGGGACTTCATCAAGATCAAAAGCTTCTGCACAGCAAAGGAAACAGTCAACAAAACAAACAGGCGACCCACGGAATGGGAGAAGATATTTGCAAATGATATTACAGATAAAGGGCTGGTATCCAAAATATATAAAGAACTTATCAAACTCAACACCCGAAAAATTGAATAATCCACATTCAAGAAATTGGCAGAAGACATGAACAGACATTTCTCCAAAGAAGAAATACAAATGGCCAACAGACACATGAAAAAATGCTCCACATCACTTGTCATCAGGGAAATACAGATCAAAACCACAATGAGATACCACCTTACACCAGTTAGAATGGCTAAAATTAACAACACAGGAAACAACAAATGTTGGGGAGGATGTGGAGAAAGGGGAACCCTCTTACACTGTTGGTGGGAATGTAAGCTGGTACAGCCACTCTGGAAAACAGTATAGAATTTCCTCAAGAAGTTAAAAATAAAGCTACCCTACAAATCAGCAATTGCACTACAGGGTATTCACCCCAAAGATACAGACATAGTGAAGAGAAGGGGCACCTGCACCCCAGTGTTCATAGTAGCAATGTCCACAACAGCCAAACTGTGGAAGAAGCTGAGAGGTCCTTCAACAGATGAATGGATAAAGAAGATGTGGTTCATATATACAATGGAATATTACCCAACCACCAGAAAGGATGAAAATCTACCATTTACATCGATGAGGTTGGAACTGGAGGGTATTATGCTAAGAGAAATAAGGCAATCAGAGAAAAACAATTATCATATGGTTTCACTTATATGTGGAATATAAGAAATAGTGCAGAGGATCATAGGGGAAGAGAGGGAAAACTGAATGGGAAGAATTCAGAGAGGGAGACAAACCATGAGAGACTCTTGACCCTGGGAAACAAACTGAGGGTTGAGGAAGGGGAGGTTGTTGGGGGGTTGGGGTAACTGGGTGATGGACATTAAGGAGGGCATGGGATGTGATGAGCACTGGGTGTTATATGCAACTGATGAATCAGTGAACACTACATCTGAAACTAATGATGTACTATATGTTGGCTAATTGAATTTAAATTAAATTAAAAAAAAAGAAAAGACTGTTCTTTCCCCATTGTATGGTATTATCATCATTGTCAAAAATCAATTGATGATCGATGTATAGATTATTTCTGGACTTTCAAATCTATTTCTTTGATCTAAGCCTGTTCGTTAAACATTATATAAATATGTATTTTCTTGGGCACCTGGGTGGCTCTGTTGGTTAGGCGACTGCCTTCGGCTCAGGTCATGATCCTGGAGTCCCGGGATCGAGTCCCACATCGGGCTCCCTGCTCAGCAGGGAGTCTGCTTCTCCCTCTGACCCTCTTCCCTCTCGTGCTATCTCGCATTCTCTCTCTCTCAAATAAATAAATAAAATCTTAAAAAATATATGTATTTTCTTAAGAAAATGCATCATGAGCTCTTATTATTTCCAATTCAAGTTCAGCACAAGATTTTTGCTCAAGCTCATCTGCAATATCTGTATCCTCTGTCTCTAATGCTGATCGTTCTTGTTCTTAGTGACACCAACATAATGATTCATTTGCTTTATGTGACTATACAAATACAAGAATTTCAGAATAACAATATAAAAAGCACCACCAATATAATACCTAAAAAAGTTTTTGAAATATACATTCACTAGTAAAGAATTCCAAGTTGACACTTTTTAGTGTCAGTACTTTGAAGATGTCACTCCACTATCTTCTAGCTTATATGGTTTCCAATGAGAAATGTCCTGAAATGTCCATTTTTGTTCCTACTCATGTAATGTGCCTTTTCCCCACTGAATTTAATATTTTCTATTTATCCCTGGAGATAAGCAATTTGATTAAGATGTGCCTTGGTGCAGTTGTTTTCATGTTTCTTGTGTTCTCACTTGTTCACCTTCTCAGATCTATGGGTTTATAGTTTGAATCAAATCTGAAAAAAACTTGCAGTCATTTTTTTCAAATCTTTCTTCCTCATCTTGCCCCATCTCTGCTGGGAACTCAAATAACACTCATATTAGGTTGTGCTACTAATTAGCTCGCTGATACTCTTTCCATGTTTTAAAATTATTTTTTGTATGTTTCATTTTGGAACTATGTTGCTATGTCTTCAAGTTTGTTAATCTTTTCTTTTGCATGTCTAAAATGCTGTTAATCCCACTCAGTGTATTTTTTTAAAATCTCAGATGTTTTTATCTTTAGAAGTTTAATTTGGATTTTTAAAAATATCTTTCATGTCTTGAGTTCAGGTTTTCTCTAGCTTCTTGAACACATGAAATAAAATTAGAGTAATTCTTTTAATGTCCTTGTCTACCAACTCTATCATCTGAATCACTTCTGGGTCAGCCTTGATTTGTTTTTTTCCCAATTATGGACTGTATTTTCCTTCTTCTCTGCATACCTGGTAATGTTTTATTGAATGACTTTCACTGTGAAGTTTTCATGTTTGGGTGCTGGGTATTGTTTGTGTTCCTAAAAATATTCTTGAGCTTTGTTCTGCTATCTGCTTAAGTTACTTGGAGATACTTTAATCCTTGTGAACCCTGCTTTAAAGCTTTGACTGAGAGGACTAGAGGGCTGTTTAATCTAGGGTTATTTTTGCCTTACTACTGAGGCAAAAATCCCTCCTAAGTACTCTATCCAATGTCCATGAATTATGAGATTTTCTACTCAGGATGATGGGAACAGGCACCATTCCCAGTCCTGAATGAGCCTCTAGGATTGTTCCCTCTTATCCTGTTGAGATGTTTTCCCCTCAGCCCTGGATAATTTCCTCTCATGCATGCAATGATCAACACTTAGCTGAACACTCAAGCAGGAGCCTCTGCTGAATACTTTAGGGCCCCTCTCCAGACCTACGGGGTTCTCACTCTGTGCATCTGTCCTCTCTGCAACTCCATCCTGCATATTCTAGCTGCCTTGGCTTTTGTGATAGATTGAATTATGATCACCCACCCTTCAAAATGTCTGAATCCTAAGCCCCAGAATCGGTGAAGATGTTACCTAATATGGCAAAAGGGACTTTGCAGATGTGATTAAACTAAGGATCTTGAGATGGGGAGATTATTCTGGATTTTCCAAGTGGGCCCGTACAATTCCATGGGTCCTTATATAAGAGGAAGGCTAGAGGGTCGGAGACAGACAAGGAGAGATTCAAGGATGCTATGCTGCTGGCTTTGAAGATGGAAGAAGGAGCAGAGACCCAGGGAATTGAGGAGAGCTCCAGGAGCTGGAAAGGACAAGGAATAGATATTTTCTTAGAGACCCCAGGAAAAACACAAAGTTGGTGTCCCATTTTGGACTTCTCGCCTCAGGAATGGTAGATAATAAATTTGTTTTGTATTAAGCTGGTATATTCACGGTGATTTGTTAACACAGCAATGGGAAGATAATGCAGGTGCTTTAAAGCCCCCGCCGCACCTCTTCAGCTCGGAAAGATGACCAGGCCCTCCTGCACTCCTCTCCAGGCAGGAAGCTGGGGTGAGTTTGCTGCTCACTACACTGATTTCCCAGCCCACGGAGGTCCTTGTCCTTCACAACCTGATGCCCAATGTCTTGAGCATCCTTTTATCCAGCGGTTCAGCTACGCTGTCACTCCGTCATGGCCAGGAGTGGGAAGTTGCCTCTCTGTATGCCTATGAAGCCAAGTTAATAGACAGTGAGATTCATTTAAAAAAATATTTCATTTCTATGTTTTTGGTGCTTTTTTATTGAATTTTACTTAATAATATAAAATGTTTTAAAAGCTATTCTATTTTATTTTAAGATGAAATCAGAGAGGGAGACCAACCATAAGAGACTCTTAATCGTAGGAAACAAACTGAAGTTTGCTGGAAGGGAGGTGGGTGCTGTGGGGGGATGGGGTAACTGGGGGATGGGCCTTAAGAGGGCACATGATGTAATGAGCACTGGGTGTTATATGCAACTTACGAATCACTGAACTCTACCTCTGAAACTATTAATTCATTATATGTTAATTAATTGAATTTAAATAAAATGAAAAATAAATAAAAGCTATTTTAATTTCTAGCTTATCTTTCTTGTACAAGATAAAGTTTTTGAGTGCAAGAAATATATTTACTCTTTTTCTTATGTCTAAATACCTAAATCAAAGGAGAATAATCTTCTGTTGCTGAAGAACATCAAGACTCTAACATGGTGCTAACTTTGGAACTTATGAACGAAGACTCTTCCTTTACAAGAGATTTGTTATCCTTGCAACTACTTAGAAATAAACATTTCTGAAAATTGTCCGCGTTCCACAGATAAAGTATTTCTACATTAATAATAGCAGATTCTACTCTCTTTAGCAGAAATATCATTTTAAAGTCCTTTTCTGGTGGCTCCTGGGTGGCTTAGTCGGTTAAGCATCTGCCTTAGGCTCAGGCCATGATCCCAGGGTCCTGGGATTGAGCCTCGTGTCGGGCTCCCTGCTCAGTGGGGAGTCTGTCTCTCCCTCGCCCTCACAGCTCCCCTTGCTTGTGCTCTCTCTCTCTCTCAAATAAATAAATAAAATCTTAAAAAAAATTAAAAAGTCCTTTTCTGTGCTCAGCAAGACCACAGGGCCAGCTTGGTTGGTATGTTTCGCTTTGTCTTCTCAGTCTGCCTCCGTATGCCCAAGAATGCTCTAACCGCTCTGATGAACTTGCCCAGGGGGTGCAGACATGTGGTAACCACCCTGTGTGTGTCACTAGCGGACTGACTCACGCATCTCAGTATTTGTGAAGGTGCCCCAGCCCTCTTGGTTGAAGCATCAAGGACCTGTAAAGATGATGTCAAAGCATGAGCATCCCTGATGCATTTCCACATCATGACACCGAGCTTTATTAACTTAAGTAACTAGAAAAGGACCACATGAAACTGTGTGATCACGTGAGGAAGTAAATAGTGATTTTGAAGCAAACACAGTTCCAGCTTTATGTGATTTCAGACGCTAGGCTGTTTCACTCCTACATCCTCAGTATTCTTATTCCCTAGGTGGTCTTTTTTTTTAATTGAAGTTTGGAATATTTTCTGATAAAATAAATATGTATCTAGATATTATACCCTGTCTTTTTGCTTTCTGGGGGGGAGAATGCACAAGACTCTATCAGAAATTATGTGCAAATTGGAGTAAAGAATTAATGCCATTTTTAGTACACTAATGTTGTTAAAATGTTCTAAACAATGCTCAATTGAACATTCTACAAGTAAAAGGCAGAAAGCAGTAAAATGCATTACTGCTGTTGATGTAACTGAGAAATTGCTTCTCGTCCATTCAAACCGTGGGCTTCTTCATTTATGCTTTAGGAAGAATGAGGAAGACTATTGCCTTTGGAAAACAATAGAAAAAGGAAGATATAGCCTTTCTGTCAGATTCGTTATATACATGTAGGCATTAACCTATATTTGTGGTCTGCAGACCTCTCTGCAACCAGTTTAGGGATGCCTCTCTTTACAATGTGTTTCATTTATAATCTGATGGAATCCTTAGAAATTAGCTGTTCATGCTCCTGTCTTATCATGTGGTTCACACTCTCATCTTGTTTGGAAAGTCAAAGTTAGACCTTCATGGCACCAAAACGAATCTCTGATTTATGCAGCTCTTAAGTGATGCTGAGATGCATGATATTAATTTCTTTCTTGCATGAGTTTTAATGTTCTTAGAAATTTGTTTGACAAATTGTTCTAAGTGTAATTTTCAACCAATAACTGAAAGTCTTATGTAAGCTTTTGGATCGGTCTATGTGCATTATATTTTTTGCAAGATCTCACTAAAATATTGGTAACTGTGATTTTTGAATGCATATTTTTAAAATTCGCTTGCTCTTTTGTGCTCTTCTTTGGAAAAGAACTTAAAATGAGTTCCCTTCTTTTCCTTAAACATAAATTTTAAACTATTCATTATGCTCTTTATGTTTTTCTCTCCTATGTTGCACTAGTGTGTCACTTTAACAAAAATGATTTTAGTTTTGTGTATCATAATTTTTGTCCATGATAACTTCTTTTTCTTAAAAAACTTCAAAACACATGATAACATTTTTTTTTCCAACTGGAAATCTCTGCAAGCTACTTACATAATCATCTACTCAGACTACCTTGGTTATCAAAACAATGTCATGTCAATTGTACTACCTATATCTTTACCATTAAACAACTCATTTATTATTATTTAACACCATGATCTTCTTGGAATTTCTCAATTTTCGTTTTATACTACAATACTGAGTTTAGAGTCCTATAAAAAGGAAAGAAATTGGAGAAATCTGAGTAGAAGCCTAAATGTTATTTGATGAGAAGGACTCGTGTAGGAAGCTGGAGTACAAAATATTATTTAACATTTTTAAGAGGAGAGCATCACAATAACAAAATAATTTCCATCAGTACAGGGATGGGTACCCCCCTCTAGCTCACTGTCCCCTAAATCCACTCACATGTCATGGTATACACACACACATGACATCAACGTGCTTCCCTGCGGACACGCATGTCAGCATGCACCAGAGAGCCTGCTTCGGGTAGAACGTTGGCACTCTGACAGTCCACCTGTTATAACTTTAAGTTCCTTCCTGCTTGTTGTCTTTCTTCCACGATTTCCTCCCCGTGCACTATTTGAGGGATTATTTTAATTACATACTGACTAATGTTATGGTGGGTTCAGAGATAAAAAAAAAAGAGAAAGAGAGAGAGAGATTCACTAGTTTTTGTGAAACAGAAGGAACAGGTTTAAATAACTGAGTGAAAATTTTTAAGTTAATAGCAAAAGAAACTTTCAGCCCACAGAAGTGGTTTTCTTCCATTAAAGTTGGGATATTATTGTCATCTTTTTTGTCCTGATACCACACCATCGCCCGTGGAAGGTGAGAATAGGAGGCCTTCTACCTCATCACAGAAACCAAAGCTGTCCTATTTACCTTCATATGATTAACTTATTACATCACTTATTTTGCTATTGAACTATTCTAGAAATGGAAGAATTAAGGTTTCTGCCTCCTAGGGTGCATCTGGGCAAATCAGAAAGTGACAGCTTCTCGCATTGGTGAAAATCGGAGAAAGACAGTCTTCTATCTAGACTGGAGCATTGTCATGTCAGGGTGCTGGGGGCCGCTAGGCCAGGGATCATCCTTTTTGTGTCACTTCTCCCCAGAAACCCTCTGCAGAGCACAGCCTGGGGAAATCATATGTCGTTAGGAATCAGTGACAGGTGGCATACACACTTATTCCTGCTGAATCTCAGTTTTCATGGTGCCATTTTGCCATATTGTTAATAGTGACTAAATCCATCTGTGTCCCAAGTTAGAATGGGCTTTGTGGTTAGGGCTTTCCCCCATCATACCCTTTCGTACCCTCTCCTTCACTACTCTCCTCTCCTCTGTGAGCTATCAGCAACAGCTCAGACCTCGGCGCCAGTGGAGAGCTGTGCAGACAGAACACAGATGTGGTCATACAGCAACCCCGTGAGTATAAAGTGAACCCTGCCTCTTAGCCACACCAGTTGACACATTTTGGCTCATTTCAAAAGCTAAAAGGCATGATTACACATTGCAATACACTAATCCTAGGCCAATTCTGGAAAAAGCACATGCAGGCCACGCTATTAAATCTCCTTTCGTGTTGTTGTTGTTGTCGCTGTTGAAGCCAAAGTTTGAGTGATGAAGAGCAGCACCTGTGGCCCTTCCCCCATCAAGGCGCTGAAGGGCACTTAACAGAAGCTCCAGAAGTAATTCATACAGCAAGAGGAAGAGCTGTGTCCAGAACTGGAACCAGGAGCTGGCGAGAGACATGATGTGAGGATTACTTTGTCGACCTTTGTTTTTTCCTCTGTTGAGAATAGCCTTAATATGTTTGTTAAACACTCAAACAGTACAAAAAAGCAAAAAGCAAAAACTACCACAAGTGAGACTCTGCCACTTGGAGATGACTTTTGTGGATACCGGGTACAGACTCTTCCAGACCCCTCTGTGCATACATACACACGCACATACTCACTTACCTGGACGCATGTTGTACATGCACTTCGATTTTCCATGTCAATAACTAACCCCTTAGGTTGCAAAATTAACATAATTGCAGATTTTTAAAAATAAAAATTATTGATCTATTTCTATATCACCATTTTGCTATGTTAATTGCTAAAGCTTCACAATTTATTTCAATAAGCTTTTTTCCCTGAAGCTCTCAATATTGTTAAGTTCCAAGAACGCACATAGAGAATCTTATGTAGGATATTTACTTCATTTGCCACAATCTTCATAGATACCTACATGCTACATTTGGGAACTGGGCACATTCACCAGAAAATGGCTCTGTTTTTCTTTTGCAAATGTAATATTTTCAATCACTCCTGCCCTTATATAGCCAATTTTATTCTCTTTCCATTCTTAATTTCTTTAAAGCTCTTAATAATAATAGATGAATAAAAATGTTAAACAAACAAAAATCAAACCAAAAACAACAAAAATGGGTGTGACTATTGTAGAAAAAAATAACTGTTTTGTTTTCTGCAAAAACTATCACATATTTTGATGACATTTTGTACTCATTAGTTTTAAAGTGGATTTTACTCCAAAAATAAAATGACCAGAGCGATCAATATGGTAGTATTGTGAATAATTTTCTAAAGGCTATAAAATAATGTGGAGTCAGTGAGAGAACACCTTTCTCAAATTTTTTAAGAATTGGGAATGGAGGGGCACCTGAGTGCCTCAGTCCGTTAATCAGACTCTTGATCTCGGCTCAGACTGTGATCTCTGGGTTGTGGAATTGAGCCCTGCGTTGGGTTCTGTGCTCAGCACTGAGTCTGCTTGAGATTTTCTCTCTACATATCCCTCTGCCCCTCCCCCCACTCTCTCTTTCTCTGTCTCTCTCTAAAATAAAAAAAAAAATTGGAAACGAGTCAATACTCTGTACTTTTCTGTCCTTATAACAGAATGTAACATTCAGGCATACAATGGGATTCTATTTTAAACATGAATGAATTTTAAGATAAGAGATTAATTTATTTTTTTTAATTTTTTTAAAGATTTTATTTACTTATTCATGAGAGACAGAGAGAGAGAGAGAGAAGCAGAGGGAGAAGCAGCCTCCCAAGGAGCAGGGAACCCGATGTGGGACTCGATCCCAGGACCCTGGTATCATGACCCGAGCCGAAGGTAGACGCTTAACCATCTGAGCCACCCAGGTGCCCAAGAGGTTAATTTATAAATAAAGTTGTGTCTAGGGAACTCAATGATACCTACTTTAATAGAGCAGGTAGAATAACTGCCCAACCAAAGATGAGGTATTTCACTCTGCTGCACAAACCGCCCAGAAACTCCCTTCACTGTTGACCTTGGAACTGACTGAGCCCATGCTCCTCTCTGAGATGCATGTGGGTGTAAGGGGCTGAGATGCATGTGGGTGTAAGGGGCTGAGATGCATGTGGGTGTAAGGGGCTGAGACTCAAGAGACCCCTCTCCACATCCCTTGAGTCAGTTCCACCCCAGTCCCACATCCTCCTGCTGAGCGCGCAGAAGGCACAAGGAGAACTCCAAGGTGCAAGGGAGTCTGGTGGGGTTTGAACTGAGGGGCCTCACGTAGGTTCTGTCTTGGGGCCCAAAGGGGTGAGTTTGGGAATTGTCACAGGATAGCCTAAAGACATGTTCTCCCTTCAGGGAGAATTCTCAGATATTCTAGGGTAAGAGAATCCTACTCTATGTGTGAATCCTGAAGGTATTTGGCAAGGGACAGGTTAGGACCAGAGATTCCATTGTCAGTTCAAATTCCCGTCACACCTACCTGCTGGTGTGTTCTGCTGTGAAGCATTCTGCTCCACGATCACAAAGAGGGGCAACATTACAGTTGGGAGAACAGGGTGAATGTGGTGGGAAGTTCTCCCTCCTGTTTATCTATATGGCAGTCTTCTTTCAAAACCTAGCCCAAGTCCTAACCCCACGAAGACTCTTTCGCATTTTTGGATTTCTTTGTCAGTCAATGTAAGTACAACAGACTCTGCCCGTATCTATTTTTCAGCTGTTTAAATATGTCGGTTTTATCTTTCCACTTGGATTATAAGCCTTTGAAGACTATTTTCTACTTTGCATAATGCTCAGCTTTGCATCAGGCACACATAAGGTGCTCAATATATGCTTATTTATTCAAAGATGTGTAGAAACGTTAAGTGGTTATATTGAATGGATACTGATGTCCCTCATTTTCAAGAGAAGAGATAGAGGGGAAAAAAACCCAGAATGAGTTGATTGTGACCAATCAAATATGGTTGTACGCCCAAGATAGTCAGTCAATCACACTTATTGATTGAGGATTCATTTGGGGAGAAATTTTGTAGACTATTAACGCTATCATTCCTTCCTTCTGACACCTAAGTGTAAGTCGTTTTAGTAGCCCCTCCTTTATAGAGCCCTCTCTCCACCTGAGAGCTGCTACCTGCCTCCAGACCCAAAATACAACCATCAGGCCACATGGCGGTTGTGGATGAGGTCAGAGAAGTTGTGTCTGGAGTGACTCCTATTATAATGGCAGATTTCTTCCAATTCTCAACAGCCCAGCACAGGGACAGAGAAAGGAGATGTATGGATTTATCTAAAATTGGATGCTTGTTTGTTTGTCTGTTTTTGGGGGAGATGCAATGGAAGGACGAGGAGACAAGACATTTGTGCACTGGCAAAACGTGGTGAAACAGATAAAGTACTAGGTGTGGGGCACACAGGAGGGAAAGCAAGGGGAGGGTGGTAGAGGTTTCAGATATTAGGAATAGGTAAAGTCAGGGTAGAGAACGTGCTCTATAAGGAGAGGAGGTTTCGGTGAGAGGGAGGGATGTCTGAATTTAGGATTTCAGACGTGGACTTGTTCTGGGTGAGGGCATGACCTGGGTGGGGATGCAGGGAAGTGAATGGTGCCCCATGAGCCTTGCAGGCAGATGGAACATGGAGTGGAGCCCGTGATCTAGAAGAGGAACTTTTCTGTGAATGCAGGAGGCGTGCAAAACATGCTCCTGCCCCCTCAGGGCCCACAGAAGGCTGGTTCCATCCTGCATCAGGCTGGAGGTCTACCTCTGGTCCAGACTCAGGGCATCTTGATCTAGTGACCTGTGACCCATGACCTACAAAAACCAGGTACCTGCTCACCCCCTCCCCAGTCAGACAGAACGGTGGGGCAGGGTCAGGACACTCCTAGTGAGCACTCGCATAGCCAAACGGGGACATGGCCGTTAGTAAGCCAGTAAGTCCTGACTGAACTCAGCTCAGTACTTGAGAGTGATTCTTGCACACTCACAATTAATTTGCACACTCCAAAGTCTTCCAGACATCTCAAGTCAGAATATCGTTATTAAAGGATGCCTTCACCTCTTGTGGATTTTTGCACTTTAAAAAAAAAATTGTGTTTGATAATCGCAAAGCAAATTCTTGGCCCACATTGACCCTGGTGAATCGGCTGAACATGTGACTAGGGCAACTTGCACAGGTAAATGGTTTCTGTGAACGAGCGAAGTCCAGCATCATATGCCACCAACGCTCCTAAATTTGACATGTTTAAAAAAGAATGGTTTTTATATACAAATATTTAATCAGTATATTGCATACCTAAAATTAATACGTTATATGTCCATTGTATCTCCATAAATAAGAGAGTGATTTGCAGTTATCAGAAGAATAATTTCCACGTATCACAGGGACCTGGCAAACGCCACGGCAGCTCCCACAAGGGAAAGATCAGTCCCTGCGGCTTTCTCCCCTCCGGAAGTCGTCCCAGCGTCTGTTTTTTAGTGATATGATAATATTTTACTATGATACTGTAGCTATAAATGTAACGATAAAATATAGTATTGTAGCAGGTATCTTTATAGTTTAGCTTCAGTATTTCACATTGACTCACTCTTGGGCTGATGGAAACCCGTCGTTTACTCCCGGCGGTAAGGCACCCGTCGCTGGGGAGGAAACCAGGTCGGAGTGCTGGCGAGGGGACAGGCAGAGGAGAGCCCCTGTTTGTGCTTGCCTCTCCTTTTCCCTCCTGTTTCTCCAAGCCTCCAAAAGTCGCGTGCGTGCGTGTGCATGTGCGTGCGCGTGCGGGGAGGGCTTGGATTGCAGCGCAGGGTAGGAAAGTCATTACAGGGAACCAGCAAAAATCTAATAAAGCAGATCTTGTCTTTATCAGACTTCCTTATTTCGAGTCACCGGATGTGCTGGTAAGCCTTGGCCAAGTTTTGGAGATCTGCCTTTGTAAATGTGTCTTCATCTCTCCCGGAGGTTGCGAAGGGGGTGCGCAGGGGGACCCGGGGCAGGGAGGGCTGTGGGGAGCTGGCCACACAACCCCAGGCAGACGCACGGGGGCTTGGGCATATGGGCAGGGGGAGTCGGTTCTCTGACCAGAGCTTCCCGGTTGGGTGCCCGTGGGGTGGGTTCCGAGACAGACGGGCTGGGGACGGAAGCTGGGTGCTGTGCCCCAGGCCTTCTAGGGTAACAGAACTGTGAATCCCCAAGGGGCAGGTTGTTCCCAGAGTGCGATGCACCCTTGGAGAGTCACAGCGGCAGAGCTGAGGCTTACAAACAGGGTAATGAAAGTCACGATGGAGTGCAGCTCCCACCCCAGTGAGAAGTAATTGGGCCCAAAGGTGCCTGGAGGAGGGGCTTCCAGGGAATGCAGGCTTTCTAGGGCATGAAATATAATCCTAAGGAAAAGAACTGTATTGGAAGTTGGCTCTGTTACAAAAAGTAAGATGTTTAAAAAAGTGATCACTTTTTCCCTCTGACCCTCCTCCCTCTCGTGCTCTCTATCTCTCATTCGCTCTCTCTCAAATAAATAAATAAAATCTTAAAAAAAAAAGTGATCACTTTTTAACATCACGTCTACAAATGGCTTTTCTTCAAGGGGAATAAAAGTGAGTAATCGACCCCATGCGTCGAATGCAGCAACACGTCGTGTGCAGATAGCGATCTTTAAAAAGCAAAGGTCTGTTGTTCTTTTTCTTTCAAACAGAAACTTTCTATCCTAAAAAGATTCTCCAAAAAGCTTTCTCCTTGTGCTGCTTGGGAACTTCTTTGTGCCCTGCTTCCCCTTGGCTCCCGGTTGGTTTGTGTGGTGGGAGGACACAGCAGTGAACAAACACCGATGTCCCAGCCCACGCAGAGTGGGGAGCGTGAACTTGCTTCCTGAACCAGAGCTGCGCTCTCAGCTTCTCTTTTCCCCCAGTTCCTCACACCCGTCCCTAACTCCAGAGCACTGTGTTCCAAACAGTGTTAGCAGTATTTACAGGGACTACAATGTGTATGAGGCCTCCCATGGCTGCTCAGTGTACAACAAGCACAACTGTACGGGGACTGTCCTGGGAGGGGAATTTTTGAATTTCCCAATTCTATCCACTCTCCAAAGATAAGGCTGCCCTAAATAAATAAATAAATAAATAAATAAATAAATAAATAAATAAATACAAAATTAAAAATTAAAAAAAAAACTTGAAATAAAATTATCCTAATTATAAAAGCTATAGATTTACTCACGCTTTAAGTAAGTATTTATCAAGTGGTCCCACTTTGAGACTGGGAAGACTTAAGCTCTGGAAACTAAATAGTGTAGGGAAAAATTTGTGTTTTAGTGGAAAACTTTAGATTATCTAGACTCTAGAGGAGTCTAGAGGAGAACCCTCTGAGGTATTTGATTTTCATTCTGTGGGAATTATTTTACAACTTCCGAATTGTAGATATGGATAGCAATGCAAAATAATTCTTGTCAATAGACTCAGAAATTCTGTCTAAAGAAGTTCAGTTGAATTTTATCTTCTCCTTGTGGAAAAACCGGTTTTGCTTTCATTTGCACATTTATTCCAACATTCTGTCACTTCATAAATATTTATGTTTTTAAAATTTCTTCTTTGAACTGGTTATGATAATCTGCTTGGATTTTTCATTGATTGAAAAGTAAAATATTTAACATGTGTTCATTTTCTATCTCTTGTTATAATTTTACCTTTTATGAACTTGCTTTATATACAGATTATGTCCTCAACCTCATAGAGCAGAAAACTTGTGGAACAAAGAAAAGGAAAAGAAGTTAAAAAACCAGATAGCACTTTTTTTTATGTTATGTTAGTCACCATACAGTACATCATTGGTTTTTGATGTGATGATCCGCGATCCATTGTTTGCGTATAACGCCCAGTGCTCCATGCAGTACGTGCCCTCCTTAATACCCATCACCGGGCTAACCCACCCCCCCTCCTCCCTCCCCTCTAGAACCTGTTTGCTTCTCAGAGTCCATAGTCTCTCATGGTTCATCTCTCCCTCCGATTTCCGCCCCCTTCATTTTTCCCTTCCTTCTCCTAATGTCCTCCCTGCTATTCCTGATGTTCCACAAATAAGTGAAACCATAGGATAATTGACTTTTTCTGCTTGACATTTCACTGAGCATCATCTCCTCCAGCCCCATCCATGTGGATGTACAAGTTGGGTATTCATCCTTTCTGATGGCTGAGTAATATTCCATTGTATATATGGACCACATCTTCTTTATCCATTTATCTGTTGAAGGGCATCTTGGCTCTTTCCACAGAATTTGTATGGAATCAGAAAAGACCCCGAATCGCCAAGGAAATGTTGAAAAAGAGAAACAAAGCTGGGGCATCACGTTGCCCGATTACAGTCTCTATTACAAAGCAGTGATCACCAAGACAGCATGGTACTGGCACAAAAACAGACATATAGACCACTGGAACAGAATAGAGAGCCCAGATATGGACCCTCAATTCTATGGTCAAAGAATCTTTGACAAAGCAGGAAAAAAATATGCAATGGAAAAGAGACAGTCTCTTCAATAAATGGTGCTGGGAAAATTGGACAGCCACATGCAGAAGAATGAAACTGGACCGTTCTTTAACACCATACACAAAGATAAACTCAAAATGGATGAAAGACCTCAATGTGAGAGAAGAATCCATCAAAATCCTGGAGGAGAACATAGGCAGTAACCCCTTCAACATTGGCCACAGCAACTTCTTTCAAGACACATCTCGCAAAGCGAGTGAAACAAAAGCAAAAATGAACTTTTGGGACTTCATCAAGATAAAAAGCTTCTACACAGCAAAGGAAACAGTCAACAAAACAAAGAGGCAACCCACAGAATGGGAGACGATATTTGCAAATGGCACTACAGATAAAGGGCTGGTATCCAAGATCTATAAAGAACTTCTCAAACTCAACACCCAAAAAACAAATAATCAAGTCAAAAAATGGGTAGAAGACATGAAAAGACACTTCACTGAAGAAGACATACAAATGGCTAACAGACACATGAAAAAATGCTCATCATCATTAGCCATCAGGGAAATTAAAATCAAAACCACATTGAGATACCACCTTACACGAATTAGAATGGCAAAAATGGACAGGGAAAGAAACAACAAATGTTGGAGAGGTTGTGGAGAAAGGGGAACCCTCTTACACTGTTGGTGGGAATGCAAGTTGGTACAGCCACTTTGGAAAACAGTGTGAAGGTGCCTCAGAAAATTAAAAATAAAGCTGCCCTATGACCCAGCAATTGCACTCCTGGGTATTTACCCCAAAGACACAGATGTAATGAAAGGAAGGGCCGTATGCACCCCAGTGTTCATAGCAGCAATGTCCGCAATAGCCAGATAGCATTTCTAACCTGATCATCCAAAGTAAAAACACTGATAATAAATCAAAGCCCTGTGATATTGCAATGAGTGTATAAACGTCGATTTCTTTTTGTAGAATTAGACTTCTTCTGCACACAGTGGTTTGTGGCATGTTTTATTTTTATTTTTAGCAACATACTAACTAGTAAGCCTTCTTGATATATTCATCTGAACTCCAGTTTGCTTTAGAAATCAGCCTAAAGTAATTGTGACTCACTCTGAAACAAAGATGTAAGGGAGGTCTGGATCTGCAGGAGACAGGATCTAACAGGTGCAGTAAACACAAGGGCTCTGTAGGCAGGGATGGTCTGGAGAAAGGTATCAACCCTCGGCAGGTACTCAGCTGGACTTCTGCAAGGACCTTATTTTCTCTTTTGTTTTCATAAAACTTGTTGATTGAGTTGACTCAGAAGAGGGGCTTGCTGTTTTGTTTTACTTTTGGGATCCACTTCGCTGAGTACACAGACGTGGGTTACGTGTGGAACAGAGTAGCACGGGCACAGATGGGAAATTCTAGCGTGTGTCCCATGGAGTGGCCATACCATTCAGAAGAGGACAGTTTGCTTTCGTGTCTGTTCTGGTAACTCCAACGCAGCAAGGCCCATGATGGGACAGCTGTCAGCCTCAAAGGTCAGAGCGGTCCCCCCAGTGTTCCCACCTGTCTTTCCAGAAACCAACATGACGTTTTTGGTTTATTCGACCCATGGGAATAACATCAGTGCACGTTCAATCAGAGAGTATGGTTGTATCCAAAATGTCTTTGCCTTCCTTAGGCGACTAATGTGGATCTGTTACTCCAGATGGATCTAAACCCTTCTCTGGGTAATTTTCAGCTTTCGCTGCTTTTCAGAGGTATTGGGCTACAATTTACCTGCGATGAGAAGTAATATTTCTCTCTATCTCCCCAATCACTCTTTCAGATTCAAAAATTAAATTGATTATCTCGCGTCCTCGGATTCCGGGAGTATCTGAGTTTACTCCAACCATTTCAGTTAGTATTCTAAAGTCCATATTGTATCCGTCCTTTTACTTTTATTTTTAGGATCACTTTTTTCTTTGTTCTATGGTGAATTGCTATATGCCGTTAGAAAGGAGTGACTATGCCTTAGTCACCAGGACACGTCTCATAAAACCTAGCACACTGCCTGCATATAATCGGTACACAAGAAAGGTTTGCTGGTTTAAGCTGATTGATTGATTCGATAATTGGTATTGAGAATCTGCCTTCCTCTTTCCAGAATGAGAAGAGCTTTCCTCAATTATTTCATGTTTGCAGAGACACTTCTCTTTTTAAAGACTGAGGTGTTCCAATATCAGCAGAGGCCACTGCCCGATTGCCCCTGGGGGTTCACCTCATCGTCCACCAGCTGGCCTTCACAAGGTGCAACACTTCAGCCAGGGCATTGGGCCAAGGCCACCAAGCCCCACCCCAGACCCCTCTTCTGAGCCTGGAAGACAGAAGAGCGGAGGCGGAGGCTGTCCCACGTCCACTTCTATGATTGCTAAAAACAGGACAGGGTGTGTTGTAAAATGAGCTTTCTTCACTTTTAAGCCTGACTTGGAAAATCCCAAGTACCCCTTGGAGGAAAAAAAAAAAAAAAGATAATAGAAATTTTGGAATTACTAGAAGCGCTATATAAGTTTCCTTTGACAGAAATGTATTTTTAAAAGAAAGCAATCCATGGTTCTCGCCACTAGCTTATTTCGAAAGGACTAGTTTATTTGGAAAGATAAAAGAAGAGAAAACATGGAACGAGGATTAACTGCATTTTGTTTTAGAAAATGACTTAATGCGTTTGCTGTGTGCAGATCCGTGCATAGAGATCCATCGAAGGCCCCCGGGAAGAAATACGCAAAGGATATGCTGGTGTGATGTGGAGCTCTTGATAAACACACTTCTCGGTTATCTTCAGTGAAACCGCCCCTTTCTCAGGTGGCCTTGTTGACCGTTCCCCCAGGGACACAGGGGTACAGGGACACAGGGATGCTCCTGTAGGGATTGGTGGAGTCCGGATGGCAGTGAGCTCCCCCCTGTGCATTAGCGGCTCTGCAGACAAGGGGAAGATGTGGTCCTTCTGAAGTGCACACAGAGGTAGCCACCAGAGAGGGTGCTTCCTGAGCACTCTGAGCCCTGGGGATTTTGAGACTGCCGAAAGGTCTTCTCATTAGGGTCCTTTGCACTGTGGCACAGCCATTTGGCCGGGAAGATGCAGACAGAATGTAAAACCTTGTCTTGTGGGTGGATTAGTCCAGGTGTGGGGATTAGTCCCATCAGGCTGGTGGCTACAGGCTGGGCAACTTGAACTTCGAAATTCACTGGATTTCACGATTTATGCAGAGATCGAATCATTATGTTGTACACCTGAAACCAATATAATGTTATACGCCAATTGTATCTCAATAAGTAAGCCGACAATGTGTTAATTTGTCCTTTTTCCAACTAAACTTTAAGGAAAGACAGTAAAAGTTAAAAGAAAAAGAAAAAGAAAGTCGCTGAACAGGATGAGGACATTTGTTTCTTTATCCTGATACTTGAGGTTGATACTCAACCTTGCATCCAGAGTGGACTCTTTCTTCTTGAAGTATTAGGATCCGCCACACCAAACGTTATGCCCTGGCCAAGTGTGTGCACTCACCGGTATAGCCCGCACACGTAGGGGGCGCGGCCCCAAGTCTTGGCGGGCGGTGCGGGCTTCAGGACTCGATGGAGCAAGGCGATGGCACATCTCGGCTGGGCAAACCCCGGCAGACCAGGGCCTCGTGGAACCCATCACCTGCAGCACCCTATTCTTCATGCTCCTTCCCAGCTGCCTCTCAAAATTCAGCTGTGAAGATCTTTAGCTCGTCTTTCTCCTTTCCCATCGCATAAGGAAGTCACTGATCCTTGCTCTCTCCTTTTGTTATGGGTTTCCAGAAGGAAGAAGGATGGGAGGCAATCCGGGTGGATTGGGAGGCACGCCCGCCTATCACATTCATCACGGCCGCCTCAGACCCGGTGTTAAGCGCCGCCACCACCGAGAGCCCCTCTCTGCTCTGCTCTCCTCGCTCTCTCAAGTTTTAAATTTCCCCAGCTAGTGTAAAACTTAATGAAAGCCCTGGAGTATACAATAGCATTTTGAAAACAGGAATTTGTGACTGCTGTGAATCATCACTCACAGCAGGGACCCAGAAATGTGAATTGTAGGAGGAACACACAGAGGCCCCTCTCTTTTTTACTGGGAATTTATTACAGGCGGGTCATTATTTACAATGCACCATTCACATCCTCTAAAGAGCCAATAAACTGGCTGCTGAATATGCATTTTGCTCTGTGGTGAACACAGATGTTTCCAGCTAATATCCATTTCGTTTAATTTCTTTTCTCCTTTTTTTTTTTTTTATTCTATCTTACTATTTCTGTAGCAGCTGGGTAACTATTTGCCCGTCTTCGGTTTGGGAATCACTCCTCATATTTATTATCACTGGTGCCATTCACGTTGCTATACTTAAGGGTCTGTCAGCATTTCCATGAAAAGCTACTGTTTCTCTAAGTTCAAAACCAAGCTGGTAAAGTTTTCTGTGGTTTAAATGTTGGGCATATGAGGTCCCAGCTTGGGATCAAATCACTTTAACAAAGTGCAGAAATAAAATCAGTTAGGATGTTTTAGTGTTATGGTTTTGCAAACCAAATGAAGGGGGGGTTGGGAACATTGATTTCAAAAGCTATTTTGATGCGATACTGCTTTATTCAACTAAAGTGATGATGATGATGATTAATTATTATGATTTTGCCGGTCATCTTTAAATTTCCCTAAGGTTTGGTGGAGAGAGGTAAATTGGCGGTGGGAACCGAATGACGACTCTTAGAAGCAGATTTTAGGTCACTTAAACTTCAGGTGACAATTCTACCTTAGAGTCTTTCCAACAACATGCTGAGACGTGTGTCCTGTCTCTGCGCGGTGCTCAGCCCAGCACCTGTAACGTGGTAGATAGTCAACATGGTGATCAGTGGAGCTCAGCTGGAACTCTATTGTCTATGTCAGATATTTTAGCACTTAATTTTATTTACAGAAGCACTACTATTTCGTGCAGTAACAGTGCTTTCTCAACGGACGGAACCTCTTTCTGGCAAGGACAGTAAAACAACAAACTAGCAAACATGTCTTAAGCACTTGCCATATGCCAGGTGCTCTGCTGGGCATTTCCGTGAGTCCTTTTTTGTTCCTCCTCACAATGACATCATATGGTATAGAAGATGTTGGTGCTCTGCTAACTACAGTGGGGACCCCTTTCCACAGGGCTAGGAGCTAGGAGCTAGTAAATACTTGCGGACTTTTTACTTTTATTTTAGTCATTGTTTACAAGTCATATGAAGCCAACCCATTTACTCCACAAAAAGCAAGGAATATTAACAAGAGAGGCATCTCATGAGAAACCCTTGTTTCTGACTTAAGATACTACCATTGGCCCTGAAGTTCTTTTTTTACTTTGAACCAAAAAGAAATAGCTACGCTGGAACCAACCCAAACAGTGTATAAGAACCTCCTCTCACTTCAAGTGAACGAGCTAAGGAAATACAGATTTCAGTTTTCACACAGATTTTGTACTTCTTTACCAATTCATTTCCTAAGCCAAGTCTACACGAAGACGCTCAGCTTGGGCGTGTACAGAGGCCGTCTCTCTGCGGGCATGGCCATATTCCATGAGTACTGAGATTATTAATGCAGTATTAATGGAGGATTAATGGAGGAGGTCGTTCTAAATAGTTACCGCAGAGGGAGGGAACACTGTGCAAATTCAGATGTTCAAATTATTCTGGACTTAAGATCATCTTAGCCCTCATTTTCATAAGAAATTGAAATACCTCTTTTAACTTGATTAAAAACGGTCAAGTTTACATTTAAAAACATCTAATTTATAACTTTCACTGATATTCATTAACCTTGAAAAAGCCTTTCAGATTGAATTATATTTGTGGAAGGTCTTCCAATGTATGTTCCTACGATAATCAGGGCTTTTAAAATCTCTCTTCCATTTGAGAGATGGCCTCTAACTTCTGTCTTTGTGTCTCGGATGGTCTTTGGAGCAGTAATAGTCTTTTGTCTACACTGTCTCGAATGTCTTCCTCACCTCGGGGAAATTTCTCATTTTCTGTCTCTGTTAAGCAAACATCAGAAACAAATGAAAAAAAAATCCACTCCTGTGCCAAAAATCAAGTTAAAGTAACATTAATGAGGTGGCTTAAACCTCCAAATCCCAGGGTGTTCATTGACTGAAAACTGAGATCCTATCCTTCACCCGCCAGGACGTACCTGGACATTTCCCAGGACGGAATTCTCTAGGCTGAGGGTGACCTCACCTTTGGTAGGAAACTGGATAGCGTGGGCTCCCATTCTGGGAGACGGCCTCTTTTTTCTTCCTCCTCCTGTTTCTCCAGCCCTCTGACCCTCCCTGCCTCTTTTCTTCCTCGTTCCCTACTCTGTCTTTTTCTGTCTTTATGCTCAATGTTACCCAGAGAACAGATTTACTTAGTCACTCTTAATTAATATGTATACATGTATTAAACGGCAGTTTTGTTCAAGTGCTGTTTTTTTTTTAAGGTCCTTTTAAACTCTCCAATGATTTGGCTTTTCAAATTTTCAACTCTATAGGCCATTAATTAAGTCTAGGAGTTAATGATGATAGCAATAATGTTTATTTTAAGAATCTTGTAATTATGCAAAAACTCAGTAGGGAGCAATTGACAGGTAATAGGTACAAACTGGAAACAACCGAAATTTCCTACGGCAGGCGAGTGGTAAACAAACTTTGATCCATCCACCTGTCAATAGTGAAACAATAAAATGAAACAAGATACTGATATACATAGCAACTTGCTTGATCTTAAAGACAGGGTGGTGAGTAAAACAAGCCAAGTGAGGGGCGCCTGGGTGGCTCAGTCGGTTAAGCGTCTGCCTTCAGCTCTGGTCATGATCCCGGGGTCCTGAGATCGATCCCCACCTGGGGCTCCCCCCTCAGCAGGGAGTCTGCTTCTCCCTCTCCTCTCCCCTCATGCTCTCTCTCTCTCTCGAATAAATAAAATCTTAAAGAAAAACAAAACAAACCCAAGCCAACTGAAAAAGATATATTATATAACACATATACCTTTCTGATACCCCCAAATGATAGCGGGAGGTGGAGAATTCGAAGTTGTTAGGGTGATCAGGGATGGAATGGTTTGGCTCTCAGCGGGTAGCAGAGGGGAGATCTGTGTGGTGATGAGCAGTCCTGTGTCCTGATTGTGGTGATGGTTATACAAATCTACACACATGATAGATGACAAGGGACTACACACACACACACACACACACACACACACACACACACAGTACTAATGCCGATTCCCTGGTTTCAATGTCACATGATAATTTGGGAAGATGTAGTTCATAGGAGAAGCTGGGCAAAGGGTACACAGGACCACCTTATTACTTTTGCAACTTTCTGTAGATTTATATTTTTTTCAAAATAAATAAGTTATAACACACATGCACAAACCAAAACTCAACATGATATTTAATGGTGAAGCACTGTAAAAATTCCCATTAAAATCAGGAATGAGACCATTTTATTTGTTATCAACAACAATCTCTTAATTCATGCAGGAGGTTCTAGCTGGTGCAGAGGAAGGAAAAAAATATTAGAAAAATTTTTTGAAGTCTCTACAATTATATACCTCCAATACCAAATTAATTTAAAAACATCTTAAAATTTTAAAAAAGTGATGTAAGGTTAAATAAATATAAAAATGCTTTCAAAATACACTGGTAATAAGAAGCTTGAAATACTTACCATAAAAAACATTTATAATATTAATCAGAAGCAAATGAGTGAGTCTAACCTTAAGAAAAAAATTAATGAAGTAAATGTACAATGTGACCCTTAAGCAATACAAGGAGAATTTGATGGAATATCTGGAAGGTTACATACTGTATGATTCCATTTACATAACAAAAAAGAAAAATATATATGATGTTTCTAGATAGCAAATTATCAGTATAAATATAGTAGTTTTCCTCAGTTAAGTTTTAATGTAATACTGAGGGAATTTTGGGGTAGACTCAACCAATGATCTTACCATAATTTGACAAATAAATAGTGAAAATGATTTTTGACAGCTTTATTGAGGTATAATTTACATACCATAAAATCCTCTCATTTTAAGTACAATTCAATGACGTTGAGCATCTTTACAGACTTGTTCAACCATCCCCACAGTGTAGCAAGAGGGAGCCAAGTGCCTCCAGCCACTTTGGCTCGGCAACAACAACTTCCAGTTGTTGTGGGTCTCTGTTCTGGACATTTCTTTAAATGGAATCATAGACTATGTGGCCTTTCATGTCTGACTTCTCTTACTTAGCATAATGTGTTCAAGGTTCATCCCCACTGTAGTGTGCATTAGAATTCCTTTATATGGCTGAATAATGTTCTGTGATATATGGGTATACCACATCCTGTTTTTCCATTCCAGTTGGATAGACATTTGTGTTGTTTCTATTTTTTTGGCTATTATGGCATTTGCATACCAGTCTTCTGTCAACATATGCTTTCTTTCTTTGAGTAGGTACTGAGGAATGGAATTGCTAGTCGTCCGAGAAATTTATGTTTAACATTTTGAGAAACTGACAAAATTTTCCAAAGTGCCTGCACCGTTTTGTGAAAATGATTTTAAAAATGTACCCAAAAATATGATGGGAAACAATTTATCAGATGTAAAGCTAATATATTGTATTTATTATATTATCTAAATATATAGTATATATATTAAAAATCACATTGTAAAACTAACATAACAATTAAACGAATTTGTTAATCTACAAAAATATGCAAACAGATTTGTAGAAGAAGATATAGTGTCCAGAAAAAGACCCTGGAATACATCAGATTTTGTGGAAATCTGTGGAAACGATGGATTGTATACCTCAATTGTGCCACTAACTTGGCTAATTGGGAGGGAAAATCAAGTTAGGGTCTCTCATTGCTCTATATGCTCACTTATGTTTTCATGACATTAATAAGTTAAAAACATAAAAAGACACCAAAACACAAGATGTTTTTTCTGATGAGTTATATAAAATTATTTTGAAAAAGTGAAGAACTCCCATAGAATAAATGAAGTAAAACAAATAAGAAAGTAAGTGAGTAATAAATTTGACTCTCTAACAATTTATATCATCAAAATTTTTCAAATATCAACAAATGTCATGTACAAAATTATGACAACTTCGAAACTAGGAAAAAATAATCCCTTGATGACAACAAAATACCATTAACCTTAATAACACAAAGACAGCTTCCAAATCTTAAGAAAAAATACTTACACCCTGTTTTTAAAAGATAGCAACTTGCAAATTGCAAAATAAATCCAAATTGAACACAATTTATATTAACAGTGTTCGTCTCTTTTGTATTAAATTAAAAGACGTATTTTTCACCTATAAAAAAGGCATATATCTGTTGGTAAATTTTGAGGGGAATGCTTCATCCTGGGGAAGGTACAGAAAGAAGGACGTTTCTTGCATTTGGGATATGGGGCATTTCACGCAATTTGCAATATGAAGACATTGCCTCAAGAATGTTCTCTCTCTTTAACTCAATAATTTCACACCTAGGAACGTACCCTTAAGAAATTACCAGAAATGTGTTCCAAGGTTTATGTACAGGGATAGTCATTGCAGCATGATTTGTGAGAGAAAACAAGAAATTATCTAAATATCCAAAAATAGAGAAACAGAAGGAGAAATTTTGGTACACGCATTGAAAAATATTTCATAGCCCTTAGAAAGCACACTTTCAAAGACTACTTAGCGCTCTATTAACATTCTTACAACGTAAGTTTATAAAACAGTGTACAGTACTGTATATAGAATGATCTTTTTTTTTAAAAGATTTTATTTATTTATTTGAGAGAGAGAGAATGAGAGATAGAGAGCACGAGAGGGAAGAGGGTCAGAGGGAGAAGCAGACTCCCC
This sequence comes from Callorhinus ursinus, assembly GCF_003265705.2. Lineage (NCBI taxonomy): Eukaryota > Metazoa > Chordata > Mammalia > Carnivora > Otariidae > Callorhinus > Callorhinus ursinus. Next base: position 2,576,670 of record NW_027397073.1, on the reverse strand, counting down.
GCCGAGCAGGGAGCCCGATGCGGGACTTGATCCCAGGACTCCAGGATCATGACCTGAGCCGAAGGCAGTTGCTTAACCAACTGAGCCACCCAGGCGCCCTATATAGAATGATCTTAACTTTATAAAATAAAATTGTATTCCCATTTACCTTTATTTTTCTTTTAGATCAACTATAATAAACATAGAAACAAATTTTCTAGAATAGAACTCTGGCCATTTCTGGGGGGAAGAATTATGGATACATTTTACCTTCTTTATATTTTTCTGCATTTTCCAAATTTTGCACAATGAACACGTGTTGCCTTTCTACTACAAAAAAAAAAAAGGTTGTGGGGGATAAAGAAATGATCACTTTGCAAGCTCTTCCTAAGGCATACGTGCTTTTTTTTTTTTTCCTGCAAACTTCTTGGAAAATTACAAAAGAAAACGAGCTTTCTTTAAGCCCTGACAAATAAAGAAAGGTACAAAGCATAAATATAATTAAGGTGTCATGGAAGCCAAATCAAAGTTTGGCTGGAGTGGAAAGGCATGAGAAGACCAGAAGGAGGGACCGAAGTGACTGCATGAGCCTGCTTACGCTTGGTGGGCATTTTTATTGTCCGTATGTTTATTATCTGTTTGCGGATGATGTGGCTGAGGCCTCCTTGCTGCTCTTTACATACTTCCTTCTGTTTTCGTCCCCGGCTTTACACCATCCAGTGTGGACGGGGCTCCTTGCTGCGGCGTACGCTCACACTGCACACTCGGGCGGGGCACACTCAAGCTGCTCTCGCATTGCGTGCCCTCTGAGTCGGTAAGCACACACAGCAAGCACCCTGGCGTGGCTTTCTGGGGAGAGACTCTGGTTTCCCCTATAGATCTTCATTAGCCGGCCAGGGCTTGTGTTCCCCACAATTAGAGTGCTAACCACACTTCGTGGGAATGAGCCCCGGCTCAGCCGTTCCCCTAGGCCAGCAATATTTAATAAGTCCAAAGCACACAGTTTAACCAGGCCCCTCCAGCCTGTAAATCGTAGGAACGCCAATAACTCACGGAGGGTGAGGGAAAGCGCAGGGGTGTGCTGGCTGTGTGCCAGGGGGCGAGTTTGATGCGGACCCAGGTCACCTGGCTCAGAACCCGGGGCCACAGCCCACGCCAGGGGCTGGCCCTAATGAGACTAAGTGTGACCCCCTGGGGGCTGAGGGCAAAGGGTCTGGGTCATGGTCTCCACTCTCAGAAGAGATCCCTCTGGCAGCAGAAAGCAAGGCTTGTGTCCATGTTTCGGATGACTTTTCATCTCTGGGGACACTGTGTTTTTGCTTCAAGTGCGACTCCCCTTGAAAGGCGCATGCTGATGACCCTAGGCAGTCACAGAGGGACTGAGCAGTCAGGAGCCCAGGCAGGTGTGGGAGGAACTGGGAAGACCCTCCTCTGAGGCTCTGCTCCAGGGTCACCCACCACGGGGCTGACCCCAGGACTCTGGGCCCCATCTGCATCTCCCACACCCTCCGGTCAGAACCCAAGCCACACAGGCTCTGATTGTGGGAGGGGAAGCATCTGATGGGAGGGCTTCCCTGTAGCTGTACTAACAATGGAAATACATTTTGAAAAATCAGTTTTAATAAAGCCCCAGCCCTGACCCCAGAAACGTAAGTATTTATATTATTGACTTCTGTATGGGGTAATTTGTTAGGAGGGGAAAAAAAAAAAGTCTTTCTGCTCTTGTCTTGAGACCTGAGGAAAAAAATAACTAAAATTAGAGAAACTGGGGATATAAACGCAGTGAGTAGAATAAAGCAAAATACCTCTGGGGTGTTCATCTGCCATGGTAGTCATTTCATATCTCATCTGTTATATGGATGTGATAGTTTTTTCCTTTTTGATAGTATCATTATGTAGACGCTACAGATTCAATTCCATTTACAAGTCAATGGTGTGAGATTTTACGACAATTCTTTTTTAGTGGGTTGATTCTGTATGATCCTTCTCAGTAAGAAAAAAAAAAAAAAGATTTAAAAAGCAAACTTAAATGGCTGCCTTTCTGAGCTCTCCAAAGAAGGGTTGGAACTCATTGGACATTTTTTATTGCAGGTCTTTGGCTTTATGCTCATCGGGAATGCCTGGAAACCAGGTCTGGTTAGCCTCGCTTTCAAGGAGACAATAATTTGTAAATTTAAGGGCCTGGAGCCTGCAGCGCACAAACATTTTGCATGCCATGTGGAAGAACTGTGGATCCAGTTTTGAAAGGGGAAGTAAAGTGAAAAACATGGAATAAAGAGCCCTTATTAGACACGGGTGTGACTCTGTCTAGGGCAGTGACAAAGGGTTTTTAAAAGGTAGGTAATTAAATTCCTCCAACAGACAGACCAAGATAGGAGCCTCCAGAATGAAAAGCAAGCAAACAAACAGAAATCTAGGAACTGTGGGATTTCAAGGAAAAAGAAATCACATTCTTCATGGAGGGAGCTGGGTGTCACAGGAGGAATCCACCCCTCCCCCCCACCCTCAAATGCTTGTGAGGAATCCTGGCCCCTGGACACCAGAACGGGCCTGCATTTGGAGAGAGTCACTAACTAGGTAATTAAGTTAAAACGAGATCCTGGGGTGGGTCCTAATCCGATATAACTGATGGCCTTATAGGAAGAGGAGGTTCCGACTCAAAGGTACAGAGGGAAGACAAGTTGGACAGGGTGACATAGGCTGTCCCCAATCCAGGGATGAAGGCCTGGAGCAGGCCCACCCAGAGCCCCCGGGGAAGGCTCCCAGCTAGCCTGGGGGGAAGCTGGGGCTCTGGGTGCAGCCCCAGTTGCAGCAGACCCTTAGGAGCTCTCCGGGGCACATTTTTGGGGCACCTGCGTCCCGCTGCTCCTGAGGACAGAAACAGATGCCCTCATGGCTCTGGTGAAAGCAGGCTCACGAATAAATTGTGAACCCGAGGGATGAGATCATATCTACAGCAGGGAAGAGCACCGAGGCTCCCGGGAAGGGCAGGAGAATTCCTCCCTGAACTCGGGCGAGTGCCTGGGAAGGCTCCTGGAGCCTCCGGGAATAGGCAGGGGCAGCCCAGCACCGGGGGACACGGAGCTCACAGGGAAGAAATGATGGAAGAGGGAAAGGAGCTCGAGGGAAGGGCAGGTTAGCAGAAGACAGAGTACAGAAGCCCAGGAGAGCCACTCCACACCAGGGAGGGGGTGAAGCTTCCGGATGGGAGGACACTGGATTCCAGTCAGAAGGACGCAAAATTCACAGAATTTAAAGTTCTAATAATGACAGATTTGTATTACAGGTTCATTTCTCTTAGTTGACAACGTTGGCCCCAAATTTATTTTTATGACTTTTAGGTATATTTTAAGTGGAAAGAAAATGAAATCAAATGAATTCATTCATTGTTTTACCCTTGTAGAAAAATTTAATAATTTCCACTAAACTGGAATTTAAGACAGATTTTTTTTTTTTAAACAGGACTTGGAGTTTTGGTAGAACATTGGCATTTTTCCCTAATAAAAAATTATAATATTGTTACTTGTGCCACAAAGTATTTCTTTAATGAAGGAAGTGAGTATGTTATAGAGTGACATAGTTACATGTTTCCATGACTAACAAATTGTGTTAGGGTTTTCCAACTCAGTGGTTGTGGTTTTCCCTGCTATTTCTAGCCAGTTAGCTTTTTTATTTCCCTTTCCGTGGGCCTTTCATCTTTTGGTGGTAGAAATTTGACTAATGTGCTGCCAAAATCTCCAGAATGGAGGCATTTTGTAGGGGTAGAAATCCAAACTGATAAACTGTCTTAAAATATCATATATTTGGTCTTGGAATGTGATCCTTAAAAGCATCATTAATTATATGAACATTGTTATGTTTTCACTTTTTAGTTGACATTTTATACTTGATACATTTAGTCTTTTCATGCGTGTTTCACACTCAACACGGGTCTGCACCCGCACCCGCCTGCGGTCTGCACACAGCGTCTGGCTGGCAGGAGCAGTGTGCACTCTGCGAGGCTGCACCCCACCCTGCCTGGGAGTGGAGGGGCCACGGCCAAGGCCCCCCATCAGGGCCCAGGCGGAGGAGGAGGCCTGGCAGAATTTGCCAAGTGACTCAGTTTCCAAATCCTACTCTGTCCCTGCATGCTCTCCTTGAGCATGAACTGCCAGGAGGATCACTTTGGACGTCCCTGAAGGAAGGAGCAAGCCTCCTGAGGGACTCCTAGTCCTCCCTTCTTCTCTACCATAATGCTTGTTCTGGGGGTGAGTCACCTCCACCTTCCTCTCTTGAATTCTCTGTTGCTGATCTCACAAAGCTAGGAGATTGTCATCATGTGTGGGTGTACTGGGATGAAGACTGTCCCCCTACCTTCCTGCCCACCTTCAGCCTCAGAAGGTGAGCTGATTTGGAGATAGGGTCCCTGAAGATGTAATTGGTTAGGTCATGCTGGAGTGGGGTGGGCCCTACCCCAATGACTGGTGTCCTTCTCAGAAGAAGAAGAGACACGCAGAGACACAGAGGAAGAGGCTGACGTAGGAGGGATGCAACCACAGCCCATCTTCTGGGACCACCAGTGCCTTTGGGAGGGAGGGTGGCCTCCAGATGTGAGAGAACACAGTTCTGTTGTTTTAAAGCCATCGGTACATGATGATGGGTCATGGCAGCCGTAGGAAAACTCACAAGTGGGCACTGTGTCATTTCCCTTGTTTCTCCTAGCAAGCTGAGAGCTCCGGGCTTAGCTTCCCTTATGCAGCACTGAAGAAAGAACCCCGACCCCACACCCAGAGGGGTGTGTGCACAGACAGCCCTACCTCCTCTCTGACCAGTCCTGCTCTTCTCTTGACCCCACCTCTCATCGTCTCCCAACTAGTGGGTAACCTTGACCAGACCGTTGAATTCTCCAAGACCGGGTAGTGTCCAACTAGACAGAAACTGGCTTCACAAGAATGGGACAAATCCCCCAGTTTGTCACCTATACAATGGAGAAATAATATCAGTGTCGCTGGGCCGTCCTTACCCACCTCCTTCCAAATGGAACAACAGTCAGTTATGCAACCTTCCGTTTTCTAGCATGTTTTGTAGAAGCGAGAAAACGCTTGGGTGCAAATCTCAGCTCTGCTGCTTATAGATATTTCCCTTTGTGTTAACTTCGTCACTGTGCTTCCATACACACACTTGTAAAAGGATTAAAAATAACAGAACTGACTTCGTAGTGCTGTTGTTGCTCTAAAATGAAGGCGTATGAAAGGCTCAGATGGATGCTTAGTGGATAATAACTGCTCAATATACATTAGATTGTATCCTAGAAAACCCCAAGATTGCTCATCCCACTGACTTGTGAGCTATGGCCTACGTGGAACCCAAATGGAGCCCGGGTTGTATTCTTGATCAGCCTCTGGCATGCTAAGCTAGAAGGTGGTTATCTCCACCTTAATGAAGCCAAATCATGCTTGCTGGTGGCACATATAAATCTTCTCTTGGCGCTGGACAAGTGTTTGGCAACACAGAATAATGAGTACCCTCCAGTTGCAGGGTCCACCTGCTGCCCGTTAGACCTGACTCAATTCCCTGCTCCGTCCCCCACTTCTAGCTCTTTCTCCTGGCCAAACACTTGAGCTGAAATGCACTTGCCCTGTGCAACCAGGTCCAAGAAGGATTAACTGGGCCCATTTGGAATGAACTGGCCTGCATAGCCAATGGATAAGCTCCCAGATTTAATCATACAACAGTCTGGCTGGAGGGAAAACCAGTCGCAGGGCCAGGTATGAGACTACTTGAAGATCACAGGCACTAGTCCAGCCAATAATCCCCACGGATGTGGCTGAGCAGTCAGGGGAGGGCTCTAGTTTTGCTCCAAGTAGCTCAGGGAGCCCGTTAGGGGAGCCCCAACATGCTGCTCTGGAAAGCAGACCAGCTGCATTATGACGGTTTCTCTTGCTGCTGATGGCCTTGGCCACATCCTTCTAATTGGTGACCTAAAAAGAAACCCTGGCTGGCTTGGCTTAGCAAAGCTTGCCACCTCAGCACCTTCAGGGGCAAACCTCCAGTGGAATCTGGCTGCATCTGAGGGTCAAAGCCATGGGGCTGGAGGACCTTCATTGGGAAGGGTGCTTGAGAGTGGCTGACTTGCTGAAGGTTCTGTTCTGACTTCCTGGGGTTCCACTCTGCAATCACATTGGCGACCTCAGGGATGTGTGAGGGATCTGGCGGCTCAAGAAAAACCCACCCATCTGGCCAAGGACCCTGACTATGAATCTGGCAGCGGCAACAACAAAATAACAACAAGAAAAACCATGAGTTCTAGGAAAGATAGATTGAGGTTGAATCCGAACCCAGGAAAATCACTCAAGCTTTCTGAGCCTTGATTTCCTGATCCATGAAGTTGGGGTGATGACACCTACGTAGAGTGACTGACAGGAAACAGCTTGATGGGAGGCCCAGCACAGAGTCAGGATGGGGCTCCAGGGAGGGGGCCCCCCAGTGGGTCCTGGCTCTGTCTCGAGAAGAGCTGGCACTTAGTTACGTCTTTAAACCTCAGTGGCATTATCTGTAATAGTCCTTGCCTTTTAAGTGGATTTCCCCATTATTACTATTGTTAATTCTGTTTTATCGTGGTAAAAACGCTTAACATGAGATCCAAAGTCATAACGAATTTTACGTGTTCAATAGAGGATTGTTAACTAGAGATACTAGAGATTGTCTAGAGTTTGCTGCAAGTTTCATCCTGAATACCTGAAATTTTATACCTTAGATTTCTCTTAGATTTTTCATGGAAGTGCAATCATGCAGTATTTGTCCTGCGACTGACTTATTTCATTATTATAACCCCTTCTATCTTCATCTGTGATGTCATGCATTGAAGGGTTTGGTTTCAGGCTGAATCATATTCCAGTGCATGCATATGCCGCATACTGTCCACTCATTCACCCATCAGAGGACATTTGGGTCATTTCCGCGTCTTGTCTACTGTGAATAGCATCACACTGAACACAGAGTACTAGCAACTCTTCAAGATCCTGATTTCATTGCTTTTGGGTGAATACCTGGAAGTGGGATTACAAGATGATATGGTAGTTTTATTTCTAAGTTTTTGAGGCATTTCCAAAGATTGATAAGCTGCTTAAGGTGGGAGGCAATGCCCCAAGGACTTGCTCAATTAATACACTGTGGTTCTCAGCTCCCTTGGGGGTCTGTGTTGCCAGGTAAGCGCAGATCACACGCACTTGCTGTCTGCCAAACTGGGGGTAAAACAACAGTATACGTGCGGTCTATGAAATGCCAAAGATGACAGAGAAGATGTCACACAATGGTTTGTGGGAGGGAGGAATTACTCCACGTGGGAGATTTATGTGGCACAAGACCTGGCCTAGAAATAAACGTCTTCAAAACAAATAAAATGCTTTTTGTATAGTCCACATGGTCATGGACTGAAGAACGTTTCTCTCATGAAATCAATCCAGTCTGGATAACCAGTATCTTTATGTTAAGCCTTAGTTCTCAATAAGTATATTACAACATCTACCTGTTTATTCAGGAAACCTATAATCAAACAAAAGGTTTGGGAATACAATTCAATTGGCCCCAAATCTCCTCTGTAAATAGAAAGGACAAGAAACACCTTAACTGTTTCTCTTGGGCCTGAACGGCTGGTGGCAGGTGTTTTATTTTTCTTTAAATTTTTTATTGTTATGTTAATCACCATACATTACATCATTAGTTTTGGATGTAGTGTTCCATGATTCATTGTTTGGGCATAACACCCAGTGCTCCACGCAGAACGTACCCTCTTTAGTACCCATCACCGGGCTAACCCATCCCCCACCCCCTCCCCTCTAGAACCCTCCGTTTGTTTCTCAGAGTGGTGGCAGGTCTTTTGACTAACGTCACGGTCCTGCCATGACTAACATTTGCACGTTCAATACGATACACAAAGAGGGTGTGGAAAGTATGTTTTAAAGTAGCACATTTATCATCCACAGAGAGGCACTGGTGTGGATCTGGCTCCATGAGTTTGATGGGAAGCTATTTCAACTTTGTTATTGAAGTGATGAAGTTTCAACCTCCCATTGTACACATACCAGTCTGGACACATAACTTCTTTGTAATTCTTTGGGTTTCCAGCACTATTGTAATCATGAACATCTCCACAGCTTTTTCCAGACAGCTCCTCTGATAAAATTATCACCATAGTGAGGGAGTTTCTACTTGGACCAACGGTCATGAGTGGGGAAGGTACAAGGGGCATGATGGATTTGGAAGATCTGAGGTGTGCTCTGCCACTTCCATTTCAGGAGATGTACTCAACCACTTAACCCTCATTTATTAATGTCTGAAAAGATGTCAGTGGTCCACACACTAACCACCCGAGGAGGAGATTATGAAAACCAGACTGGATGGCATATGCTGGTAGATGTTTTTAAAAATATTTTGAGGACTATATTTTTAGAGTAGTTTGAGGTTCATAGCAAGATTGAAGAGAAGGTACGGAGATTTTCACATGCCCCCTCCCCCCACCATCCACAGCCTCCTTCATTACCAGGGTCCCCCACCAGAGTGGTACATGTGTTGCAACAAATGACTCTGCATATGCCTCCTTCAAAATCACCCCAAGTCCATAATGTATGTTATGCTGCACTCTTGATGTGGTATGCTTTATGGGTTTGGACAAATGTATAATGTCATATCTCTGTTATCAAAGAGAGTATTTTCAGTCTTGTTGAGATTTTTTAAACTATAAAATATAATTCTAAAGCAAGATGATTTGATGCTATACATAGATATGTGTATACATATAGCATATATTAATCTAGTACATTTGATCAGATAACTACTCTATTAAAAAAAAGTCATTTGAAGTACTTTTATGTTTGATGAACTAATTTGGTCCACTTGGAATACTGATTCGATTGAGATGGTCCATGCGGTAGACCATGTGTCCGGTCTAAGCTGGGCAGACTCGGCTGTTGGCAGTGTATGACCCATCCTCCATACTCTCACATCCCACTGAGCTGCCCACCCATGTGCCACCTATTCTCTTGAATTTCTCTTTAACTACAGCCTAGAGCTCTATACATCCTTTCTCTACAAATATTCTCATGGAAGGAGGAGGCAGAAGAAGGGTACCATGGATACAAGATGAAAATAGTGCCTCTTACTAGAGATTCAATTTCACATGAAGGTTTTTGAGAAAGTAATCCACAAACATATATTCATTATATATGTATGAACATGTAAAAATTTATGAATTTATAGACATCATAGAAATCTCATACTTATAGAAATCGGTCCAGACTGTAGAGCCCTATTCATGCACCTGTCCTAATAGAGTAATTTCAGTGCGTACTAGCATGAGACTGGCCTGTGTAGTCCCATCTTTGCTGGGCTGAGACTTTCCCTCATACTGCCTCTAAATCATGAGATGTCAGTTCTGGGACTTCATACTGTCTAAGACTTAGGACAAGAGGTTGTCCCCTTGGGAGGGTGCCCTGCAGGTCTGTGCGGAGAAGTGTCCAGAGCTCAGAGTGTCCAACAAGCCAATTCCCAATGAGCATGTGGCTGACTGGACAGGCAACTGGGGGTGTTTTGGATGGCAGCATCGCATCTGCTTGGTGTTACCTCAGCTTCATCCAGCCTGCAATGCTCCTGGGGGACTTCTCCAAGACCTCCCTCCTCCCCTCAGTACCACATGATCCCCTCCTCCGGCTCACATTGTGTCCGCACTCTGGGGGCACAGGAAACTCTCTTGCAGGAGTGTGTCTTATCCTTCTGGTTCTGCAGTGTTGTGTCTCTGTCTTGTTCTCTTTTTGTTCAGTTCTACTGGGACTGAGGAGCTGGGAAATGATCTTCGGGGTGTAGTCACAAGAATTCAGTGAGTGGGGGAATATTAGAACCCACAACACCATCCTCCATGATTGATGATGTTTGAGAAGAACCTCTTTTTCAATGTTTTGTTGGTGTCTATGTTCATGTTGGGGGATTTTTTTCTTTGAACATTATATCAAAAACCAATGATGTACTATACCTTGGCTAATTTACTTTAAATAAAAAAATAAAATATTATAAAACTTGTTTATATTATTACAAATTTTTATTGATACCAACCAACACTTTGGAGTAGCTTCCTTATGTGAAGCCCCAAGTTAGGTTTCTCTGGGAATATAAAGGTAGGAAAAATGGAGTCCCTTCCTCAAGGAGTCTGCCTCTGGCAAGGGCACAAAACACACATGTGACTATGAGCAAGTGAGGTAGGGACAGAATGCTGAGAGAGTTGGGGTCTGGGCTAGAGCTGCCCAGGAAATGGGTGGTGCTGGGGAAGTCGTCTAATAGGAAGGGCTTTGGGATGAGGCCTAACGTTTGAGAAGGATTTCTCTGAAAACTTTATACCCTCTAATTTCTACATTTCATGAAAAACGGGCAGTATCTGTGCTGACATGAACAGATACCAGTTTTCATTAATCACCTCCTTACCCTTCCGCCTCCGAATACTCTCCTGTCCATTCCATGAGTTCCTGGTGCACATTTCCCTCTAAAGTGAGTGATTTCTACAAGCATAGCTTGGTCTTCCCATGCCAATCCAACTGATAGATTTTCTGTCTTTACATCGGATTGGGCAGTAGTCAACTTGTCTGGTCTGCTATCATCAGGTGGCCCATGGGAATACTAGCATTTTGGTGGTAAAGGCCTTATTTGCCCCTTTGAGGGGCATCACCCATGCTATGTTGACTTTCCCACATGAACCAATCTCTTCTTCTTCTTTGTTTCTCCATTAAATTCAATCATATCGGCTTTGGAGAATATTTCAGGCTAAGGGGTAGTGAACATTCTTGAACAGTTGCACTTATGGCCAGTGTCTCTACAGAGGACCCTGGGTTCTCCAGAGAAACAGAACCAACAGGACACATGTAGATATATAAGGATATATAGGAGATTCATTAAAGGAGTGGGCTTATGTGGAGGCTGAGAAATCCCAAGATGCACCATCTGCAAGCTGGAGAACCAGGAAAGATGGTGGCATAGTGCCGTCTGCCTCTGCAAGCCCGAGAACCAGGAATATATGGAGGTCCAAGGGCAGCAGATGGGTTCTCCCGCTCAAGAAGAGAAAGAATTCACTTTTCCTCTGCCTTTTTGTTTGATTTAGGCTCTAAATGGACTGGATGCTGTCCACCTGCACTGGTGAGGGTGATCTTCTGTACTCTGTCTACTGATTGGAATGCTCACCCCTTCCAGAAACACCCTCACAAACACACCCAGAAATAATGTTTTCCCAGCTATGTGGGCATCCCTTAGCCTATCAAGTTGACACATACAGTTGACCCATCACACTCTGAAACCACAGTTATAATCTCTGTCCTGCAGACATTGGACGGAGGAGGGCCAGGGAGCGTGGTCACCACCCTATACCCTACTTTTAGGCTCAGTGCCAGTGGATCCCCTGGGTGTATCCCCCAACTGGTCAATCTGCAGCCTAGAAGGGATGTTCTAGACTTGAAGTTCTGGGAGAGGAAAAAATTCCCCTTCTCAGGACTTGCTTCCTACAGGAAGCAACGAACCAGGAGAGGAAAATGTTAGTATCTGAAACAGTCCTCACAGTCTGATCATGAGAGCAGAAAGATCTCTTCAGAGTGTGCTGGGAGCAGAGCCTAAGCAAGCAACCATTTTATAGTCTGGCTGACTTGGTGCTGTAGCTGTGATCTGTAAGTCAATCGAAAAGTATTGTGCCGGTCTGGCTGTGGGGTTTCTTCAGAGCCTCTGGAAAAGGCAGCAGTGGCCTTGGGCTGTCAAGGGTGAGGGTGTCCACATCAAGAACTTTCCTGGTCTTGTGTCCCTCAGGATGTTTGCTTTTCCCTTTATTTTCTCTTTATTCTCCTCAGCACTTTCCTATCTGTTTGATAATTCATGAAAAAATTACTTCCTGAACTATTTCTAATTTTCCACCCCTTGACATATATACCATAAAAATTCAAACCCTTATTGTCTTGGGATGGCAAAACAATAGTAAATTATACACAACAACAACAACAACAACAACACACACACACACACAAAACAGAAAAACAAAAAAGGAATTTAACAAATAGACTCCATTGACTTCTTGGAAATCTCCCACATTTTACACAAGCAATCTCTACGCTTTAGTAGAGTTCGAACTCATGATCCTAAGATTAAGAGTTGCATGTTCTACCGACTGATCCAGCCAGGTGACCCTGGTTGAAATTCTGAAGACTATCATTTACTATTAGCTTGAAAATACACCTCTACTTGCTTTAGTCCTAGAACATTTCAGGTCTTTGCCAGTTTTAACCTTTAATGACCACAGAACAGATTACCATTTGTGCACACATACTTCACCAGCAGTGTGCAGAATTTTCTATGCACAGAAGAGTTACTGGTGTGTATTTTTTAAACACAATTACAGGCTGCTCCTCAGAGACAAGCATTTTATGTCCTTGGGGTTGACATGTACTAGAAAGATACACATTAAAAAACAAGGGATAAATATAGATGGGAATTCTGCATTTTTATGCTAAGGCTGTCTTGGAGTGAGACTCAGGATGCTATGGAAGTTATAATAATATAAAGCTATCACACTAACCATGTGACAACTTATTTCTAAAATCAAGACGACATTAATTTTGATCAGGCTGTTGAGAACTTTAGGATACAATTCACAGTCCGGTGACATCTGTCACTTAGATAGGAAAACAATGCAGATTCTTTTGACATACTGAAAATAACAGCCTTTTCTTTTGTCAGTTAACAAAGACGGGAGACAGAGAAAGGAAATTATAACATCCAAGAAAAATGAACACTTTGGGGCTGGCCACATGGAAAGCTTCTAGACGAAATGTGAAATTTGTTGGTGGCCATCGACAGCAGAATTCGTTGAGTCACTCATGCCAGGGTTCATTTCATTATCGTCAGGGGGCCAGTGAAGAAGACTAATCCTCTCTTGAAAAATTCCAAAGCATAAAATTCAGCTGAGGTTCCTACAGCTATTAAGGAATGATGTGTGGCCCTTCTGCAGGCTGTTGGGGGGGAGAAAGGGCAAGCGCGCATTTTGCACAGTCACCCGGTAGATGCCGGGAAGGTCCGTGGTGTGGCACCCCCAGCTGGGGACCCCCAGTCCAGGCGCAGGAGTGTCCCCCCAGGGGTGGCCCTGAATGAGGGGAGTGGGGCGGAAGGCACACTCGCCCGCGTGCTCGCCGCGCTCCCCGGGTCTACACGCTGCTCCCGCTCCGCAGTTCACGCGTGTGTGCAGCATGTGGATGGCTCGACAGGGAGAACAGAAGGATTTGGCTGGCGGTCAGAGCCGCAGGAGCAGCCGCAGATGCTGCTATTTACACTATTTTCACATTCTGCAGAACAAAGAGCAGGAGGCTGCCAGCAACTCCGGGGAACTCGGCGTTTGCCCTGCTCGCCGGCTCAGCCAATCCAGGGGCCGGAGCAGACAGGGTACCACTCCTCGGACACAGAGCATCTCTATTCTGATGGAACGCTCTGCCAGCACCCTGTGCGTCAAGCCCGAGGAGGAAGGACATCAAGACTCTCCCCTTGTCACTGCTTCCAGATCTTCTTCGGGGGACAGTGCCGAAAGCCCCACCTCCAGCTCGGCCTGCAAGCGGCAGACAGGACAGATTGATGACTTCAGCCCTCATCCCTGCATTTGAATTGTAGATGCCCTGAGCAGGGTCTCCCCACGGTCATGTGCAAAGTGCCCGTTGTCCGGGCTGCATATAGCTCCTTGGGAAACTCAAGGTGCCGTATAAAGACAAAAGTTATTTATTTGGGGACCAGATTACCACAAATTAATTCCTGGACGGAATCCAACAGAGCCTGTGCAGGAGAGTGGGAGGAGGGACGGGAGCATCAATTACTCCCCGTCTGCCGCGTTACTGGGAGGACACGCGCTATATTTAGCCAAACGGGCGCATCCTAGGAGACTGGTATATTACCGCGCAGCCCAGAAGCTGCCGGGTCTGGTTGGGAAACGTGCACCAAAGTGCAACCATCTCAGCTAGACTGGAGAGATGAATAGCCCTCTGGGGGATTTTATTGGGTACTACTCACCAGTCATATCACTAGGCAGAATCCGTTTGTTTTCCCTGTTAGGAGATCTGTTGAAAGCATTACAATAAAAGTTATTTAAGTCACATAGTCTTTAATCTTCCAGCAAAATATTGTGCCCATGCCAGCAATGAATCATATTGTATTGTTATGCCTTTTTATAGTCTGATAATCTGTATTGTGTGTTTATAACCCTTGTATGCTGTATTTTATGGGGGGAAAAATTCCTACAACCAGCAATCCACAACCCATGAATTTACCACCTTAACTATTTGGGTTGATGGTGAGTCATGGAACAAAGATTCAAATTCATAGAATGAAAAGTTATCTCTACACCACGTTGCTTACCTCAGGGCAGTGGTGAGGCCATCTCTCACTCCGCTGCTCCAACACAACCCTTACCCAAGCGGAGTGTTTTCCCAAGTCTCAGCACTTGGGAGGGTGTTGAATGAGATATAAATCAGAGTTTCTGACCACAAACCTAAGGAACATTGTCCTTGAATTTCCTCTTCTGGGCAGGGACAATCTTGCTTGGAGATGGTGCTGGAGATGCTCACATAGGAGCCACCCGTTGGAGATGCAGAAGAGACATTTCTTCCCAAATCCTGATGGTCAGCTCCCCAGGTCCCAGGCTGGTCCTCCAGGGCTCATGTTGTTCTGCACTAGGGCATAATTCGACCTCCCCGTCTGACACTGTTTCTGGATGAAAATGACTGACACAGCCCTGTTTTCTCTCTCCTTTCACCGTGGCTTGTAAATGGAACAGACCCTGCTGTCCCCACATCCCAGCGTGTCTAACAGTGAGAAAGGGACCCCCCTCCCCGGACCACAGTGCTCTCTAAAGTTTGGCCCAAAGATGGCAGGCTGAGGGCCATGGTGCCTGGGTCTCTTGTTTGTACAAACCAGGGCATGATTCAGATGGGGCACCTCCCTGCCTAGTGGCATTAGATGTCTCCTGGGACCTTGGTGCTCAACAGACTCTTCTGCCTCTCCTCCCCACTGTCCAGTGGTGACTGCAAGGCGTCTGGCGTCCCATGCCCCATGCCTGGTACATTTTGGTGATGTGGCACTCATTTGCTGCAGTCCCTGTTCCCAAGAGGCCTCATGAAACATCCCCTTGCAGAACATGGGTTGATCTGCCCTACCAGAGCTTCCCTGGCCGGTTCCTTCAAAGAAACTGAAGCCTGGCTAGGATTCGGCTCACTAACTTGCTTTCTACAATATTTTTTCTTTAAGCATGGTTTTTTTTTTTTTCCCTGTCAATGTGCTGATGTTGTAACACTGGTTTCCACATCCCCAGCCCACTCTCAAAAGCCCATAGACTAGATGTCTGGTATATGGAGGTCAGTTTGGATTAGTCACTTTCTCCTAAGCTTGGCCCCTCACTGCTCCTGGTGTGGTCTCAGCTCATGCTCCCATGTCTAGAACAAAGTCCCAGAACGGCATTGCTAAATGTCATCCCCACCCCATGGTCCCCCCTTCAGGACCTGGGATCTGCCCACCTGCGTCGTTCCCCACCACCACCCAGTTGCCTTTGATCAAGGTCCTCCTGCCTCCTTCCTGGCATGTGAACCTTCTAGGGAAAGACACAACGTGATCATGGAGTTGACTCGGGGTCCTAAGGACTGCGCAGATGCACATCCACACTACCTTCTGCCTGAGCGTAGATGCACTTACACATCTCATCCATCAGCGTTTGAGCCCCTGCGACGTAGCAGGCACCACTGAGGCTGAGGAGGTTACTAGGAATCGTGAGACACAGTTCCTGTCCTGCAAGAGCATGCCGTCCATCTAGCAGGGCAGGCACCTGGTTGCTGCCTAGGTGACGCAGTGACAAAGCAGCTAATTCAGAGAAGGCTTCGACTACAGATCACAGCACATGAACTACGAGGTCTGAAGGCACGGGGTATGACTGTGCCTCATAGGACTCTGTAGCCAGCGGTGTGAGGGCTGGACCTCACTCAGGTGTGTGAGCGTGAGTGTGCAGGGGAGTGTGAGTGTAGAAGGATGGGCTTGAGGTAACAGACGGGGCCTGCGGGGTTGGGCGTTGGGTGGTGGGAGCTTCCTTAGGTTTGCAGCCATGTCCACACTTACAAAAGGAAGCAGAGAAGTCTGCTGGGAACTTTTTTTCGAGGCAACCAGGTAGCAAGACAAAGGAGAATCTATACACTTTCTGAATGCGGAATGCACTTAATTTGGTAACTTTCTTTCCTATGACCTGCTATCGCTTCCTTTGTCCAGCTCCAAAATGGAGTTGGTGGGGGCACAGAGAGACTGCAGGAGAGCAGGGCATTTTCATGCCGTTCTATTAGTTAGATTCGGGTTAAAATATAGATTCTTCTCCCCTCACCCAAGGCCCTTCCTCTTCCATGGACTTCTACTTAACCTACCTGAATACTTGCCTCTCTCTTGGTGCTCCCTCTGCCTGGACAGCCTCCCCAGAGGGCTGCAGAGCTAACTTCACTCCTCCAGGCCTCTGCCTACTGACTGACTTCTCCACGAGACTGACCCTGACCCCCCCATCTCAAACGGCAACCGGGACATCCCTGCTTCTCACCACAGTGGATGTCGCCTCCAATACACCTTCCAATAAGTCCGTCTGGTTCCTTTGTTTGCCATGCTTATTATTTATAGTCTGTCTTCCTAGCTAGAATTTAAGCTCCGGGAGGGCAGGATTCTGTGTCTGTCACAGCGCCCGGTGCCTGGTGGGCACACAATAAATCTTAGTTTAAAGTAAACAGAAGAAGCAAATGACTTGACTTTTCTCAAAAATTGAGATCCATATTACAAAGCAAAATGAATTGCTGATCATTTAAAAGGGACCAGTTCACCCAACCTTTGAAAGGCAATTGCGCAAGGTAAAACAAACTGTAAAATGTGCTACCTTTGACTCTGCAACCCCACTTCTAGGATTTAACTTGAAGAAATAATTGCTTTAGGGCACAAAAATGTTAGCATGAGGATGATCATTGCAAGGCTGTTTATAATAGTGAAAAATTGCGGGGTGGGAATTGGCCATTAGGACGCTGGTTGCTCAGGAGCACAGTCAAATGCGTGGTAATAACTAAAAGCACTGGGCCTTGAACCAAGGTAGTGACAAGAGACGTGATGAGAGAGGGGTCAGATACCGTGTGTGTGTGTGTGTGTGTGTGTGTGTGTGTGTGTGTGTGTGTTGATGGGATTTCTTTAGGGGCTAAACAAGGGATGTGAGAAAAGAGAGAAACCAAAGATGACTCCAAGATTTTTGCATAACTGGTAAGTAGGCCTGACATTACATGGGAAGAGGAATTGCCGGTGGGACCTGTTTGAATTGGAAGACCAGAATGGCAGTTTGGACAAGTTAAATTTAAAATATCTAGTAGCCTTATGCTGTGAATTGAATTGTGTCCCCCAAAGATATGTTCAAGCCTTATCCTCAGTACCATGAAGGTGAGCTTATTTGGAAACTGGGTCTTTGCAGGTATAAGCAAGATGAGGGGCAGGGTGGAGTAGGGGGCCCCATCTATGAATGGTGTCCTTATTAGAGGAGAGGAAGACACACGGAGGGGACGTCATGTGCCGATGGAGACAGAGATGGAGACAGAGATCTGTGTGTGTCTCTGAGCCAAGGAGCACCAAGGATTGCCTGCAGAAACCAGGAGAGGGATGTGGGACAGAGTCACATTCAGCGAGGACAGAGGCTAAGTTTTGGACTCCGCCAGATGGAGGTCACCCCTGAGCACGAGGACAGCAGGGCCAGTGCAGTGGTGGGGATAGGGGTGTGCTGAACTGTGTTTAAAGGCAATGGGAGGAGGGCTATGAGGGGTGGCATCAGGAAGAACTATTTCAAGTTCTGCAGCAAAAGGCAGAAGAGAAATGGAGCAGTAGCAGGTGGGAACGTGTGGGCATGAGAAAGTTGATTTTGCTTTTGCTTTTAAAGGAGAAATAGCAGCACGTTTGTATGTTTTGGGCGATGAGGCAGGAGAGTGAGGGGCTATGTGCTGGGTATTGTCCTGCGAAGGCAAGCGAGCACACAGTCAGTCCATCAGCCGAGGGACCGTCCTGACGGGGACCAGCAGGCTGCACCTGCCAAGCAGCAGGCTGCCGCGGCTGCCAGAACAGAGGCAGAGGGGGAGTCTGTGGAATGCCCTTCTGATCGCTCCAGTGTTCTCAGTGGAGTGAGAAACAAGGTCATCAGCCGAGAGGGAGAAAGGAGAGGAGGTGTTGAAAGTTTGTGGGGAGAGGAAGGTGTGAAATAATTGTCTAGAAGACTTAATTTGCCTTTCAGTTAATGTGAAAAGGATTTTTTTTAACTATACAAAATTCAAAATAGAAAAGAGTACAGAGGCAATACAACACACACCCATAATGCAATATAATAAGCATTAACAAATGCTAAACATTTGTCATTTTTTGCCCCAGATCTATTTTAAGCAATAAAACATTAGAAATGAAATTGAGTTACTGGAATTTAAACTTAATTATTTCTCTGTCCTCCCCCTGAACAAGATGAGGAAATTTAGAAAGCTTTAACTCTTAACTGCCATTTTTGTCTTTCCCATTCTTGGTCTCAGCATTTTAGTTGTCTTATTTTTACCTTGCCAAAATAGATATTATTTTCTGCTGTCAATACTTTTGACGGATTTGTCAAAATGTTTACCAATTTATTTGCACACCTTTGCTCTGTGCATAGCTCTTCCTTGTTTGGATCCAGTTTCATGTTGTCTGAAGTTCGTCCTGCAGTAGTTCTTTCAGTGGGTGTGTGACTGGAAGAATCTGTGCATGTGTGAAAATGGTTTGTCTTCAGGAATACATAAGACTTTATATTCCTATTTATGATATTTAGCTAGGTACAGAATTCTGGGTTGGCAGATTTTTCTACCAGCACTTTTAAAAGACGGTTCCAGGGGTGCTTGGGTGGCTCAGTTGGTGAAGCACCTGCCTTTGGCTCAGGTCATGATCCCAGGGTCCTGGGATGTAGCCCCACATTGGGCTCCCTGCTTCTCCCTTTCCCTCTGCCCACCCCCCCCAACTCGTGCTCTCTCTCTGTCAAATAAATAAATGAAGACTTTTAAATAAAATAAAAAAATAAAATAAAATATGGTTCCATGTTCCTCTGGCATATATTGTACCTCATATATGTGAATTTGCTTTGATCTTGGATGGTATTCTGGGTTTTTTTTTTTCCCCAGTTGTTTTTAAGATAGCTTCCTGAGCTTTGATGTTTGAAATTACACGAAGGTGTATCTGGGTGTAGATTTATTTACCCTGCTTGGACTAGTACTATTTTCTAAACAGGAATATTCATGACCTCTTTGGTCAGTCCCAACCTCTTAAGCCTTCTGATAATTGCCTTTCCTTCCTCTTCTTCAGTGTCTGCTTTTGGAGCTCCCAGACTTAATGGCCCTTTTCATTATGTTCTCCATGTTTCCCTCCTTCTCATTTCTATTTCTGTATATTTCTCAGATGCATTCTGAGTTTGCTCTAGCTCTTTTCCTCAATTCCCAAGTCCTAGTTTCTCCCTTCAGCTCTCTCTTCGTTCTACTATAATATCCCAAGAGGTAGTAAAGCCTGCTAGTGCACAGCTGAGACTTGGGATTCAGACTTCTGAGTGTGAATCACGGCTCCCCACTTATTTTGTGTGAGCTGGGGCAACCCACTTCACTTTTGTGCTCCAATTTCTTCATATGAAAAGTGGGAATTAAAATAGTTTATACTAATCTCATAGGCTTGGTATGAGGATGAAATAAATTTAGATATATGTACTATGCTGAGAGAACACTTATATGAGAATAGGCTGATATTACCATTGAATCTGCAGGTTAAATTTCTGAATTTTCCTATGACTACATTTTCTTAGTACATTTCTAATCATTTCTTTTATCATAATGTTGTGTTTTTAATTTATGGTCTCTAGTCCTTCCTTTATTTTATTGAGAGTTTTAAACCTGTTCTTTTAAAGTTGACTTTCTGTTGTTCCCGGGCATGAACTGTCTAGTGGGTCTTATCTGCCGTTTGGGCTTGCTGACATGGTTCTTGTCCTGCTGTGTGATTTTGGACCAGTAGTCCCTCTGCAGCATCTTGTTTTCCATGAGATTTTTGTGCGCCCTAGGCTTGCAGTGTCATCCCTGGGATGTGGTTTGGATTCACCTCTTCCAGAGCCCTACAGATGTCATTCATTTCAGATCAGGTTTCTCGTCAATTTCCTGGCCAGCAGACCCTCGCCACCTGCCCGTGTAAGTCATGCAAAACCAGCCTCCACCGCCAAGCTCAGTGGAAGTTTACGGTTATGATTTCTCGTTCCTGATGCTTTTAGACCTTGTGCTGAGTCCCTGGGCTGGTGAGCGGTTTTCCACAGCACCGGCTCAAGATGGATAAGAGGACTGTTTCAGTAGGATTCCCCTGCACAAGGGGCCTATAGCTGTAGTGTCTTCTTTACACAAGTATCAAAATTTTAGGGCCAAGTTCATAAAACTCTGACCACCTCACCCCGCAGGTCTTTGGCTGTTACCTCAGGTTTACTATCCTTTTACAGATTTCCTCTGCTTTCCTGTGATCTGCTGAGTTTTGCTTCTGCTTGTGCTATTTCTTATTTGGTATGTCCACATATTAGAGGTGAGGCAAAGAGTGTGACCAGAAGTCTGAGTGTTTGCATATATATATATATATATATATATATATTTTTAGGCTACTATCTCTGATTTTCTCCACTGCTGGTTTTGGTTATATTTCCTTATCCAGTCACCTGAAAATTTTCTTCCTTTCCCCTCTTCCTCTCTCCCTCTCACACTCCCTTTCTTCTTTCTACCCTTCTTGTCTCCTTTCCTATAACACAGTTTGAGTGCCCTCCGAGGTGCGCACAGGAGTAGAAAGGTGATTAAGACCCAGTCCCTTCTTTTTGCCATTGTGTATGAGGTAATAATGCTCATGCAAGAAGAGAAGAGAGCTCTTTTGCTTTTAGACATGAACTTTTTCTTGTATTACCATCACTCCCTGATCATCGCCAAAGTTCACTGAACACGTATTTGATTCACAGCTAACACATACCAGGCACTTGGGAAACAATGTTAGGTGAGTAAGTGTGGTTCTGTTCTCATAAATCTTACAGTCTAACATGAGAAATATACTGAAAACAAACAAACAAAAAAACAACCTATGCCCTAAATACTTAGAAATCACAGTGCTTGGCCAGGAAATGTGCAAGGATGGATAGAGACTCACAACGCGGGAGGAGGCACCACTGGACAGGTGTTCATGGACAGTAGAGGTGGTGACGGCAGCCTCCATGAACCCTCAGAGGTGAGGAGTGTCCAGTTGAGAGAAGAACAGGGAAGGTCATTCTCTACATCTTGACTTGATGGATTCATGGAGGTTATCCACTCACATCATTTTTTCTCACCAAAACAATGGATCTGTGGTTAAAAAGCATTCTAAATGTAGCCCAATGTCCAGTACATGGGAGCTTGTAGACTGATGTCCTAAAACACTTGCTCGAAGCGGAGTGCCCATGGGGATGACAAGTGTGTGAAACTGTGGTCTCTGAATTCCCTCCCTCCCTTCATTCCTTATTTCTTTCCTTCTTTCCTCCACACCCATCTCCTCTTTCCCCCTTCCTCTCTCCCTGGCTTTGTTTCTCTGGAGTAAAATCCCAGGAAAGCAGGGGAAGGAAGGGAGTTTGCCAAGTTCCCACCTTCTCTTGGGCTCAGCAATAGGACACTCCGAAAGGGAGCTCCTGCCCGACAGCCTCACCGAGTGACTTTGGCACTGGTTCCCTGGCCTTTGTCCCGCCTCAACCTTTCTCTTCTTCTTCTTAATCATTCGTTCATTTATTATTCATACCTAGACTATCTCCAAAAAGAATTAGAAGCAGTTTCTTTTCTTATTCCATTTTCCTTCCAACCATTTTCCTTCTCTGTCTTCTTCTCCTGTTCCTAATCACTTCCCTTCCGGCAGGACCACGTCAAGATAATTAAAGGATGCCGCGTCCCGAGCATTCCACTAAAATTGCCTCTACAAAGTACAACTCCCTGTATATTCAGTGAGATTGCGTGAGAAAATAACTCACCGTATGGCTCAGCTGTTTCAGTGTTCAGATTCAATTTGGTTATCCATCCCAAAGTTGGGATTTTTAATAAAAGCTTTTACAAACCACTTGGGTATTCAAAAGTTTAATACATAAAAAACAATAAAAATCATACTTGGAAATATGGGAGAGTAGAAATGCTCCAAATACTCATGTTTGTGTATAATCTGTGTTCCCTTGGATTTGGTATTGAAATTTGAGAAACACATTTTAAATTCCATTAAGCATATCATATTTACTTAAGTTAGTTGTTGTCAGAACAAGATTTGGAGATAATCTGAATTTTTTCATAGTTTAAGTAGTTCACATGTTTCCTTTGCTCTGTGTGGAACTGGAAAGTCCGACACAATTTTGCGTCCTTTGGGCAAGGAGGGACGGTGGGCTTTGTCAGTTGTTCGGGAAAGGATCTGGGAATGGTAGAAAGAAAACTGGCCTGGTATCAAGTCTAGTCTTCTCCCTGACTGTAATAGTTATTATGAGAAAGTGATTCATTTCTACCAGTGTCTGTTTGCCCCTCTGTGAAATGGGAATAACACCTTCCTCAAATTTTGTATTGTTTGGATGATTAAAGTAAAATGTCTTCAATTTCCAGATTCCACCTAAGAAACTTCATTCCCTGCCTTTAACAAATTTGCGATATGTGCAAAATACTAGTGGAGGGAGACAAGTGTGTAATTATGTCTAATATACATATCAATATATTGACATATAATATTTTCTTATTTATATCTCCTGTTATTCCTCATTAATATCCCACCATCCCTTTGGTATTGTTGTGCTAGGTTGCCAGGCTTTTTCATTCATTCTTTCATTTTTTTCAACACTTATTGATTGAACACTATTATATGTTAGATACTATTTTAAGCCAAGACCAAGATCCCTGCCCTTATTGCACTCTGTCTGGCAGAGAAGGGGGGCGGAGTCGGGTGATGCAAGGCCAAATTGTGTAGAGGACCCTTGTCCTGACTTTTCTGAAATCACTATGCACAAGAGAAAAGGGAGAGAGATAAAGCCTTTGGAAGAAGCTAGAGAAGAACGGGAAGATAGCTCCTCAGACTGGGAGGGGTTCAGAGCAGCATGGCTGTACGGTGTGTTGGCTGTCTATTTTCTGGGTTCCTGGTGTCACTCCAGAAAGATGGTGAGAACTCAGGGTGGGGGTGGCTAGGCTCTGAACACTGGGTTCCTCAAACTTCTCAGAGTCTCATGTCCCCAGTGTGCCCAGAAACAGCCAAAGAAATTCTTTCCGAAGGGACACATCAGTTGGGCCATTGCACCTCTCACGGGTAAACCAGGAGCTAAGTGGTGGTGGGGGCTCTTACAAATCCTTGGGTGGGAAGAAAAGAAGATCGGCAATAGATTTCTCACCAGGCCAGGCCTTTGTGTTAAATTCCACGTAGTTCTAAGGAAAAGAAAAGACAAGTAACCTTTCTTGCCTAGCAGATTTATGATTGTGAGTTCATGCAGCACTAAGAGTGTAAATGACTTGTCCGTGGTCACACAGAGGAAAAGGGTCAGAGGTGGGGCAGGAAGTCACATTTTCTCATTCCAGGACAACACATTTCTTCTGTAACGTTGTCTTATGAGATCATATAGGGTTTTGTTAACGGGAAACCACATAGCATATGGAAGTAATAGGATTTCAGGGCTGGTTCAAAATATTTAAAGATATAGTGTA
This sequence comes from Callorhinus ursinus, assembly GCF_003265705.2. Taxonomy (NCBI): domain Eukaryota; kingdom Metazoa; phylum Chordata; class Mammalia; order Carnivora; family Otariidae; genus Callorhinus; species Callorhinus ursinus. The sequence goes on along the minus strand of NW_027397073.1, from coordinate 2,552,905 downwards.
ACCACAGTTCTGCCCTCAATTTCTAAAGAAAATAGGCAGTTCGTTCTGTCTTAGACAAAACTTTCTGGGGTTTCTCCTGGATTCAGCACATTCTGTAGAGAGAATAGAAAGGGACAATGCCCTTTATTCTATTACATTAGCTGTATTTTAGAAGAAATGCAATGACTGGAAATCTCAGGCATTCCATAATCAGGTTCTTTACATAAAATTATAAGAAAGAGAGCATTACTGCACCAGCTACGGTAGGTACAATCAGGGGAGATGGGGACAACGTAATAGTAATAATATTTTCCAACTTCATAGTACATGGCCATATCCAAAGGTAATGTAAGAGAGTGCTTCTCTTGCAAGGCTATGGATCTAACTTCAGATCCTTTTTATAAATACTAGGAGTCAGTACACATTTCCCCCACCCTGCCGAATTTCCACTGGCTAAAGCTTCACTTGTGAATACCTTTTCCACCTATCCCTACACCTCTCAGAAGAACTACCGCAAATCCTCTAGCTCTGTCCCCTGCTGAATTCTCCCTGCTGATGCCTCTTGAGGAACCCCAGGGGTCATCTCAATAAATACAGTTAGTTTTAAGATTTCACGTTAATAAGTAAACCCTGAGTGGTGCACAGTGTCTTATACTCATGGTCTCGCTACCATTCATTGATTACCTTGTCCAAGAGCAGCGAGGTCTTGTCTAAACAGGGTAAATAAATGTGGAAAAGCCAGAATTCTATAGGAATTTGATCAAGTCGTCATCAGTAAACAGAAAACAAGGGTGGTACTCAGGAAAAGTGCCTCTGTCCTTACCCTTTATGTTTGGTGCAAAAACACCTACACACCTTCCAGGAGTTTATAATCGAAAATAGATGAGTAAGTGGTGAATGGGAAAGGGGTACTTTTTCTCCAGGGAGCTTTTGGAAATTCACCTCTTTCACAAAGTTTGCCTGAACCAATTACAGATAAAGAGCTATTTTTCTACTTCCAATCTACCATTTTATTCTAATGAGCTTTTTTCATTACGTGGAAATTTCTTGCACTAATACTTTTACAGATTGGAAGTATGCAATTTGTTTTCAGCGTGACAACAGCTGCAAGTCTTTACGTATCACCATCTCCAAGATAGGATCAAGAATCCTGCTTGCTTCCTTTTGCAGAACTTCTGCAGCTGCTTTGAGGGAGTGGCAATCCAGCAGACAAGGGAGATGCATTCAGGGCACTGCTTAGAGATTTTGCCATCTTCCTCCATTCTTGGTTCACTTCCATTATCCTGCCCATTACTCTCTAGGCTTCAAGAAACTCCATCAGTTTGTACTCCCTAACTTGTAATCTTCCTCCTCCCCCACCATATTTCTTAGCCTCCATTTTTCCTGTTGGGTCTCTAAACCCACATCTTTAAGGATGCTTTAGGCTAACAGAAGATAAAACTAAGAGTGTCTTAAGTAAGACTGATATTTCTTTTTAGGCCCAACAGGGAGCTCAGAGGCAGGGGGATTTCAGCACGGCAGAACCCAGCTTCTTCTCCCCCTTCTGTTCTGACATCCTTGGGTTGTGGACCTGGTCCCAGGACGGCTCTTACAGACCAAGGTAACATAGGCAGACAGAAACATCTAAGGCATAGGATAGAGGATCCCTGCATATGTCCCCCTTTTAGGGGCAAGATAAATCTTCCAACCATACTCTTACCCCAGCAGACTTAGGATGGCAAGGGTTGAATCATATACCTGAGCTTGAATTGACCTCAGAAACTGGAATGAGATCATGATGATTCGCTTCCCTTAAGAAAAAGATCATGTTCCCTTCTGAATCTTGAAGGACCAGGCTGGTAGAAAGTGAACAAAATTTGACTTTTTGTTAGACAGAAAGATGATGGCAGGTGAGACTGGCATTTGGGTAGACAGCTCATTACATGTGCCAAGAACCGCATCAGAACATGAGTGAGGGATGACTTCCCTTTTCAGACTTTATTTTGCTTGAGACACTGCTCCTACCTTCAGTCAGCCCAGAAAGACTTAGCAGATACTACATCAATAATCTCTCCTCTAAAAAGAAAATTCCACAACTTTCTGACACCATCTGTGATAAGGGAGACTCAGGGGGATCTTGGATAATTATTCAATTCTCACGTTGTAGAAATATCTGAAAACAGAAATGAAAAGAAAAATTATCTTCTTGGTAAAATCCCTTAAACTTTAAGTCATGGTATTACACAGAATAAAAGTATATTTGTTATACTCATGAGTTTCTATGATCTCTCAGGGCATTTCCAGGGAGGTAAAAGGACACCCTCAAGAGAAAGGGGGGCATGATACTGAGTTTGATCCCATGAGCTGCAGGAAGAGTGTGTCTTCAAAGAATATCTTTGGCATCATTAATTCTGATGATTTTAGGACCACTTCTATTCAGGCGCCATGCCTGCTCTCTGAGCTGCTTGGGGACCCGTGTGTCAGAACGGCCCCCAGCTCACTCTCCATAACCACGTGATCCAGAGCAATGGTCTGATGATGAGGCAGACATTACTTGAGTCAGCTTGTTAGTGAAGGAACTGACAACAGAGGCCAATGGTAGGCTTTGGAGATGGGATAATGGAGAAACGGGGAGAATAGACAGGGCTATTGGTAGAGGAAAAGAGGGAACTTTAAGGAAGGAGGCAGTGGAATGTGTAGACTTAGGAATCAGCCCTTGGACTTCTCCCCAAAAGCCTATCTTGGGCTCTGAAATAAGAGAGTGTTGATCCCGAATGACCAGCTGGAGCATGGGAGCCCTCCAGGGGGTTGGCGCTGTCCCAGTGCTTCTGATGCTGACCTCAAGAGCAGATGCCCCCCAGGGACCTGAAATGGGGAGCCCTTAGCAACTCAGCAAGCTATTTGAGAACCACTGTTGGTAGTCCTGCCCATAAGATCGTCCTAGGAAGTGTGCCTGAGAAAGGCCACTGTGGCTTAGCTCCCTCCGGAGCACACTCGGGGAAGCCGGGGCCATCGTAATAGAGTGATCTTTTTGCAATTTCTTTTATC